>NC_142177.1:28542500-29142500 GCF_026936395.1 Plectropomus leopardus
GCAGGCAGTACCTCACTGTGCTTCTCTGAAACTACTCAATGCTCTGCTCATCCTTATGTTACCATGGCTGCATCTAGTTAATCCAGCATTTGTAAGTCTATGAATGGACTCGAGTGACTCCCCTGCTTCACTGTTGCTACATGTCTGTCTTCTCGCCTGTATCTGAAATCCCTCACAGAGTCTTCACGGAGGAATTTAAAATAGATAATGTGGGCAATGTTTGTATCGCATCAGATTTTGCT
The DNA here is from genome assembly GCF_026936395.1 of Plectropomus leopardus. NCBI lineage: Eukaryota > Metazoa > Chordata > Actinopteri > Perciformes > Serranidae > Plectropomus > Plectropomus leopardus. Next base: position 28,542,743 of record NC_142177.1, read on the forward strand.
GTTTCACAGGGATTTATATTGTGAGAGGGAAACGAAGTAAGACACTGACAAAAATCCTCACCTCACAAGCTGTATTTTAGGTGTTTATCCCATTTTTTCATTCTTTTCTAGATATGGCAAGTATGAACTGTAAAGTTTTAAATAAGGCCTCTCCCATGTATTTTAAAACATAGACACTAAGTAAACATTCCCATGTAAGTAACATAAGATGAGACATACAGAAAAATTAGGACTGTGTGTCGAAACACTGCAGATCATCTCCCATAAGTCACACTGTCTCAAATTCAGACTTGACAAGAATCAATCCGGCGCAGGCTCTCCTTTTTTAGGAACATTCTAGAAATAGGTTGCATTATTCAAAAAACAAAAACAAAAACCATATAGAATAAGGTAACTTATCACATAATTTAAATAATGTAATTCTCTCTGCAATCTCTTTTCATTGTTTTAAGAAGACAGGATTGGGTTTTTGTGTGTGTGTGTGTGTGTGTGTGTGTGTGTGTGTGTGTGCGCGTGTGTGTGTGTGTGTGTGTGTGTGTGTGTGTGTGTGTGCGCGTGTGTGTGTGTGTGTGTGTGTGTGTGTTTTCAGTGCAGGATTGTCCCTGAATTCATATTCTGGCCAAAATATTTTTCTCCACAACCCTGTACTCCAGCTTGTAAAAGATGAGTCAACTTATAGTTCAACTTAGTTGTCATAGAAACCAAAACCAATAGTCATGGGGTCTGTGATGGAAACCTTTTGAAGGGCTGAAGGCATGCTTCTCACAAGCGTCAGCGGAGACCTTGACAGCTATTACAGCAGATTCTGAGGACATTCAAAACATTTCCAGAGAAAACTTACAATTACACAATGTAACATGTAAGCAATGTTAAAAGTAATAGTCCAAATGTAAGTGAATACATAAATTCATGACAGGGGTACTTGTGATTTATATATAAAAAAGGTTCTTTCAGGAAACAAATCATGCAAAAGAAGGGTTCAGCCATAGAAAAGTACAGTGCTAAAGGGATATCTAAAATCATTTTGCTATAGGAGGTTTTTGTGGATTGCATTCTTAAGTATTTACAAAAATTGAGCATATTTATGCAGGAACATAAACCTTTCTAATGTGGCCAGTTCTGAGAGTCTTTGCGGACAGGCAAGTTTTGATGCCTTTCAAGCAATCCTACAACATGCAGCATTTTAGGAAAATATGTCCTGCAACCACCACATTTGTCTCTGTTTTTGCAAATTAGGCCAGTGTAAATGCTCTAACTTGATAACACAGGCGCCGAAATGAAAAACAACACGCTCGGCGCTGCTCACACACTCCTGATGCACACCGTGTGAAATGAGCCTTATGCTCCTTGCTTCAGTTGTAATCGAGTGTTTTCTTATAAATTCCAAATTCAATACACTGCCTGTATACTTTTAATTTGTAATTTACACATTTGCCTGTCAACAGAGGTTAAATGTGCTGCTCAAAGCATTGAAGCAATAGCATTTTTACATGAAAATAAAAACCAACAACTAAACATCTTTCCAGAAAAGAATGTTCCTGTTATGGAAGCCTCAAACATGCATGTTTGCATTTTTTTAATGCCATAATCTTGAGATCATGAGTTAACTAAAAAAAAAAAAAAATCTGAACAAAGCTCGTTTTCTTGTAATTAGTGTCTTCTACCCCATATGAAAGCATGAAAGTAGCAGAGGAAATTTATTTTGACAAAATTGGAGACAATAACACTATAAATTCATACAGACGAGCTTCAAATTGAGGCATAAAAATTCACCCGAATGCAGGAAATTAAGTGCTTGATGCTCAAGAATTTCTGGCAGAGGACCCCCAAACCTCCCATTCCATATGTGTCTCCCCAGTATTGAAACTAAACGTATACTTCCTTGCATGCTGGCATTGCACTCCTGTTCTTGTAAGTAATAAGCCAAAATGACCTTTTTTTTGAACGTTGTCAGTTGGTGGTGTATTCTGTGTATTGTTTGTATCTGAGGAGATCGGCCCTTTAACAGTAAATCATCTCGACAGTTGGAGAGGTCCTGTGGATTTGACTGTTTTGTCTTCCATACAGGGAGGGAGGCACAGTGTCACAGATGATACCCTCACACTTCAAGTAGAACATTTGGTGCTCTTTGAGGTTACCATAGCTACCACAACACAGCGAGACCGGATGTCCATAAAGCTGATCAGCTTGTAGCCGGTGGTGAATCTATGAGTTCTGTGTCAAAGCAAATAGTACATAAAAATCTGTTTCACAGTGAGGAAAAATCAGCGAAGTTGTTAGATAACATGCGTTATCCCAAGTCCCCAACTTTTAATTAAAAGTGTTGACATGGTGAAAAATTCAGTGGTAACAAACTAGTTTGGTACATTTTGTATTGGTTTGTGCACTTGGGACAAAGGAGCAGCAATAAATAAATTAACATTCTTTAAAGGTTTTTTATCCGTGTAATTACTGTGAGGTCTCTGCTCACAGGGAAAGGCAATTTATCTCTCAGTACTCTTGTGCTAATTCGGAGTTTATGAGGGCTGCCTTTGGGTCTGCACTGGCACTTAACCACTTTCATAAACAGTGGGACTCTTTTTCCTAATTGCTGCAGGTTACTGCTGATGCAGAACTATTATGTTTCATACACAATGTTGTATCCAAAGTTATTCAAAATAGCTTTGGCAGATAAGATTTATGCAAAAACAGTGATGGATTTTTCTTTCCTGAAACATGATGACTTAGTTAACCTTTAATGTGAAGTTGCATTATGTTAGATATAACATTTAAAGTAGTCTCTGCTTATCTATTAATTTTGGCTCAAAACCATGTTTAATATTTAGACTTACTTATGTACTGTTATGGTTTGACTCTTACCATATTGACATGGTTTAATGGTCACTATCAGCTACTTTGCAAAACTCATCTTTAATTAACAAAGAATTTCTATTTCTATGTGTTTCTACATACCCACAAGAAATAAGATATCATTTGTTACTTGCAGGGAGTGGAGCGGTACTGTTTCCCCTGAGAGATATGGGTCACTACCTTATCTCCATAAGGAGGATGAGCAAAATCTGCATTTCAGTGAGTTAGTGAGAGAAAAATATGCATTCAATGTACTCACAATAAAATATTCACTTTGAGGCATATACAGTATAATAATCCCTGAATTAATAATGGGAAAGAATCTGACCCAGTGTTACTCAATACATGAATGGATGTTATTTTCTGGTGTGTGTGTGTGTGTGTGTGTGTGTGTGTGTGTGTGTGTGTGTGTGTGTGCGTGCGCGTGCGTGAGCGCATGTCGCTCTTCCAAACTCATTTTATTCATTACCCTGACACAAACACATACACTAAAATTATGAATAGATTATAAAACATGCATAAAGCAGTTTGCTAATTTTCAACCATATCTCTACGCCTTCCTACACACCGCTGATATCAAATGGGGGTTGTCATAGCAACAGGCTCACAAGCCACAACAGGGCTTTTGGAAGACAAATACAGATCAGCATAACAGAAAAAATCTCTCTTATCCACCTTTTCTGTCTACACACCTATCAAAACCCCACTAACGAAAGCCTACGTGATGGATTTTCGCTTCTCTCATTTACAAGTCACAATAAGACTGTTAACACATGCAGCTTAATGAGTTGTTGTCCCTGAATAAATAACTCTAATGGTACAGTTTTATGTGGCATTTCAGGGATTGTGATGAAAGAGGCGTGTCTTGAGCTTTTTGGCCCAAGTGGGGCACTGACTTGTGCAGGGGTGACATGAAGTACGAGCACTGCTGCAGGCACACACGTTGATCTTTCATTTACCATTTTTGTCTCCACTACCCATAACTACTTTAATTACTAAAATGACAGTGTCTTGCATTCCTGTTTATATTAGTGTGTGGTGTCACAACAGTGTAAAATAAAGCTTCCATACTTTAATAAAGAAATTGTTCTTCAAAAGTAAACAGTACATTAGCAAAGTGACAAAAAAATTAAAAAAAAAAAATAAGTGTGTGAATAAACCTTTTAACAGTTGTATCAATATATTCATAAAATTAGTCAGGCTAGACACTACTCTGACACATTACTTGCTCTCAGGTTTAAGACTGAATTGCACCTATAAACAAAAATTCAGTTTACTCATCAAACATTTCAGACTGACAGGGCAGATAGCCAATCATTACCTGTGGTGGCCAATCAGATTTCTGAGGTGGTCTGTGCCACCCCAGGCCACTCCCTAGACACACCCCTGGTTATAATGTATAATATTTTTCTCAGAGATGGTGGTGAACCACAATAAAGCCTCAACTTTGCAATGGTCAGAAAGGCCACACCTGACGATCCAGGGTTGCAACGGGGCCCATTTGGGATCAGCATTTCTGTTCTGTTCTGTTCTATTATTTAATGTTAAGATCACCACCATGTAGTCACTTAAATGACTTTGTTGGTAATGTCCCTCACATATGCACTTTTGTTTTCTCAGCTGCTAAGAAATGAATGAGTATAAAAGCCTAAACCTCATTTAACCATAATTTAAATTTAAAATATTGTTTTATGCACATGCATGTCATGTTGTTCAATGTGCCTGAAGCTACATGATATGACACTGACAGGAAACAACTGCATGTTTTGTCAGTCCATTACGGTCCACAGCAGACACTGAAACCCATCACACACTGCTGAGCTACTTCCAAAGCTGGGGCCTAAGTGTGAAACTAAAAACTTGACACAGTTTTAGCAAATGAGGATGTGTAATTTTTACAATCCGAAGGAGCCAAAGTCATTGTTACTGAGGAGGACGCTGATAAGGGAGGAATTACTTGAGCACTTGTTAGAAGCCCTGAAGGAGCCGGTTGATGAGGTACACCTGCATCGGATTAACCTTTCTGTGTACTTGAAATCTCTTAACACTGAGTGCATCAGATTATTGTCATTCATTGACACATTTGTTCAATATATGCATTTCATTTATCTCTAAAGCAGAATAATTAATATCTAATTTAATTTAATTTACTATATTTCACCAGGATAATAAAAGTTAGTGCTATTTTAATAAAAACAGAGAGAGAACAAGCTTTGAAACTTGTGTTCAACTCAACCCAGTCACCAGAATAAATGTTGGTGTTTTACTTTTCTACAAATCACGGTTACAATGCATTTCTATGATTATGTGTCAAAGACATTGAAACTTGACATGTCTTTATAATTTAACAATGCTGTGGCTACTGAACGCCTAGCTTATGTTAAGGCACAAAAAGGCACTTGATTGTTGTTAGGAGATCATGTATTGGCTTAAAATGTTCAATTCTGGTGGCACAATCCCTACTGAAAACATAGTGATGTTTCACAAAAACACTAAAAATGTTTTGCTATAGTAATTGCAGTAGTTGTTGATTAAACCTTGTAAGGTCTTTCTTGAATAGGCTTTTATCCATTAGGATTACAAGAAAACCCTGAAATTTTTTTTTTTTTTTTTTTTCCTGGGCAAGAGGGGCGATGCAGTCCTTGACTGAAGAAATCTATTTTATCTTGCCAGCTCGTTTGACCTTAGGGTATTTAAAGGTGTGTGTAAATAATTAATTGGGTAGATTCACGCTGAAGAAGAAAATACATAGTTGCAGGTGGTTCAGCACAAACCACACGATCCTAGGCTACTGCATATATGAAGGGGTATTTTATATTTAGAATGTCTAATCCATACTAGATTTCATATTTAGAGGTCTTAGACAAGACTGCCTACTTTCATCTTTACTTTTCAACTTTTTATAATCGAACGACTTGCTTGCTTTATTCCTGACAGTTTTAACATCACCAATCAAGATACACATCCCAACACATGCTGTTTAAATGTATGTGTGACACACATGAATGTGTGTGAAATTATTCTCCCAAAAATGCTACAAATGGAAAATGTATATATAAATAATATATATATATATATATGTATATATATATATATATATATATATAAAAAATAATGCTAATAACAATAATAATAATAATCGTTGTGTTATTACACAACCTGTGCACAACCGGCCGCTTAATTCACAGTGCAGATTTGATAGTGAAAAAAAAGCATTCATTCACGAACGTAATCCGAAGATGTTAAATTTTAAGTCCACATCATACACGACTTGTGCTTGAGATACACACTTTCCACATTTCCTTATCGTTTAATAGCCCAAATGCTCATCATACTGCATGACCCAAAAGACAGCAACAAAACAAAGTACCAATGACTTTTAACAGCGCACCTGACATGTGCATCTTTTCAGGAAGGCCGCTGTCCGTGGTGCTGATTTTCTCAGCGTTAACAACCGCAATAAACAATAACTTCAGCAGAGTGACACATATGGCATAATCGAGGCAAGCAAGACACAAAAGAAATATAACCACATCAAAAATAACATGCATTGGTGAATAGGTAGTTCAGTAACCAGTAAAGCACAGACAAAGTGTGCATTTTACTCACCCTATTTGAAGAGGAACGCTATTCTCCTGTCTTTCCTGGTGGTAAAGTGGTCAATAACCAGAAAGTCAGGAATCCTTATCAAAAAGTGGACAGGGCCAGCAAAATAACCGCTGAAGTTTAGTGCTATCAGCCAGCCACTCGGTGCGGATATGATTCTCCTCATTGAAAGTCCGAAAGCCTTTCTTCCTCTGTGCGCAGCTCTAGTTTCGGCGTAGGCCTGCCGTTAGATTTTATCTTAAAATCTTGTTGTAGAGGTAGTTTAGTAAAATAGTTTCTTACAAATAGTCCAAATCTCCACCCTTCATAACTGCACTTGCTAATTTTGCTAACGAGATGTCAACACAAACTTGACGTTACTATGATTTGATTGGTGTGAGGCCAAAGGGTGGGCGGCTTCCCTTAATCACAGTCCTGCCTAATCACAGGTGAGAAGTGTCATGACGACAGCCTCACCTGATTGGTTAATCATTCTTTTTTTTTTTTTTTTTTTCACCAAGGGACAACTCAGCTTGGCCTCCTTGCAAGGGATGCTGTTTTGGACATGGTAAAATGCTAAATAATTAGAGGAGATAAATAAGGAATAGATGACAGTGACACAACAGAAGAATCACCTAAACTGTTAAAAGGAGTGTTTTTATTCAATGACAGCTACAGTCTGAAAAAGGAGAGGACATATGGCTTCCCTTGGCCTCCGGCAGAAAATGCCACTGCTTCTGGCCATTGCTTCTAGGCTTCAAAAATCCCGAAAGTGGTGTTCATTTGTGAAGATAGTCTGGCTGAACAAAACATGTAACTATTATAAACATTTTTTTTTTTTTATCACAAAGCTTATTTTCTGCAATGATCCAAAATCCAACAGAAAAATCCCATAGGCTTTTTGACGAGGGAACCAAGGCAATGTTAGTTTCAGGGTTGGCCTACAGAAAAACGTCATCCCAGAGGCACTCTATTGTGACTTGGTGATAGGGTTATTTAGAAATATGTGAAATGGGAAATGTGGTTAAAGGACAGTTATGTGTAGAAATAAACGGCAGAGACGAGAGAGGGACACACATCATCTGTTGCCTGCTTCATTGTTTCTCTGTCTTTTACAGAACAACATTATTACCTGTCTTTGGGCCTCATGTCCTGTTCCATATGCAGATGAAACACTATTTGATCTGATATTGATAGTTCCCTTCCAAATATGATTTTTTAAAAGGAATTCAAAGCTGTGCGACTGGCTTTTGGATTTCATATGCATTGTCTCGAGTGGCTTAACAAAGGAAGACATGAATAAATCTATAGATAACAGCAGTGTAAAAGCAGAGAGAAAGAAGAGAAAAGGGTCAATAAAACTGGGAAAATACAGGATTTTGTATTAATGGTGACTGATTCGTCAAATGGCAGCCAAGTATGTAGCACTGGTAATGACTAAATGCATGTCGGTGCTGTACTCCTCCTAACTTCAGATTATAAACTGCACCTGTTTTTTTTAAGGGTAGTCTGACTGTCTCTCTTGCAGACAGTGAATATCAAATGTTACCTTATTTAGCAACAACCAACCTGACCTCCTGGAACTTGATAGCTAGAAAAGCCATCATTGTGCCATGAGTGTGACTCACCTGTATTGTTTCTTGTCACCCCAAAATACCATGGGCTGAAGCAGTATCCATAAACAGCCAAACTGAATGAGGAGAAAGAATAGCTAGTAGCTAATACACAGGACAAAATTGTTAAATTGCTTTGAAATATTACATCATTTGAATTTCAATAGGAACAATGCAATTTAATAGAGTTCCAGTACAGAGCATGCATATGATGGGCTACACAGAGAGTTTTTAACTGTTGCTTATTTTCAACTCATCTTTGCCAACATGAAACAACTCAGCCCAACAGTTTTACCTCATAAAGAGGTAAAAACATGGTTGTTTTTTTTCATGAATACATAAGGAAAGGCACATGTCTTTTGTACTGAGGCAATATAGTTTTAGTAGTATTATGAATCAGTGAGGGATAAACACACAGTTTCTAAGAGTTTTCTATGTGAAAAATTAATAAGCATGGGTGTTGATGAAATCTGATCTATTATTAATGGAGAAGTAACTTGATAAGTCAGTACATGAAAAACTGCAGTAATGACATATAGTGTTAGAGGGTCAGCTTATATTCAGTCTATAGTCCAAGGGTATTAGAATTATCCATATCCAATCACATTTTTTGTGAGCAACTAAAAGACATTAAGCATTTACAACATATTCAGCATGTAGTGTTTATAACATGAATCTTTGCAGCAGCAAAGTGTTCATTTTATAACGATGAAATACCCTGGCATACCGATAGCAAGATGGATGATGAAAAACTCTTAACAAGTACAGTTAGCTATGTGCCTGCCGTGGCCTTGTGCCTCTGAAGCACTTTCATTGCTCTGCAAATTTGTGTTTGCCTTTCAATATAATCCCATCTGTGGAGACATTCACTCAGAGAGCAGGGACAGGAACAAACATAACACTTCTCTCCATCTGTGACCTCCCAGTTCTTCATCCTCCCTCTGAATGCAGCGCTACAATGGAGAAGAGCAAGGGAGAGGGAGGAAGATTGCCTCGCTATTCAGGTATCTACCGATGGTACACAATCTCAAGGATAGCAGATTCAATGCAGAGAAGAAAAGCATGAGAAAGGCTACAAACCCACTTGCAAGGTATTTTACAAAGGAAGTTCGGCTTTTAGGATGGAAAAGATTTGTCTCATTTCTAGAGAAAAACAGTAATTAAAAATTTGATTTGATGAGAATGCAAAACGTCATATCATCATCATCATATCATATCAAGTAATTAAACTAAAATCATTTTATATGCATATATTTTTTCAGAAATGTGTCTTTATTATTGAGGAGTGTATAATGTGCTGTTAAATGTTACAGTTCAACACTGTGTCCATTTCTTTGTGACTAATCAAATATTCTTAGTTGCATTCTCACATTTTCTTTCCCCATCCTTCCTCTGCAGACTTTTTCTCACCAACATGTTGAAAAACTGAGAGACCTCAAGCAATGTTGAAAAACTTCAGACTGTGAATGCATAGTTCAAAAACACCTGCAAGGAGAGGCTCACCAACAGTGAATCAGGCAAGTTTATTTTGTGGTTTTTTTTTCTCATTCCGTCCTCAAGCCGTTTTATATCAAGTGGTGCAGTGCAGATGATCTGATGCCTGATACAACAGCATACATTTTCAGCTTATATTAGATTCATCATGCAGCTCACACAGCTCATCCTTAACTAATCCAAATTGGCAACAGTCATGTTTGGCACTTTAGAAGCAGTGGTCCATTTACGACATTGGCGTCTTTTCCATCGCTGCAGTTCCAGGCTAGAAAAATGACATGCATGCACAGAAGTTGAGTTTGAACCCAACTAATGCCCCTACACCCATGATTTAGTTAAACTTAAACTTTGGCAGCTACAAGCGGAGTGCTAATTGGCTGTCGTAATCACCCTCTTCTCGTGTTCTCCAGTTCGGTCTGTGAAGGACAAATTTGCATAAGTCTTGACAGGAAACAGCTAGCCACACTTTCTTTTTCCTTGTCCAGTTTGTCATGGATCACACAACAGCTGGTGTATGATATTTGCAGCTTCGCAGATTTCAGCCAAATCCTGCTTAAAAACCAGGGCAGTGTGAAATAAAAGTGTAAAATATTTATAAATATATACACTTGAAGACAACAAAAGGAATTTTAGACCAGATACTTTAGTGATCTGCTCTCAGCTTGGTTCAGTGCAGCTATTCCCCCTCACTGTGCTACTGGGTTTGGATTGTGTGTGTGTGTGTGTGTGTGTGTGTGCATGCGTGCGCGTGTGTGTGTGTGTGTGTGTGTGAGTGGGGGTGGAACATATCTGGTGCCTCTGTGTGAAGACCATCTGAGACTTGGTGTTGGTGTTTGGGAACTCTTTTGTGAGAAACAGGCTTTTCATTGATTCATTGATAGTTGGTTCAATTATTCTTCAGTTAATTATTTGTCCCTACAATAACAACAGACTTCCTCAAAAATGAATTTTACTTATGAAGATCAGTTTGCACTTCATGGAGAGTGCTACATTAGCTTGCTACTCTGTCATCCTGTGAAAACAATTGCATAATGATCCAGCTGACTGGATGACATCTGGTTTGGTTCGACTTGGATTTAATGCCACATTCATGTCATACTAATGTTACTTTATGCAAGTGTTTCTGCCTTTTTGCCTTAAAATAACGTTCATGTCAACATTAAAACACAATTTCTCAAACGGGAAGCTGGAATTTTTTGGTTTATCTGATTTAGCATATTAAGTGCACTAAAAGAAGAACATGAATACCTCGCCTGCCAGTCTGTGGTTTAAGACAGTATAACCCAGATTTAATGTATAAAGTGCAACTACATTATTAATGCAAGGTATACATTGAAACCAATAGTTCCCATGTATGCATTTATGCATTTTTTAATCTTGCTTTTTAATTTAATTTTTTAAAATTATGATTTTGGTGGGTTTTTTTTCACAAACTGCAGGCCTACCAAAAATAAAAATCAGCTAAATGACACAATTTAATACAGCCAGAAACTTTAGAGTGTCCCTCATAATTCTCCCCAAGTATATGACAGTGTGTGACATGCTAAATAAGTTGTCGACTACTGCTCTAAGCAGAGCCTAGAGAGGCCAGGAACCAACAGTGCACGTATTTATCCACAGTTGACTGAAAGCACTTACTTTCCCCTTTTAACAGCCTAAACCCTATTACATTACAGTACACCAGTATGTCTATTTACAGGGTTAAACTGGGTATTTGCCCAATTCAACATTTGTTCTCTGAGTTGAAACAGAATCCTAAACAGAAACAGAAAAACACTGGCACTAAAAAAACTCTCTGTAATATAGAAAAAAAAATGAAAAACAGATTCATGGTCTAAATTGAGAAAAAAATAGTTTTGATGTCACTGTTCTATTTTGTGATGCCAATCTTTCTTTAACATTTAAAGTTTTGATTTCAATGTCAGTGTCCTTGTTTCATGCCAAATTTAATTTTAAATGCCAACGGCTTCATACTTTCCCAGAAGCTGCGCTGCCAAGTTAATTAAGAGATCACTAAGAGGAGTTAGAGGTACAAATCTGTACAGAAATCTTGTCAGACTGCCTTTGAAGACTTTATTTCATGGCATCAACGAGTCTTTTAAGACTGAACAGTGGAGCCTCAGCTGTTTCGGTTGCCTACTGGGCACAAAATGTGTCCTTTTTCAACTGTAGGTACATATGCAGCTTGAACTGTTTACGTATGTATTGACTGATGCTTTCTTTCCTTCTCCTGAGCTCTTCTTCAACACCCGCAGTCGACATATGCTAGACGATCTGAGTTAAGGCAATAGTGATCACCTTTTTTATTTCTTTGGAACCCTGATGGTGTTGAATACTGTAACTTACCAATTACCATTTAACCACACTCCATCCTGTTTGCAAAACTTAAATGAAAGCAAATCTCAAATGCGATGGTTCACAGAGAGAAATATCTATCATTTTAGTGTTTTGTTTGTTTGTATTTGGTCTCTAGCTGCAAACATCACCTCATGTTCAAATCTAGAACCTCCACCTGAACACAGCCAGAGCTTGTCATTATTGCCACCACCTTGTCAGTACCTTAAGGCAAGGGATAAAAAAAAATCTTTTTTTAGGTCCATAAATTATTCATAGAGTGTATAACAAATGCTAGATACACAGATTAGGCAGAAGCATGCAGTTTTCAGTCTGGTTGAGCAGACATAATTCAGACCTCTAACGGTGTGTGTTTTTCCCTCCCATCCACCTGGCAGAGAACAAGAGCCGCGCTGCCTCAGACCTGTGTCACTGGCTTTGATGAATCGCTTTCATGAAGAACTTCTGTCTGTCTGCTCTTGCTGTAGTGACATGCATTTTTTTTCAACTACACCAGAAAAAAAAACTGGTTACAACTAACATTTTAGGTTAGTTTCTTTCAGGTTGAACTGCCTTGTTTGCCGATCGAGATTTTTCTTACTCAGGATAAGGCTGGAAAAAACAAGTCTAGTGAGACACTGAATTGGTTGATACACTTTACGGACATGTATGCGCAAACCACAATTCATCTGTACAAAAACACGCTTTACAGTGCAACTTAGAGCACAGAAACGTTAGTTCATTCTTGGTAGGAAGGAGAGGAAATGCAGCAATCACAAAAGTCAAGTATACCCTGGTAGAAAGCTTGCTGGTCGTACTGCGTTGTCAGTTTTAAAATTGAACAATCAGTGCAGATTCAATCAGAGCATAGATTGTAAAATTGTCTAATTTGATGTGAAGATCATTTTAATTACATGCAGGAAACAAGGAAATGTTCAATATCGAAAGTATGCAGTGATATGTTGATTGAGTTGAAAAACTGATTTAGTTCAGAGGTTGAGATGAATACAGTCGTACTGTTTGTGTAACATCTTTGTGTTGAGCTGTCTGCTATAGTGCAGCAGACATCACTGCAGCAGCTACTGAGTGTGCTTCAGATGGAGGCATTGGTTGCCCTCTAGCGATAATGACAGGTACTCCATGTTTTTCAAAGCCTCAGTTGACATCAGAACAGCACAGACAGCCGCTGTATTATTCAGTAGGTGCAGAGCTTTTGGCATCAGTGGCTCAGATTTCATGTGTTTACTTTGTCTCGTCTGCATTCTACATGAAGGGATATAATCTTTATTATTTCCCCGTACTGTTGGCAAAATGTGTCCAAAAACCTAAAAATGTTGACCCTTGAACACGTCAGCTTTAATAGACCCCTCTTCTAACAGTGTAATACAATGGCTTGGAAACATATATTTAACAGCCCAGCATCCTTTTCAATAAGTCTGAGAACAAAAGCGTATTTTACATTCATTTTGTCACATTTGTGTTTCAGATGTTTGAAACAAAATAATGAAAACATTTACTTCCATCTACATGGCTGCTGGGGGTGGATTATTTATGAGGCAATGGGCCCCTGGGCACAGCCGTGCAGAAGGCCCCACCACCTCTCCTCAATAGGAGCTAGACACAGCATTTAATAGCAGTGTGCATCTCTTTGTATTCGTTACACATCTTGCTGTGGTTTATGTCTCTTTGTAGATTTTTTTGTGTCTGTGGTTGTTTTTGTTTCTGTAGTCCTTTTGAGTCTCTTGTAGTCTGTGAGCATCTTTGTAGTCATTTTGTTTCTGTTTGTAGATGCTTTGTGAGTCTCTTGGTAGTCACTTTATGTCCCTTTGTAGTAATTTTGAATCTCTTTGAGGTGACTTTGCTTCCTTCATTTTAATCATTTTGTGTCTTTATGGCCTGTTTTTCTTAGTGGTTGTGAGTCTCTGTGTCTCTTTGCAGCTGTTTTTTTATATCTTTGTCTCTGTCATTTTATGCTTAACTGATGCTTTTGAATCTTCGTTATGGCTTTGTGCCTTTTGTAGTAATTTTGAGTCTGTTTGTGGTCATTTTTGGGTCTCTTTGTCATCATTTTGAGTCTGCGGGTACTTTCTCAGTCTCTTGGTAGTCACATTTTGTACCTTTGTTGAATATTGAATCTCTTTGAGGTTGCTTTGCATCTTTTTGTAATCATTTTGTGTCAGTGTTTTTTGTAGTTGTTGTGAGTCTCTCTGTGTCTTTGCAGCTGTTTTGCATCTGTTTGTAATCACTTTAGGCTTATTTGTGATCATTTTGAATCTTCGAAGTTTCTTTGCACCTCTTTTTTTCATATTGTCTCTGTTTTCGGTCATTTTGTGCCTGGTTGTAGTCATTTAGAGTTTGTAGTCGCTTTGTGAGTCTCTTGGTGTTGGTGATCATTTTGAATGTGTCCCCCTGTGGTTGTTTTGCCCCTTTTCAATCCTTGTGAGTCTATTTATGCCTTTTGACATCTGTTTTGCATCTCTTTGTTATCTCGTTTTAGTTGTTTTATATTTCTTAGTGGTCATTATGAGTCTCCTGGTCAGCAGTGTTTATTTGAGTGACATGTTGTAGGTGAAAGCCCGGGAGGCCCATGACACTTTGGGCCTGCCCATAAATGCCGTCTATGTTTTGCTACTGATAAAATGTGTATGTAAAACTTCCAGCATGATTCGGTATCAGCTCTATCAAGAGTTTATAGTAGCTACAGTGTCTTTGAAATCAGTAGCCACACCTTCCACGTGCTCAGGTCTCCAGACACGATCAACAATTTATGTCATGCATGAATGTGTCCAGGCCTTTTCTTGTATGCTGTCCAACTTTACTCCTGCATTACTATCAGAAGGTTTTGGGACTTTGCACCCTCAGCTGGTAGCATAACTGTCTGTGTCCAGGTCTGAGGCCTCAGCCTCATCTGTAGATGCAGTCAGGGACGGATAAGGCCTCGGCTGGTCCAAGTTGACATAGTTAACCTTCAGACTGATGTAGTGCTCTCCTTCCAGACAGGACAAGATGCGTTGTACTTCTGTAACCAGGCGATTGAAGCCAGGTCTGCACTCAGGCTCTGGGTCCCAACATGTCAGCATGATAGAATAACTGTGGAATGAATAAATGTGTAAATGAGTGAATGAGTAAGTACATGAGTAAATATGTAAGCAAGTGAGTGAACTATTGAAAGCCATGGTGAGCTCAACAAAAATAAACCTTAGAGAATTGAACCTCTTTAAGAAACTCAAATGAATAGATACAGCAAAAATTGTGTTTTTTCATCATAGTAAATGAAACCTCGGGACATGATATTTAGAGAGTGATGGTGTGATTCTTACAGAGCATCAGGGCAAAACTGTGGCTGAGGAAGCCGGCGTCCCTTCAATAAGTAGTGTGTGATATCATAGGGGTCCACATCTGGATAAGGGCTAGCACCTCTGGTCAGCAGCTCCCACATTAAGATACCATATGACCACTGATAAACAGAGAAGCAATGTATTGAAGATGATGCATGATAGTTGTAACAAGTACCTTCAAGTGAACTGGATAAAGCGCACTCACCACGTCAGACTTGGTAGTAAACTTTTGTGTTTGCAGGCTTTCGATGGCCATCCACTTCACTGGCAGCTTTACCCGTTTGTGATCTTGAATACTGTAGTATTCCTTGTCGTAGATATCCCTTGCCATGCCGAAGTCAGCCACCTTTACTGTGAAGGTTTCATCCAGCCTGAAAAGAGATGGCATCTTTACAAAAACATAATCTCACAGCCAGTTCCTGTTCAAATTATATATCTCTGGAGTCAGGTGAATTTGAATTTACACCAGTGTGAATAATCAGTGTTGATGAGCAGTGGTGTCCTCATTAGAGATTTGCCATGCACAGGCAGCATGCAGAAATTGTGGAAAAAGAGAGAGCTGTATCAATGATTTAATTTTTTTGTGTGCTGCACTTTTCCTTAATATGTATGAGCAAATAAACAGACTAAAAAAACAGAAATACTATACAACCAGTGTCTCGTATTTATCATTTAAAGAAGCCTTCAGACGGGCACAGTAATTTGATTGGCTTTGATATGTTTTAAAAAATACAATTTATAATTAAATCCTTGTTTTTGGATTTTAATAACATTTTGACATAAGCTTTAAGGATTAATAAATGTCTCTATGCTGTAAGTATTGTAGTTGACCATGGAACATAACCAGCCAAAATTGTAGTGTTTGTTGCTTACACTAAATCCATAAAGATATATTAAAGATGACTTAAAGCTACAGTAGATAACTTGAAAGCTGTGGTTGGTGACTTTTATAAAAATAACTTTTTGTCATACTTGCTGAAACTTCCACTACATCAACAGAGCAGGCAGATAGTCTGTAAAAAAATAAGCTATGGTCCTCTGCTACTATTAGTGCTTTTAATGGCATTTGCAAGAATTAATCACATGAGAACGAAAGCAGCAAATCAGAAACAGAGTCTCTAACACAGCTGTCACTCATGTCAGTCACTGCAAATGAACTATAGTCAAACTAAGTATCCCTGATCAAAGATAAAATTTAAGATTCTGTTACGGCATTGCCTATTTCTCAACTGTTTTCAGATACATATTTTAATGTACTGTTTAGATGTCAAATGATAACGTTTGTGGCCCGGCTGCCATGTTGACAACAGCTGAGTGAAAACTAAGCACCACCCATAGATTATCTTTTTTATATACTCCTGCGGGAATTTAGTGACAGTTTCAGCAAATATCACAAAAGATTGTTTTCATTACATTTGCTTTTATAAAAAATCACTTCGATGTTGCATCAACTTTTACGACAAACAGTGAAATGGCCTCCTGAGGCGTGACAAAGCTTTTCCGCTGATATGTCACGGGCCAGCGATCAGTGTATGATTCACACTCACATGCAGTTACGTGCAGCCAGGTCTCGGTGGACAAATTTTTTCTGGGCTAAATACTGCATCCCCTTGGCAACCTGAAGCCCGAAGCCTATCAGGTCTTTCACTGTTGGGTTCTGTGGAGGACAAAGAAGTATCACACAGAGCTGACACACTCTTACATCCATACTACACATACAAAATATATACAGCCGTACTGGTCCAGAAAGTTTTGTTGCGTAATTTACCCTTTTCTCAGAGCGTATAAAGTGACGCACATCCCCGTGCTTCATGTATGGTAAAACCACCAGAGGGAGCCCCTCTTTAGGCAGCATGATGCCCAGCAGAGACAGTATGTTGGGGTGGTGGAAACCTTTCATGATGATGCCCTCTCTGAGGAACTGGTCCACCTCCCCCAAGTCAGTAATTCCTGTTAATGCAACATATACCATTACACAGACTAATCCAAAAGTCAAGCACTTGTATAATACTGATTTAAGCGATAAAAACACATACGGTTCAGAGATTTGACAGCACAGTGGGTCTCCTGCTTGTTGCTGTCTATCAGGTATCCATGATAAACTGTCCCAAAGTGGCCTGTGTGAAAAGAGAAAGTGTTTATTATGGATATTTTGTGCTAAAATATTCAAGTAGAAGAAAAAAAGGCAAGAGGCTTACCTTTGCCAATTATCTGGCTATCCTCAATTCGAAGCATCTCAGCGGGGATCAGGACATCTTTGACCTCTTCGAGAAGATCAGAGCTTAGACTGACCATTGAGATATCTTCCTGCGGCATTAAAGGAATGGCCAGATGATCATGGCTGGCAGCGTACAATAAACCCTGGAAGGCCATTCCTCCTGAACCTGATGTTTGACTGGAAAGATCCACTGAAAAAGAAAATCCACGAGGGAACCACAGGATAAGGTTGTTGTACCTAAAAGGCCGTTACATCTTTTTTTTTACTACCCTTACCAAATAGACTTTTTCATGGTTTTTTTTTTAATTTAACTTGGTTTGTTACTGAGTTGGTTGTTTAATTTCAGTCATTTTTATCTATGTAAATGCATTTAAAGTACATAAATATGTGCAGTATCCAGCCTGTTTGTAATGTCCCCATATTTTTTTCTTCTAGTTTTTCTTCTGTTTGGATTTTCTTTTCTTTTCACGAGTTGTAAACTTTGGAGCAGCTAATCTTAATATGGTATACATTAAATGGTATAGGGAAAAAAAGAACTACAATAAGTAGGGGTGTGGAACAATACATTTTTTGAAATCTCGATTAATTGCAGGATTTCAATAGTTAATTGCGGTTAATTGTGTTTTTTAATGGCATGTTTCTAATTTCAGATGGTACCAGTATCATCACTGTAGCTTAGCCCACTACGGCCTCTTAAAGACAGTAATGTTGGCCTGCTATTAACGTGATTTAAAAAAAAAAAGTTACATATAGACCTTAAATGCATCGTGATTGACCCATTAACGCTGACAGCCCCAAAATTATGACAACCTTCACTAACAAACAAATCTAAAATGTTTGTTTCTGTTAAGCAGCCTCTGAAAAATACGAGAAAGATTTAATATATACAAATATAAATTTCAGATCTTGTACTTGGGCTGTTGCAGGGCTGTACAGAATGAAGAAAAGGAAAAGGAAGAAATGGAGAGAAGAACTGATCACACAATAATATGGATTCATGAATTCATTTGAAAGTCTTACCTCGTCTGTAGTCCCCTGTGGGGGAGAAGTCAGGGCCACTGCCCATGCGGTTCCGTGAAAGCATTGTTGATAAACGATTCTCTATGTTGGCTGAAAGGATACATATAATTAGTGAAAATCACTGAACAGTAAACTATGAAAATATACAGTAGTACAAAGTGCAGCAAGGGCATAAATTAGGAACTTCTGTTCACAAATGTGACAACTGCAAGTATTCTATATAAAAACAAATCTGAATTTTCTCACCTCTCTTTTTCTTCCTCAAATGTATCATCACCATCAATGCAAGGCCGGCACCTACTACCAATGCAGCAATGATGCCTAGAACAATACCCGCTATTATAGTGCTGTTGTTGTTGTCATTGTTGACTACTGTGCCCACATCATAAATTTCCCCATTCACAGACACCTATAGCAGGGGAAAAGATTATTGTTAGATACAATTCATTTTGTATCAGTTTCCATAAATGATTCAGGGTAATGTTGATGAGTAAAAAGCACACTCTCTCACTTTAACAGGCAACCCCTCGCTGGGAATAACCAGGCCTTTAGGAATCCTGCAGGTTAGCTCATTTAACAAAACCTGGGCGTGGCAGTTCACACCCCCAATAGACATTATGATCTTCATACATGAGCTCACTGTGTTCAGTTTGTTATGCTGTGAAATATATGGAGAAAAAAAAGACATATTTTAATGAATAATTGTACTGTGCAAGAATTGAATTGAATTGAATTTTTACACAGCAAAGTTAGTCACAAAAATAAATGTGAGGAAAAATGCTGAGTGTGTAAACATACATGCAGTGAAACTTCCGTCTCTCCTGGTTTTAGAGGTAATTCATTGTCATCATTCTCAAAGGGGATGATTTTGGCATCAGGGTGGTAGTCCAAACGTCTCTTGTAGAGGTTACGTTTCCCATCCATGTGAATAAAAATCTCTCCTGAGTCAGACTTTTCTTCTGGCATTTCCTCAGGAAAAGCAGGAGCCCAGCACTCCATATGTGTGGCATTTGTTGTGCTGCTGCACACCTGCAGTGACATAAAGCACATTATATATTGTTTGCAAGCACAACTACTGTAACAGCTGGCAAAACAGAACAGCAATATTCAGCTACAGACTGAGTATGAGAAATCCACAAACAGGTCCCTGAACTGCAATTCACTTTATATGTTAAAGGAGTATTTTATTTTATTTCTCTGCACACACAAGTTTAATGATGTGTTGAGAACTGACCTGAAATGATGGTTTAATTGAATAATATGAGTCTTTAAAGACTTACAGAAGGATAGAATCAAAGGGTTGACTTACCCGTTCAAGAGACTGCAGGCTAGGATTTTTGGAAGTGTACTGAAGGACAGTTTTGTGGGCAGAGTCGAGATTCTGACCAACTATCACCAGCTTGGAGCCACTGTACGACAGTGAGAGAGTTAGTAATTACATTGTTATGTGTAAACCATAGACTGCATATAAAGATGGGTAGCATGACAGTGAACCCAAAACATCACGATTACCCCTGTTGAACCCTGCCCCCTCCATGTTAGTGGGTGGGACATGGGCCAAACTAAATAAAGATGTTCTCTGTCATTTTAGAGTTTGGTGTTTACTTGGTATTTGTTGCTATAAAAAAAGGGGTTTGATGACATGATTGACAGCAGTGTTTGTTAACCTTGTGCTTGCTACTAATGGATGTGGTTACGATTGGGTTGGATGGGTGTGTATGCATGGGAAACAGCTCCCCTTGAATGATGCTTGGCCTTGCTTTCAGTTTTTCTCAGTGGCCATGCAACTGCAGCACAAAATCCACTTAGACCAAAAAGCATTTTCCCCACAGACCACCCTTGTAAAAGAGATGTCTGTTAAACTGTTGACAGAACAACTTGAACTGCAAACAAGGCCAGTTGTGACTAGGAATGATAAGGAATTTTTGCATCATGGAGATAATATTTATATAAGTTTTCCTCAAACCGCAAAAAAAAAAGAGAAGCGATTTAAAAATTTGACATCATAACAATGTAAAGTCTATGAGCCGAACAGGATCTCATGGATGGGGCCAGCAGGAGAAACATGACTGCATATCAAGCGGGCTGCATACCCTGGAAGTTGACCCAGGAGCTAGAAACTTTTTTTGGCGTATGTGCTAGGTGAACATTTTTCTTTGGACTTAAGAGGCACTGTCTTGGGGTCCTGTATCCAGATCTAATAATGCATCTATGGCAGGAACTCAATACCATGGCTCCGCTTCCCGATCACTACTGTGCAGACTCTGGCACCAAAAGATATGACCAGCGATAGAGAGTCGCGCCTTTATTCCTGATATTTTGGCCTCATTTTTGTATGGTGGGAGGAAGTGAAACCACTTCTTTCATACACCATAATTGGTGCAAGTACTGTTTATTTTATGATGACGCAATGGAAGGTAATGGGGTCATATTACTTAATTTGGAGGCTGTTAATAAGACCAGCACAGAGTGGGATCAGTGTCCTACCTTTGGAAACTGCAGTGAGGATGTATAGAGGTTATAAGAGGGTCTTCCTTGTAGGTGAACATCTTAGAGGTTGTCACTTGATAGTTGTCGATTAAGATTTTCACCGGTACCTTCCCAACACCTGTTGCAGCTGGTGTTTGGCAGACAATTGAAGACGCCCCACCTTCTTCAGGAGCACTGAAAAGAAAAGAGATCACAGTGCCCAAATGTGTACAATACTTACAAACCTTCATTTAAAAGCGGTATCTAAACACAGTGAAATTAGTATGTTGTAGATCAGTGGTTCCCAACTAGTGGGTCGCGGTAAAAAGTGGGTCGCAAGTGTCTCGTGTTCATGTATATATTTTTTTTAAAAACTGGCTGTCTGTTTTTGTTGTTGTTTTTTTGACCCTTCCCAGAGCTACAGATATTTTTCCTTGAGTCTCCCTTCATGTTCATCCCACATGATGTGTTCAAGGATCATCATAAATTTGAAAATCCAACAGTAATTTTTGTTTTTAAAGTTTCTGGCTGTTTCATTTTGGCGATTTTTATTTAGGTGGGCCTGCGTTTTGGAAGGCATGTTTTCTTTCAAAATAGCCAGAACTTTGTAGAGACAGAAATTTTGCAATTTAAAAAAAAACAAACATTATCCAACATTTTAAAGAAAAAAAGCCACATTTTAAAAGAGGATTTTTTTAGTTTGTTTTTTACACATGCCTGTTTTCTTACCAAAGAAAAATACTTTTTTTTTTCCTACAAAGGTCTGCCCCCAGTGTCTTCAAATACTAGAAATGCCTCTGGTTTTAACTAATTTTTGCAGTTTGTTTTATTTCATTTTGTTTAAAGCCCATGTGATATATACATTTGTTAAATAAAATTGAATATAAGGTAATTTCTCTTATGTGTGGACCTTGACCTAATCACTAAGGAGAAATCTGGTCCCAGTGGCTGGACCAGTTGAAAAACCATTGGTGTAGACCACAGTCATGCATTGGCAAAATAAATACTCTACTGTTTTGCTCACCTTTCAATGTTGCACTTTTTGTCAGCAAAGAAGATTTCTCTCTGTATCCCTGAATTAAGATATCTGCCTGTCAGTGTAACCGCCGTTCCTCCAAACACGGGTCCGTAGTCAGGCCTGATTTCTGTGATGCTCGGCTCCTGATTAGACAGAGATGAAATATGTTATCCACAATGTAACATTATATATATCATTTCCCACTGGCCCTCACAAAGACATGTTAAATGTGTAAAAGCTCAGGATGTGCTTTTCACAGTACATCAGGACCTAAATTAAATGCATGCATGGTGTTTAAATATAGGCCTCAGTGTCATGTCCCTCACAGAAGACAAAAATTAATTGCTGGGACAAAACTCATTTTAAAAATGAGTATTTTTATTTAGTTGCATTCAAGTTTTTATGTATTTTTACCACAAAAGAGAAGCCAGGCATCTGAGCTGTGCCTTCAATAGAGTAACCGCCCTCCACTTCTCCCTCATGGACATCCAGCGTGATGGTGAGGTCCTGGTTTGGTGTGTCTTCCTGAGTCTTACACACTAACCTGTATAAAAGAAAACAAGGGATGATGTGTTTATGAATAGTGTAGATTAAGATATTCCAACATCTTTTTAATCTCAGCCCCGTGTTAACTCTGACAGCCCCAATATAAATGAATAAATATCACTTCTCCCTAGTTAACATGTTGGCTTGTGACTATCAGTGCCCAGTAATTCCCACATACAGTAAATGCTGAGAAAATGCGTGCCACTCACACTTTACTACTGCTCTTTCCAGGCAGGACTGTACACACGGTCCCAGGACCCACCGTGACGATGTGGGTTTTGCCGCTGATGATGGCGGGTCGCAGAGGAGACTGAAAATCCCAGCCACACAGTGTGACTTCTGTCTCAGCACCAGAAGGTACCATTTTAGGGAAAAACTGCACAGAAAAGTGTTGTCGTCAGTACAATCAGTGTGATCAGTGTAACGTCAGGACTCAGGGTGTTTAAACTTGGCTGATCAGTTAAACCTAGCAGCAGATCTACCTCTGTTATGACAGGCGCGCAAGAGTTTTTGTTCCACTGCGCGGTGCATTCTCGCTGCCTCGAGCAGTTTCCCGAGCACCAGCCGCAGTTCATGAAGCTTGGAGCCATCAAACACATGGTGCATGTCATAAAATGTGCACACCCCGGTCCTGCAGAGGGCACCTTAAACAACTTGATCAGGGAGAGAGGAAGACGAGGGCAGGGTAAGCCGGATAAAACAGAGAGAAGTCAAGACAATCAACTAGAAGTTGCATAATGTTGCTTTAAGTGTGACTTTTTATATAAAAGTTTGAAATTTTAGAATCTTAACCTTGCATATTGATATAAGAGAATGATGAATTTTTCTTTTGCTATTGTAGGAAACGACTGCAAAACAAAATAGCAAAAAGTATATTGCTATGGGCCTAAAATGTGTTATTTACCTGTTTTTTTAACAATACAGAGTGTTTGTATTTTGTCAAAGACCTTTCCACTTTACATTTGATTGCCGGCATCAAAATTAGATGGAAAAAGTAGTTTTATTTGTCTTTATTTTTGTCTTGTTATGAAAATCTGCATATCGGGCCACTGGCATGGACATCAATTCAAAATGGCCACCAAATAAACCCTGTGGGCCATAAGTTTACCTTGGCAACATGAAAAATCTTGAGCTTGACACCATTAGGATCTCAAGAAACACAAGTTACCAAAAATGTCATGTGTTTACATGGAAACCTATTTTTCCTGCTAGACTACATAATCTTGACATGGTTTAGCCTTTTGGCCTAAATGACAAATTGAATTTGTCATGTTTCCTCTAACTGATTTCATTTGAGGGATGCTGT
This sequence comes from Plectropomus leopardus, assembly GCF_026936395.1. Taxonomy (NCBI): domain Eukaryota; kingdom Metazoa; phylum Chordata; class Actinopteri; order Perciformes; family Serranidae; genus Plectropomus; species Plectropomus leopardus. The sequence goes on from NC_142177.1 coordinate 28,566,534, forward strand.
ACTTGAATTTTTTGTACTTTATCTTAAAAAAAAAAGATACATCTGTGTTCTTGTTACTGGTGTGATAATGGGCTTTATAAATAATAAATAAATTATAGTGCATGGGATTGTGGTAGCTCCTCCAAATGGATCCATTATGACAAATGAGCAGCCATTCTGGGTTGATGAGATACTGTATGTGTTTATGTCTTGATTCTTTTGACTCTGATGAAGACACAGACTGTTTCCACTATTAAAGGCTGCTAATCAGTCAGTGTGCTCCAGTTCCCCTTTTCCACCTTAAACAGATAAACAGTACATGCAGTATATAGAACAAAATATACCTTATTTCCCACTGCGAAGAGAAGTGATTTGTTTGAGTATACATCTGCTGTCCTCAACACGGGGGTCTCTCCGAGAGAAAAGTTGGCAAAAACAATCGGTCTGTACAAAGTAAGAATCACCTAAACCACACAAAACAGGGAGGTAATGTCACAAGGATTTTCATTTTTAGAAATCTTAATCAACATCTGCTTCTGACTGAAAGAAAGAAAGTAAAAAAATAATAATTCAAAACATTTTTTTAAACAAAACTGTAAAATTCAACCCACTTTACAGGTTTGGATGATGCTCTCCCTGAGACAATCATGACAATACCCAAAATAAGGCAAATCTGACCTATTTCAACTAATTAAAGTCGCGAAATTGAAGCATATTACTGGTCTGTCATATCGACAAAAAAGTTCATTTCATGCAGATGCCGATATTTCATTTTAAAGCAGTTATCTGTCGATACCGATGGTGCGCCAATATTATCGTGCATCCCTAAAGAAAAATATACAAATGTTTAAAACAACGGCACTACCCTTTTCCTCTCCTACCTTATTGAGACAGGTATATTTTATAGCTATTTTAAAAATAGCATACACCTCTCCCTATCAGTATGTATTTTGAATTGTACTGCATTTTGAATTGTATTGATTCTATAAGGTTTTTTTGTATTGTACTAGTTCTTTATTTTTATATCAACTCTCTAGAGCAACATTACAATTGATATGACTTTTGAAGAACACCTCTCTCATGCTTTGCTAATGCGCACGTGATGGTTTAAATGGAACAGCTGATGGTGGTTAAACACAGAGTGAATCTGATGTAGCAATATGCGAAAAGCATAGTGCACTCTATTACTACTATTAATAAATAAGTGTCAACCTGAACATCCTGGTGTGCGCTGGAACTTTAATTTCTTTAATACAAAAGTTTAGTTTAGACATTTTAAATAATGTCTTTTTTCTTTTTTTTTTAGTAATGAACATATTCGTTATAATATATTTGAACTGCAAAAGCAAGCACTGACACATCACACAATGACTCTACTTTTTTATCCTTAGGCATGATGCTACCTGCAGTATCCGGCCGTCTGAGGTTCCAAAGTGTCCCAGGGTGTGATTCCCAATAGTGGTGACCAGGACAGAGGTGAAAAGTATGTCTCTCATCTGCCTGTTGAAGAGGTCTAATCTGTAGTATGGCTTTGACACCAGGGTGGGTTTAGTAGTGCATGTGTCATTACCTCCAGAGCTCTGTACAAGCAGGACAAGGTTGTAAGTTTTTAATCACCATTAGGAAATCACATGTATTCAAAAATCTAAAGTACCTGCGTCTGTCGGCATCAGTCTCCCTCTAAGCACATGTATCCTGCATATTCTTGTGCGTTAGAGGAAGAGAGATAAACAGAGAGACGCTCTTAATTCACCCTTATAGGAAGGAAGTGCTTGAGCTTCGCCTGCAGTCAGAGCAACATGCTGTGAGAGGAACAAGGTCATAAAACAGCAGCGACTCAGGCTACATATGTTGACTCTGTGACTGTTTATGTCAGCCAACTTTCCACATGCACATAAAACAGTCACTGACAGATGTGTGTGGATGGTTGACAGACCACGATAAACTCTGTAGTAAGTAAAAAGTGATCATTTAAAAGAAAAAGAGAGGATATGTTAAACTAATGGTAAACATTCCACTGCAAAGCAATTTAGCTGACCTGCCCCAGCATGCCTCTGTTTGCTTCCCACTATTTGAATACCATATATTCACGTCATTTGATCTTTTCAGTCACTTTGCATTTCATCATTTGAAGCTCAAACACATACAAGTTATAGAATTGTATACACTTAATTCTAGAAATAACAACTAAGGCAACACTTGATGCTAATGGTTTTAAGACTGCTTCAATTATCATTTATTGATTGAGTAAAAGAGTGATTCTTTCCTCCCTAACCCCCACTTACTCAATATTCTACCCATTTCTGAGTCAAATAATGCGTAAAAGCCAGGCACAGTCCAACACTGGCCCTCCCCCTGAAATTCCACCTTTTTATCAGTAGGATTTATAACTTGTATTTGTTGGCACACATTCCTGTAGGTGTACACATGACTGTAAGAGCTCAAAGGACACAGTTTGAACTCCACAAAAGGGAAGAGACCACACCTTTATTATTTTGTTGAGCACTGCAGCCAAATTCTCTATTCAGTGAAGGCGTATTGAGGGCGAACTCTGCATGTTATTTTGGGTATAGGTTTAAAGGAATACTTCACCCACAAAATGACTATTTGTCTGTCAATTACTCAACATGTGTTGAGGCTTTTGCACACAATGTTCGTGTTTTCTAAAGTACCCGCACATTTAAAAATATATATGAGCTCACACTGTGTCAATCATTTTTCCACACTAAACTTTGTTTATCTTGCGTGCCTCTGTGGTGTACAAAGAATACAAACACAGCAAACTCTTGTTGAATTGAAGTCATTGGGGTCCATGTTTAACAACAGCAAAAACTATATCAAAACATCTGTTTACAAACTTACACAACTCATGCAGTATAATTCCACTGTCATTTCCAGCGACATACTCAGGTAGCCTTCTTTAAACAAGTCAGTAATATTCATGTGAATAATGATGATGGGGAGGAAGATATAGCAATTCTTACCCGACTGTCTTGATTTTGACTCAAATGACAGCAAAGGCCTTCATGAGACAAGCATAAAGTGGGCATGTCTGTAAAGGGGAGACTCATGGGTACACAGAGAACCCATTTTTATTCAAATATCTTGAAGTCAGAGGTCAAGGGACCCCTGTGAAATCACCATGCTGTTTTTCCATCACCAAAATTTAGCCTTAATTGGAGCATTATTCGGCCATCTTTCGGAAAGGCTAGACATGACACGGTTGGTACCACTGGATTCCTCAGGTCTTCTAGTTTCATATGATACCAGTATCTTCACTCTACGCTTTAAAACTCAGCCCAGCACAGCCTCTTAAAGGCAGGAATGTTGGCAATTAACGATTGCATCATGAGTGACAAATTAATGTTGACAGTCCTAGTGATAATGCATGCATTTCGAAAGTACTAATCATAAGACTAGATAAACGAGACCTGTATTATAATACAGGAGTTGTGTGAGAGTTAACTGGATGATTTGACATAGTTTTGCTGTTGTTAAATGCAGCCCCCTAAGACTTCAACTCATTAAAAAATATTTGTGTTTCTTGATATTAGTCCTTCACTGCGGAGGCATAGATGCTACAATCTTTGGGGGTGAAGTATTCCTTTTACCCTCCACGTTGTCTTTATAGTTCGATACTTTTCACCTCTGGCAGCTTCAACTGAAGGATTTGGGCAGGAAAAATTGCTGCAACTACAAGGATTCAACATGGTGTAATCACTGAGCCTTTTATCTTCCTGAAGCCATTTTCATTTCAAAGGTCTGTACTGTTACTACTTGCCACTCTCTCACGGGAGAGACTGAAACCTAACCGAACAGAAAAACCATGTGGCAACGTGCAGGTCACACTACTGACTCATCCGCCCCTCCCAGTTCTCTCATCTGGCCGTGCTCTATCTCACACCCTGATCAGTTAACAGGCATATACTGTACCACTATAGTCAAGGTTTACTTTACACTACCCCTTATTGCTCAAGACTGTATGAAACTTCAGGCTTAATGATAAACTACACTGTTCCCGTCACAGGTGACTTAATTACACAGTGTTTGTCTGGATAGGTCACTTCCTGTCTGGGCGTAGAGAGACCTTTGTACGGTCCCTTTGCTCTGACAACAGTCTGGCTTAAAAAAAGAAAGAGTTACTCACTTCATGTGGGCAGCTTTCGCACGGCTGGAAGTGACAGAGACCTCTGGACAGCTGCTCTGTGCCTGACTTGCAGCAGTCATCCACGCCTTTATCGATCTCACTGTTAAGGTGGGTCAAAGGGAAGGCACACAGGGCAGAGTTTTTCTGAGGTACACCTCGCTCATTTACCTCTGCAAACACCCCATACAGAATGTCCTCTGTCTCTCTCACTCTCAGCTCAACTGCCAGGTCTTTCCCAGCTCGCCCGAAGTGTGCCGCCTGTAGCCCGTTATAGACAAGGTCCCTGAAACCCTGGCTCCGTTTCCTCCTGCGTTTCGGTTCATAACGACACTCCAGGACCACCTCTCTGTACATCCACACCTCTGGAATCAATATCGGCAGTCGCCCCAGACGAGTCTGAAAAGCTGAATTGCTTTTGAATGGATTTTCTCTCTGCAGAGACAGGAAGTAGACATAATCCTTGGTGGAGAAGCTGTAGATGTAATCAACCTTGTATGAGTCCCGTAGACTGGGGAGCACTGTCAGCCCATTCATGACCATATGAAAGCCATCTTCAGTTGAAAGCGGCCTAAGCACAGATATGGATCTCCTCGGATACCTCTGTGCCACTTTGTCGTTGACAGAGGCCGCTACGAAGAAGAACGATGTGGCGCCTTCTTCAACTATGGTGACTTTTGTGCCAAGGGGACTGGCCAGACAGTCTGGGCAGTTGGTTGGTGAGTTTTGCTCCTTTTTGTATAAACACTGAGGCCCAGCCTGGGGGAAGCTGATGTCAATGAAGTGACAGATCCCATGCTGAGTACTCCCACAAATGTACAAGTAGGGATACGGAAATCCAGCCGGATCCAACAGCAGAACCTCATTATCTGTATTCACTGGATCCTCAGGATCTATTTCTACATCACAAACCCCACAGGTTTTACAGTCCGTAGTGCCAACAGGTCCAGTTTTCACCTCCCATATTTTTTCCATGGCATCGTTGACTGCCTGTATAAAGTTCTGGCATGCAACATACACCTCTCGCTGTTGCGGATCCCTGTTCACCGCTATGTTCTGTATAGGTTTGTGTGTTTGGAAATGGGGGAGGGAGTATTTCACAGTGAAATCCACCAGCCTGCGCGTAGTAGAAGCACATGTGTGCTGTCCTGAGGCTGTCTGTGTTTGTATCCACATGCATACTGTCAGCAAGGCAACCCAAGTGACCATCTCCACGCCCCAGTCCCCAATGTTCGAGTGCTACCTATAAAATATTTTCCCCAAAGAGATCATTCTGGAGAAGCAGCAGGAGCTCTGTGCAGGAAAACACAGAAGGAATGTTGAGATTTAACAGACATATGATTCTTCTATTTAACAGATTCACTGCGCTGGAAGAGGAGGTGGATACTGTAAACATTTTAGCTTGCTTAAACTGAGAAATGAAGCATGGGGAACTGAGGAAAGAGGAAAAAGTATCAGCTGATGTTTTTTTCTTTGAGCCCTGTGATTAAGATAGTGTTTTTGTTGCTGTTTTTTTAAAGTAGGTGTTAGATTTGATATACACAGATATGGCATAGGTGTGAAACTTACAGAGCTATAAAGCCACTGGGAAGATTACGAGCTGGTAGAGTCAAGATAAAATTTACGGTGGGCAAGACATGACTTGCTGCAACATGTGAAGCAACTATAGAGATGTTCAGGCCTTTAGATCCATACACAGAATAAACAGAGTAATGGCTGAGTTGAGTAAATACAAGTAAGTACAAAGTAAATAAATGAATAAATATTCATACATGCAAAAGATTCAGCAGTTACCCTGCATCTAAATTTTAATACACTGCCATGCAACTTACACCTATTTCAACTCTCAAAACAGAGTGGCTATAAGGTTTAACAAAGCATAACAAAGTGACTATAAGGTTTATTTGTGTTGCTACTGACTGCTAAGATTACATCTTCTGTGCAGGTAGGTGATAAACTGTGAATTATGAGAAAAGTCATTCATTGACGTAAATCAAAAGCTCCCCGAGACACCCTCCATAAAAACAGATGTTAAAAAAAAAAATCATCTTACCTCATTTCGAAAAAGGAGGATGTCGCTGTGATTTGTCCAAAAGTTTCAAACTATGTATACTTAAATAGAATATTTTCATGTGCAAGTGAAGCTCCACTCACGAACCCGCACTCACCTGTCAGCACAGGATTCTCACTGGCACAAAGTTTACACTGATACTGAACAACATCAGCGCTGTGTTGAGACGAGCTACCGCAGAGAATACGGCATCTGACACTCGCCTTCAAAATAAAAGCACGCCAGGCTAAAGCCCTCACGGTGGGAGTGTGATGATTCATGATTCACTTTAATTCCTGTCAGCAAGAATTAGAGGCTTTATGAAATTGGTTATTTCATTTATAAGTTATTATAGATTTCATCCAATAATAGGCCCAGGTTGTAATAAAAATATTATTAATAATAATAATAATAATAATATCAAACTTTTTTGATCCCCAAAAGCAAAATTCAGCATGTGAAACAGGATTGATACAGGAAACTGATAGAGAATTGGCCTATTTAAAATTAGAAATAGGCCTAAAACAAAGTAAAAATCATGGGTAAGGTTTAAAAACATGATTTGTTTATATTACAGGCCTCTATAATGAAACTACAAGTCTATTTAACAATTATTTGTAGTAGCCTAGTATTGCAATATTAATGTTTTAACATTTAAACTAGCAGATCATGAAAATAACTTCAGAGAATTACATTTAACTTCAGTTACGTTAGAACATTACTAATAAATTTAAACATCCTTGAATTTGAGCAAAGTTGTTAGCTTAGGTTAGGCTTAAGTGTGAATAAATTGGAGTGTGGAGTGAATTAAGAATATAGGCAAATATTATTATTATTATTATTATTATTATTATTGTTATTCAGATTGTCCTCAAACTGTCATTGCATAGTTTAACTTGTTATTATTATTATTATTATTATTATTATTATTGTTGTTGTTGTTGTTGTTGTTGTTGTTGCTATTCAAAATTTTTGCAAGACTTAAGTTTTGGAGAAGATTGACGATTTATTTTGAAAGCTGAGGGCTGGAAATGCCATCGTCATTCTGACGTACTTGACTCTAATATTCTCAAGTGGGAGCTGTCCTGTCAGGCCGCGCCCGCAACAAGGAAGTATGAAATAGTTGCGAAATCGGACCACTTCAAAAATATCCTCATGGTTTCCTTCCTAGGAGTCATATCGTATCACCGACTTCAACTCACTCAGCCGTCATGGTGTCGAATTTAGTGGAAAAACTAAATCAACATTTGAAAACAGCCTTGTATAGCTACACGTCTGCAGGATTTTTTTCTTTTTTGCCAAGAATGTGTTGCTCTCAGATGATGGAATGAAGTTACACTTCAAATATATTCAACTCCAGCCAGGAAGTTATGAGAGGAATGTCTTCCCTCCGCAGCCAGACATCCTCATATAAGCTCAGCAATGTGACCTTTAACAAATAAAAAAATACTGTTGACATAAAGGAGAAATGCAATAAGTTGACTCATACTGGCACTTGAAAGAGAACATATATAATAAGACTAGTGATCGTCAAAGAATGTCCAAATAGAAATGCTCAAATAATGAAGCATTACAGATCCAAAAGTTAAACATCTACCACTGAATCCAAAGTTCAGTAATCGCAGAGTGTTTGAAAAAGTCTGCATTGCCATATTCCTTCAGAGGAAAAAATGCATTTTACAGCGTTATTTTTCATACTTTCACTGCTCCAAACCTCAAACTACAAAGATCTGGCATCACTAGAGAGAACTGTGACAGGTACTGCAGGAGCACGACACTGACAAAGCTGTTTTGATTTGAACTCAACAAGGACTCGCACTCGCTGGGGCCTTCGATATGCAAACACTGATCAAACAAACTGTCGAAAACAACAGTGTTAAGGACATCACATCCAGTCCTTGAGTTTGCACCTGTCCCTGTGTAACTCACTAAACATCTCACTCCGAACACAAACAAACATACAGTGCACTGGACCATGCGGATTAGATTTAAATTCAGTCCATACATGGAATACTTTGTGTTGTTACTAAACTGGAGTATCTCCAGAGATATATTGATGTCTGGGATTAAATTCCCAGAGGAGGTTTTTAAAATAAACTGCCATAAAATGTTCATTTCCCACAAGCTTTGCACAGTTTGTTTTGAATTTGTCTGTTATGTTGCAGAAATGTCAGTCAGCAGAATATTAAATCTGATCGCAGGTTCGTTTTTATTGCTTGTATTTGTCTTGAAATTTCTCATTCGCACATCACAGTGATCTCAGAGAGGTTTGCTGTCTTACCAGTGCTGGAATGTAACTAAGTGCATTTCCCAAGTACTGTACTTAAGTACAAATTCAAAGTACTTGGACTATTCTATTTTCATTCTATTTTATACTTTTACTCTACTACATTTCAGAGGGAAATATGGTACTTTTTTCTTCACCACATTTTTGCCTAAAAACACAAGAAGAGTTTATGAAATATGATATTTTGTTAAAAATTAAATTACCAAATTTTATACAAGTAAAACAGTTTCCATTGTAAGGAAATTAATTAATTAAGTCTTTATTTTTGTATTTATAATTTTTAGTTTTTGGTGGTGTTCTCTTCCTTTTTTTTCAAACAATTTTAAGTTTTGGGGGTTCTATACTTTTTAAAAAGAATTTTGAGTTTTGGAGGGGGTGTTTATTTCTATTTTTTTACTTAAATAATTTGGGGTTCTCTTTTTATTTTGAGTTTTTTTGGGTGTGTTCTTTTTTAGAAATATGAAATAAAATATATCCAAAAGCAGTAAAAACTAGGTACTGGACAGAACAAAAATAGTTGCAAACATACAAATAAAGTCTGCATACTAGATAATGCTCCCATGAACACTTATTACCTTCACACGTGTGACGTTTTGGGCCCAAGCCCCTCTTCAGATAACAGTTCTGTTATATTTTTTCATCCATTTGTGTTATTTTTTTAAGAGATTTTTCTGTATTTTGTACTTTTACTTTTAATATTTTAAGTATACATTACTGATAATACTTACTTACTGTTACTTATGCAACATTTGGAAGCGCGACTTTTACTGTAAGAGTATTTTCACAGGGTGGTATTAGTTCGTAAAGTAAAAGATCTGAATACTTCTTTCACCACTGCGTCTAACTGCCTCTACTTGATCCATAATGATGAATCATTACTCGTCACTCCTAAGCATGCAGCACTTTCTTCTAGAGGTCATTTTTTGACTCCTCACCCGACTGAGATTGTTGAAATGGATGACAAATACATGAAGCAATACTAGGGCGTATTATTGTTATTGTCACCATGGAAATGTTAAATATCCCCTACAGGCATGTTTAAGACATTTAAAAATACTCTGCTTTGAGCAATGATTTGTGTTTGATATGTTTTTTCCACACACAAAAAATAGTTAATGTTATTTTCGAAAAATATTTCCAGACTCTGTTATGTGGAAATATTGTTTATTAGTAAGGTTGTACTGGTAAACAATATTTCTTTTCCTCACTGAAAAGTCCCCCCATGAGTGTGAATCTATAGTGCTTGTGTGAACTACATACTGGTATGTGTAGTATTGGTATTGGTATTAGTATAATATGCTGTTTTTTTTTTTGTTTGTTTTTTTTTTTACAAAGGGGGCATATATCATGCATAAACTGATTTTTTTAAATATTTAATTCCTAAAAACATAAGCTTTCACGCCCAACTTCCCTCCAACCCACATTTATGGTATAATTGTATACATTTTATAGAGAAGCTTGTAATAACTCAATAAACAGTCCCGAGTCGCCCTCTAGTGGTCACACCACAAACACCTCTTAACACAACAGCAACAAACCCAAAGAATCAGCTGAAACGAAAGTGAAATGCCATCCGATCATTTTACCCATGCGGTTTTCAGTCAGTTCCTGGTTTGTCCTGCTCGGTTGTTGTTGGCAGCAGTCAGTCCGGCTGATCCTCACTTCACACTGCTCATCTTAAACGGGAGAGCTGCGCGTGCAACATGTCAGAAATATGTGAAATCGACGAAGGATTATACTCCAGACAGCTGTAAGTAAAACCGACACACACCTATGATTGATCACTGTTACTGTACTTTTACTTTTACTTCTGGTCCAGAGCGCCACTTATTTTTATTTTTTTCTTTTACCTGCACAGGTATGTCCTGGGTCACGAGGCGATGCTCCGGATGGGCAAAACCAGCGTCCTCATAGCAGGCATGCGTGGTCTGGGGGTGGAAATAGCCAAAAATGTGATCTTGTCCGGAGTGAAATCTGTCACCGTCCAGGATGAAGGCCAGACGGTGTGGAGCGACCTCTCCTCTCAGGTGCTGACCATGTAGTTTCGATTTATCAAAAATACACACAAAAGTACAATGTGGAGATCTTTAAGTCGGACGTAGCCTAATTAACAGAGGAGGATTTAAATAAACAACTTCCTGTGAGGGCAGCCACAACCTGCCAAACCTGTCGAGTGTAATTTTTCTGGTAAAGTCATATTATAAAAAACATTGTCTAAAGCATATTTTCTTCTTTTCTTCTTTTTCTTTCTTTTTCTCACCATCTTTTTTGTTTTCAGATTTTGGATGATATCATGTAAATACCAACACGTTGTTTTATAATTTAAAAGGTCTTTATTTAGCTTTTTAAATCAGCTACATGAGTCATAAATTAAATGTCTAAATGCAAAATATCACCCATCATAAAGTTTACAACTTTGGCTAAGATGTGATGAAAATAGATGGTTATAAATAGAGTAGGATATGTTCGTAATATTGAATTGCTTTTTAAAAGGAAGTCAGTTTACTTTCACTATTAGGCAACCCCCCTCTCACCTCATTATAGTAAAATGAAACCATAAAAGTAAAATTGAAACCAAATCAGTGTTCCTGCATATGTAAAAATAACAGTGTCATGAAGGGGAAGTATGAAAAGCAAAGGGCATACATTAGTTAAGTCTTCTGTCATGTGTTATGATAAATGTGCACAGCTTGGTCACACCACCAAACAACACCGTCAAAACATCAAAAACTCACAAGAACCGGGTCAGGACCATCCACGACCATCTTTGACCAGCTAAAACTAACTATAACCAGCTACCAGCATAAACTGTTTTTTTAACTTATTTTTTTCCAGTTAGCTGCTGAGGCTTAGATGAGACATAATAAAAAATAAAAAATAATTTTGAGTTTGATGATTCATTCTTGACCTTGTAAAAGAGCTCTGGAGGTGCTTGAAATCATTAAAGCTGATAAAGGCATCAGAGAAAGCTCTGTTTGCAGATGAACACACAGTGATACAGTCAGGTAGATGTTGAGTTTGTTGCGATTGTTTTGTTAATCTGTAATTTCATTCTCCTGCCAGTTTTTCCTGAAGGAGTCCCATCTTGGTCAGAACCGAGCTACATGTTCCCTACAACAGCTGGCTGCCTTAAACCCACATGTGCGTGTGTCGGCCCACACTGGACCTCTGGATGAGGACCTGCTCCTGCAATTTCAGGTACTTAATTTCAGGCACATATAGTACACATATGCTTTTTATCACAAACATAGTAGGATTATTTAATTTAGGATTCTTAAAATTACATCTACTACATCTCTCTTATTGAGTAATCCCAAAATAATGTACTATGCAAATTTTTTTATTTCAAAAGTTCAACTGCTGGACACAAGATGTCCCCTGTTTTGACAGTGCATGTGTGCACTGCAGGTTTCGAGTTGTCAAACTTGTGTAAGTTTGTATATTCGACAGCAACTGGCCTTTAAACTAAGTGTGATGTCCCAAAATCCTGCTCATACTTACGCACCCGAACGAAACACCTCAGATGAAAACAGTTTTTTTCATGCATTGGTCAATTTTGAGATTTGGGCTATTTTGCTTCCATAACATGTCGTCTTTCAGACTTGTGATGGAAAAATGTTCAAAATACACATTGAGGCATTTGTTTTATTGTAGATTTCCGCTTGCAGAAGTTGTTTCAAAAAGTGCAGATTTAATGGCTAAAACATAATAATAAAATCTGCAGTACAAAAAATAATTGTCTTAATGTAATTAATTACCAGAGGAAATTGCATGGTGTTAATTAGTTTTTTTTAACCTTTATTTTGCTGTTGTGTCATGTTATTTTTGGTCTAAAAATGTTTGTGATTATTCATATATTCAGACATATATTCAAAAACAATGCTCTGAAAATGAGTTTTTTTTCTCCTACTCTGAACAAGAAATCTCCACTTTAGTAGCACTATCTATATGTTGAAGGTTTTTACAAACAATTTGTGCATATATCATTTACAGCCTGATTTACAGAGCATTTTATCACTAAAAACATGGGGAAAATGTATTTTTTGTTGCTGTTGATGATCTGGTTTATTTAGTTATATTTCTTTGTAAAACTTTTGTCTCTAATGTGTCAAGAAAAAAAAACAACCTAGTTTTATTGAATATTTAGATTTCTGATTTGGAACTTTAATGCAAATTGTTACATGCTTAATACGATACTTTTCACGTGCATATTTAAACATGACATTTCAGAAAACATGAAAAAACAAAATTATTGTCTTAATGTAACTAATCAGCAATGGAAGTTTTATGGTGGTGGCAATCTGTTAATTAAATTTTTTATCCCATTCATTTGTGGTGTCCTCCCTTTAGGTGAGCACAGAAAAACAACCACAGTAACAGGTAGAGGGGTAATTGTCTTTTTTCAGGTGGTGGTCCTCACTGACTCCTCGCTGGATGATCAGAAGCGTTTTAATGAGTTTTGCCATTCACGTAGAATCAAGTTCATTGTTGCAGACACCAAAGGACTCTGTGGGTAAGTAGGGAAGACTAAAAAAGTCAATTGAATCTAGTTAATAATGCATGAAAGAAAGAAGTGAAAACCTTGTGGTTCATTTGCAGTCAGTTGTTTTGTGACTTCGGGAAAGAGTTTGAGGTCTTGGACCAGGATGGGGAGATGCCGAAATCAGCGATGATACAAAGTGTCTCTCGGGTAATATCCTCCATTTGTTTTGTGTCAGTGGCATATGGAAAGCCTCTCCAACACATTTAGCCATCCATTTTAAAACCTGCTTATCTGGCTAAGAGTTGTATTGGGTAACATTCACACCTTCCGGCATAGAGTTGCCAGCTTCCTGCATGTCATTGGACTGTGAAATTAAATCCTGATATGCACATGAAGAACATACAAACTCCATACAGAAATCCATTCTGACCTGTATGATTCGAATTAAAATAAATCCCAATCCAAATGTTGTTCACAGGTTTTCTGAAAGTTTCAAAAATAAGCATATTGAATCATTACTGAAATACCGCTTTCAGATTTGAAGGTTGTCACCATTACTTTATTTTAGGCAAATCCTGGAGTGGTGGTCTGTACCGATGATCGCACACACGGGTTTGCAGATGGTTCCATAGTTTCCTTCTCTGACGTCCAGGGCATGACGGAGCTCAACAGCATCGGCCCTGTGGAGATCAAAGTCCGTGGTACGTGTTTGTGTCTTTACAGTTTCTTATCTCAGCTTTTGAGACTAACACACAGTGAGAATCAGAATCAGACTTCTTTTTAAATCACTTCTTAAAACTTATTTTTATAGAATTGATTTTATGTGATGTCGTCAGTTGTAATGACAATTTATGTTTGTCTCACTATCCATACGTCATCTGTTATCTCTGTCACCAGGCCCATACTCCTTCAGCATTGGTGACACTTCAGCCTTTTCTAAGTATGAACGGGGTGGAGTAGTCACAGAGGTGAAACAACCTTGCATGCTGAATTTTGTAAGTATTACCATTTGCTTATAAAAGTATATAATGCAGTTTTCTAAAAAAAGAAAAAAAAGGCCACATTTATGCGATGTATAGACTCATACAGAAGTAATCCCTCTCAGTTGTCACTTATGACCCACCTTTAGTGTGTGGTTGTGTATTTTTCTGCAGAGAATCAGTCTGTATATTCTTATATTCCTTTTATTTTCCGGGAGGTCTATGGGCGTGTACCCCCACAGCGCACAGGTGAGGTCAGAGCCTTGACCAGGTTCAAGAGCGTAAGCAGCAGGCATTTGAGAGACACAGCGCAGAAAACATACAAATATAGCTCTGTGAAGCGCAAAAGGAGGGGGAAATTGGTTTTTGCTTTCACTTTTGCTCGAGAGTGTGTTTACAAACAGTAACCAACAGTCCTGCGTAGTATACCTTTAAATTAACTAATTCTTGTTTTTGAAAATGTGTATCCCTTATTAGTAAAATAACTACAACATAAATTTCCAGAAACCACTGAGTGAGGCTCTATTGGATCATCAGCTGCTGAAATTTAATGATTATGGAAAAATAATGCGGCACAACACCCTGCACTTGGCTTTCCAAGCCCTCCACAGCTTTGTGAAGAAAGAGCAGCGACTCCCCAGTCCTCGGTCTCAGGTTGGTAAAAGTCTGAAAAAATGATTATTATGTGACGAGTAAAAACTAAAAGAAGTAAAAGCAGTTTATCAGGATGTGGTGTTGTAATATGATCTTTAAAGCAATGTACTTGATTGTTTCCACTCACATCTTAACATGATTAATCTCATGTAGTCGGATGCAGATGCCCTGTTTGCCATAGTGGAAGAGTTGAATACAGTCGCACAGCTGGAACTGCTGGATGAAGCTGCTGTGAGAAAGCTGTCCTACACAGCTCAGGGAGACTTGGCTCCTATGAATGCTTTCATTGGAGGCGTTGCAGCTCAAGAAGTTATTAAGGTAAAGATCAAAGGTCAATGCCTGTAACATTAGTTTTATTTCTCAAATTTTGATGAAGTATAACACGGCTAGTGTCAATGCGTACATTTATTATACATAACTTAACATTTTTGATGGTGTTAGTGTATATAGCTGTCTGTATTGTGCTCTGTACACTCTATATTGTTCTTGCAGGCATGCAGTCGGAAATTCACGCCTCTTCAGCAGTGGCTATATTTTGATGCGCTGGAGTGCCTCCCTGAAGAGGAAGACCAACTGGCAGAGTGCTCCTTTTCAGCAGTAAGTAAAGAGATGTAAAGGAGCAGTGTGTTGGATTTAGTGGCATCTAGTGGTGAGGTTACAGAATATAACCAGCTGAATACCGCTCCTCTCACCCATCTCTTTCCAAGCATGACAAGCCTCGTTTCCGTTGCATATTAAAACCAGCTAACAGCCGCTAACATCTGGCCTTTTAGTGCAATGGGAAAGTGTACAATCGACATTCTACTCAAATGACTCTGGAGTACACGCAGATATTTATCTACTTTGGCTCAGGTCGGGATTGATGGAAACACAAGCTCCTAAACCAGCGAGCTGCAATGACGTGTATCCACTAATTACCGTCCGTCTCCACTTAAGCAGTGCTTAAACATCAAAATACTCTGTACTGAGTTTGTAAGAGAACCTGAATTAGTAAAAGATATGTAAAGAGAAGTAACCATCTTAAAGTTTTCACAGGCCAGCCTCCATGCTGTTTTCTGTTTGCCTGTTCTCCACCTTGTCCATGACATCAAACTTAACACCCCCCCCCAAAAAAAACCCACACAAAGAAAGGCAAACTCATCTGCTGCAGAGCTGTGCACACATCTCTGCTCTACTGGCAGTGGGAAAGGAGTCTCGAGCCTTTTTTTAGTAAAAGATGACCACTACCTATGTAGACACGAAGGGCTCATTCTGTGGTAATGAAAACACAGAGATTATTTGTTTTTCCATATTCCATTTCTGCCAGTAGGTCCACCTAAATCCTACACACTGGTCCTTTAAACAAGTCACATATACCAAACAGAAAGATTCAGTGCAACTTTGGATGTAAATTCAACACTTTTTGTTTTCCTCTCTCACAGAAGGACACCAGATATGATGCACAGATTGCCGTGTTTGGCTCAGAGTTCCAGGAGAAGCTCGCGAGGCAGAAGTATTTCCTGGTGAGGGCAGGTTTGATGTTTATCCAGCAGGGGGTACACTCTGCACGGGAATGCAGGAGCTCCATCTGTGTTGTCCTTTGATCTTGTCTGGTGTTGATGATGGCACATGCAGGAAACGGCCGTGATCCTGGTGGCATTTCCTGCCAGGGCTGACCTCTTGGTGTGCAGGGGCCGTTGAACAGTGCCAAGCCCTTTCTCTGTTTCCTTTAAAAGTGTTATTTTTGGTGTTGTTTACTAGCTGTTCATGTGTGCTTTTGAGCAAGAGAGAGCATGCTTGTGTTTCTTTTACCACCATATAAACACCACGCAATGGGTCAGAGAGTGAAACAACAATCTGGAACAACAGATTAGTAATTTTTTGCTACATTATAAAAGACACATTGTCTCTTTATCTGTAAAATATAACTTGATGACATACACTTGCATTGCATGAGCTAATCTGCGTCTTACACAGTCTCTCCTGTCATTTTTAAAGGTTGGAGCTGGTGCTATAGGCTGTGAGCTTCTTAAAAACTTTGCCCTCATTGGGCTCGGTGCTGGAGAAGAAGGGCACATCACTGTAACAGACATGGACTTCATAGAAAGATCCAACTTGAACCGCCAGTTCCTGTTCAGGTCTCAGGATATTGGGGTGAGAAAACGCACAACCTTCACACTGTGAAGAAGCATCTCAAATGCCATCATAGCTCACTGGTTCTTGTTTGACCTGGTTAAGTTGAAGGGTCAGAGGGCTCTACTAATGGGATGGGTGGCGATAAAGGGGTTGTGACCGTCCGCTGTGTCAGATTACACATAGCTGCCATGTTTCATCATTTGAAGCTGTTTTGTCTGGCAGTGTAGTTTAGAGGTATATCAGGCAGTTGATCTCTTGTGTCAGAGTAAACAACTATCACTGTCTAAACAAGTTACGCAACACATAGTTGAGTACATTTAGAGGATATGTTGACAAAAATCCTCAACTTCTCGAGAGAAAAATGTGCTGAATCTACTGTTATATAATAGAAGAGCAGTGAGTGTGTTGACAGTACAGTACACTTACAGTATGGATTATTTTCAACTAAGGACGTCTTCGTTAGGTTTGGATTTGTTCTGATTTCCTGAAATAGTTTCATTCTAAGACCCAATAAACAAATCTGGGTATTGATTTTTTTATGTATTACTATTTTAATGATCCATTTATTTGCCATTACCACCGATGTTTGGATGTGAGGGATTTTACCTACATTGCTCACACACAAGATCTCCCTGCAGTGGTGAAATGTAAGTAAGTACATTTACTTAAGTACAGTACTTCAGTACAACTTTGAGGTACTTGTACTTTGCCAAAGTATTTCTATTTTCTGCTATTTTAGACAAATTTTCCAAATTTTGTACTTTTTACTCCACTACTATTTATTTAATAGCTTTAGTTACTAGTTACTTGACATGTTGTGATCATTAATACAAAGAATAATCAATTAAAAAATATGGTGGATTAACATTAATAAAGCAGCCCACCAGTATATAAAGTAATTATTCAATTTCCAATTCAAGGCAAAAGTCTGAATAATATTAATTTATGAATTTTAATCCAGAACTATATTTAATTTTTTTTTCATGGGCCAAATTCTGCATAATGCATACTTTTACTTTCATTACTTTAAGTTTATTTTTGATGCTATAACATACTTTTATTTAAAAATTTGAATGTAGGACTTCACTTGCAACAGAGTATTTTGGCACTTTAGTATTTCTACTTTTACTTAATTAAAATATCTCAGTACTTCTTCCCCCGCTATCTCCCAGACACATTTGCCCTCTTTCCCATAAACAGAAACCAAAATCAGATGTTGCTGCCAAAGCCGTGCGGCAGATGAACCCACAAATAAATATCACCGCCCACCAGAACCGTGTGGACCCTGACAGCGAAGAAGTGTATGATTACAACTTCTTCATGGGTCTGGATGGAGTGGCAGCAGCTCTTGATAATGTGGATGCCAGTGAGAGCACTTCCTCTGTCTCATTATATTACATTTTCATTACGACAGTGATTATGCTACAGCGTTTACACTACATATTTGACTACAAATGCTTGAAAAAATACTCTTTTGCTGCTCAGGGGTCTATCTGGATGAACGCTGCGTTCAACACAAGAGAGCGTTGCTGGAGGGAGGAACTTTAGGAAGTCAGGGTCATACTCTGGCGGTGGTGCCTCACCTGACAGAGTCTTATGGGCGGCCCACGTCAAGTTCTGATAACACCATCCCACTGTGCACTCTGAAGAACTTTCCTCACCGCATTGAGCACACCCTGCAGGTACGATGTAAACTTTTAAGCCCATGAAACCTGAGGAAATTGGCTTGATTCTTTTCAAGAACATAAGAAGAAGGCAATGAGAAACTTTACAAGAAAGGACCCAAAATATTGACAAAAAATTTAAGTAACAAGAAAATTAAAAGTTTGCAAAAAAGAGAGTGAAAGAAAAGTAAAAATCACAGAAGAAAATGCTAAATAATAATAATAAGAAGAAGAAGAAGAAGGAAAAGAACAAGTAAAAATGACTACATTTTTTCTCCATAACAATTTTAAATACATATAATAATTCTAAATACCATTTTCTGTTATTTTTTTATTTTGTTATTAATTTTCTCATACTTTTTTTCTCATTTCTTTTTCAGGCAATTTTTCTTGGCACATTTTACTAATTTTGTCAGTTTGCAGCACATTTTTGTGAAGTTGCTCATTGACTTTTTTCCATGTTTTCAAAATAAATCAAACCAATTGGCTCGGGTTTCAAAAGCTTAAATGCTCCTGAAAGGCATCTGAATGCAACAGAAGAAAACTGATGTCAATCTAGGTTTTGAAGTGTTAATTAGGTCTAATTAAGCTCTGTGCCTGAGTTACACAGATTCATTTACCTAATTTTGCTTCTGAATCTGACTGATAGATCATATATGGTTTTCTGGTACTCTGTATTCTGTTATGCAGTATGAAAAGTTGCAGTTATACTAATATTCTTTTATCATACCAATATTACAATCCTTTTAGTGGGCCAGAGACCAGTTCGAAGGACTTTTCAAACAAACACCTGAAAATGTGAATCTCTTCCTGGGGTAAGAAATGACACCAACCTCGTGTAATTTACTTTTTTCTCCACAACAAGTGTTGCCTTCAACAAATGTGAGAAATTACATTCACCGATCTGCTGCCAGTGTGCTGGCACTTTAATGACCATTACAAGCTCCTTTTACAGTGCTTCACTGCTCTCCTACAAAGCATTCCAGCAAACCTACAAAAGCTAATGAAGTGCCTCAAGCTCATTATTTTGTTTTATAAACAGGAAAACATGTGGCTGGCTTTTAGCAATAAACCCCCAGTAAAAAATTACACAAACAGTCTACCTTGCCAAGTCTGTTCTCTGTAATATGTCGTTCACAGCAGCTCGAACACTATTTTCTCCAAAAAATAGACCAAGTCTCTCAACTAATTAGACACTTTCTGGTTTCTGCTGACTGGAAAAAGAGATTAGATTAATGCAGAGGAAACATTATGTCTACATCTGAAAATTAATCATACTAATTATAATGTAACAGCATGTCAGTGACAGATCTGAGCCTCCAGGCCCAAACTTTTCTGACCTCTGAGCCTCGGAGCCCCCCTAATCCAGCCATGTTTTGAGATGTCTCTCTCTGTTTGTTTTAGGGAGATTTGATGTAATCCCTCCTCATTGTAAAGCACTTGTAGACTTTCTCATGTCTTTAAAGAGAAGCAAAAATCATGTCTGGAGCAGAAACATTGCTTGCTGGTCCACACAGCCATAAAAGTTTCTCACATTACATTGATGCGTAGAAGTAAGAAAATGTATTATGTGTTTCTACAAAGGCCTTTTTGTAGAGCAGTCATGGAAAACCTTTCTGGATATTTTCATGAGGCAGGTCAGCTACATATCGTAGTCCAGTAAATTTGAAGTCCTGCTTTATGAGGTTATGGAAAGGAACAGTCACACTTTGTTGTGTTATCCTCCCACCTGGGCAGCTCTATGCAGAGCTATGACTCCAAATGTTCCTGTTTAGACATGTTTAGGTGTACGCAGAGGAGGCAGATCCATTTTTTTGTGCAGTGCACGGTTATGTTTGGTGAGCTGGCACATGATGATGGTGCAAGAACCATCCAGGCGTGTGGTATGGAGTTTCACTGACCAGCACAAGCTTAGTAACCACTTCCTTCCTATTAGTGCATAGCCAAGCGTCAAAGGAATCCCCTCTTAGTCACTAACAAGACTACTCCCTAATTTACTAAGATCTGTTTAGTCATTTTCCTCTCTGCTTCCTAGAACCAAATGTTTTTACATGAGGACTGTTTGCTTTCCAGAGCAAATGTTCTTCCCACAATTCAGCTGCTGCAAAAATCAGCCAGTAAAATAGAAATCAAAGCTTTTACAAAATGAATGTATTATTGTTTTTCTTATCTGGCACAGGGCATAGATCCACCACACCAGACTCTCCAACTGCATCAGACAAACCATACAACAAAACAATAAGTACAGAAATGAAAAAAAACAGCTTTAAAATTCTGCAAAATATCCTTTATTGACCATGATTCATCAATTTATTCCTGATAAAGTTAACTGAAGGAGCCCACACTATGTCTTCTGGGAGCTCATTCCGTGCTTTTACTGAAGACATTTTTTCTCTTTTAAGAGACACACCTCAGTAGAAGTCATTTTAAAGTGTTCCCTCTTAAATCATATTTGTTATTCCAAAAGGGGATAACAGGCTCAGCAGAAATATCACAAGTTCTGTGGACAAGCTTGTTTTTAACTCAATCATGTCACCTCTGTGTCTTCTGTACGGTAGAATTGGTAAATGTAATTTCTTTGACCTCTCCTCATATGACATCTCGTTTTTATTGTGGAGGTTAGAACTTAAGAGTGTATCATACAAGCAGAAGCTTTGACAATACTTGTCCTGTCTTGTACTCTGCTACATCTTGTGATTATACCTTCTGTATACTGTATGCCTGTCATTAAATCAAAATTAATTGCTGCCCTGTTTTCTGCAGAGATGCAGGCTTCGTAGAGCGGACTCTCGGCCTTGGAGAGGCTGAGGCCCTGGAGGTTCTTGGGGGCGTGCGGAGCAGCCTTCAGGGCATGAGAGCTGGAGGACACCGTCCAACGACCTGGGAAGACTGCGTGAGCTGGGCACGCTGCAAGTGGGAGACTCTTTATAACAACGATATCCGCCAGCTTCTGCACTGTTTCCCTCCTGAAGAGGTAAATTCACAACAGAGGAAATATAACTCCCTAAAGCCAAGAGTTGTAAAGCTGTGATTGATGTTTATGGACACAGAGGGGCACTGTTGTGTATTTGAGGTGATTGCATAATTTAAGCCTGTAAAGTGGCATTAGCGCAACAAGAATGCCAATCAGAGAGTGCTTTAACTTTTCAAGTTTCACTTCATGGAGTAATGCAACACATTTTCCCGGGCTCAGCCACTAATATGAATCTTGTTTGAAACCTGAACTGCTGAAAGCCCTCGCTGATAAATATCTCTGAGCGGCTCTGAGGGGTTGTAATCTGGTGAAGCATGCAGACAGAGTGATGTCACATGTTGCTGTCACACCTGGGGGGGCACGGATCAGTATCAACCCAAACAGACCCTCACTAACCCCAGTCCTAGTCCAGCAACTGGCGGCTTCTACCCTCATTATACGTCCCTGCAGGGTTATAGAAATTCCTCCAGCTGAGAATGGTTTTTTTCCATTCGTGTCTACTTAAATATTTATAGTTAGGCGCAACATTCCCTGCATTTCTTTCATCAAATACATATTTTTTTGCTATCATGCCTTATGCTGATAAAATTAACCAGTTCTCATGTGTAACAATAAGCATTCAAATCAGTCCAGACAACATTCTAACATTTTTGTTAACCTTGTAATCACAACACGCCATGGAGAAACTGTGACAGTTATTGTTGTACTTCTTTACTTCTCTTTTTCCTCCCATAGCTCTCTTTTTCCTGGTTACCTACCGTTTGAGAGTTACGGTGTCACTGTCCTCTTGAAGAGTCACTTTCAACCAAAAATTTTCTGAGGAACTATGATAAAGCACCTAATGTCAGTTAACGGTCACAAACCAACCGAACAAATACATGTGCATAAGCATGACACATGGCCACGCGTTCACCATAACAGTCACTCTGTTGGGTGTGAGCCTTCACATAGAACTTATTGTTGTTCTTCATGTATGTCTAAACTTTGACACGCAGAACAATGGATGGATTTGAACCAAAGACATAATGGCGGCATTTTTATCCTACACTGATCAGAGTTTCCACACAAGGCTCAAGCACAGGGAAGAAAAACAGAATGAGAGACTGGCCAGTATGAGATATGAATGTAGCTAAAATTACATCAGAGCTTAC
The DNA here is from genome assembly GCF_026936395.1 of Plectropomus leopardus. Lineage (NCBI taxonomy): Eukaryota > Metazoa > Chordata > Actinopteri > Perciformes > Serranidae > Plectropomus > Plectropomus leopardus. The sequence goes on from NC_142177.1 coordinate 28,589,015, forward strand.
AGTAAAGGCCTAATAAATGCAAATCCATTCATTACAGTGAGTGGCTCATTGCCTGCTAATGAAATTACTGCAGTTATAGATCAGAGAAGAGTGCTGAAACTATAGTTGACAAACAGTCAGTTTATTGAAGGCAAGGCTTTAGCATTGGAGTTATTTTCTACTTTTCTCCGTTCCAGTGTCTATAATTTAATACCAGTTGTTTCTGTATAATGGCCAGACAAAAGAAGTCAATCAAAACATCTGCCACTGCATATTGATTTTACTTTTTTGCAGCTGGACCATTTGTAAGGAGTGCTATAGGAATATATATCTATGCCATTCTGTTATTGACTGCTCCACACTCTTGGAGCAAAGCGCATACTCTGGGCACAGATGGAGCAGTAGAGTGCAAGGTGCAGTGAAAGTGAAACTTAATTATTAATTGCACGGGGTCTGATCTGATCAGCTCAGACCGGATTGACAGATCAATTATCCACCCTGCGACTTTAGGAGATAAAAAGGAACTCATGAAGAACTCAGTGTGTGCGTCAGTCACGGATCTGTAAAAACATTGAAAATAAGAGAAGTGGTCACAAAATCATAAAAAAAAGGAACACACACAACAAAAAAACTGGAAGACCCTATACACTGGACCTTTTAATCACAAAATCAAATGAAATCATTTTATATAATCCAGTTATCTATTAATCAGTTATATAATAAAGAATAATTGATAGAAGTCACATCCATTGTATTATTTTTTTAACAAGTTATTAAGAGTTATTAAGAAACTAATACATCCTTGTAATTGTAACATTTTTGATTAGTCTTCATTGGGCCATAAGAACACCATATAAATCCTTAGACTAAGTGGTATTAACCTTTTAAAGGATCAAGTGTTTTTGATGCCATTAAGCCGTCTGAATCCCGACTGTGGAAAGGGAAATGCTGTTGATGCCTTTTGGCTGCTTTAGAAAGCTCCCCTGCAGTGAAAACTGGCACCAGCAGTAGGAGACTCTCTCTTTCCCGGCATATGGACCATTTGGAAACATCAAAGCTCTCAGTCTCTTTGTTCCTTTATCAGACAAACAAGTTGTGTTGTCAACAGACCACTGATAACAATATTAGTCTGGCTGCTCTGCTTGGAGGTTGTGATCCTCCTGCTATGTCAGAAAACTAAAGGATAAAGTTATGTTATATCAAGTAATACATTCATACTGTGTGACGATAAGATGAGAGTCAATGTGTAACAAGTCTTCCAAAACAGAAAGGATTTGGAATCTATAAACTGATCCGTTTTTTAATGTGAGTCAAAGGTCTTCTTGTGGCTGTCACATTTGTGTTATGAAGAACTATCCCAAGCTTTGTAAAAGAATATATGTATTTTTAAGCTGTCAATTATGTTGATATGAATTTTTCCATTTGCTTCTCTCAAGAAAACTGATGTTGGTCTGCCCTTCTGGTCTGGATCCAAGAGATGCCCTCACCCACTGACCTTTGACCCCAACAGCGTGAGTAGTGTCTGGTCCTATGTTCCTGACATGCAGCCTAAAAAAATTAGACAGTAATGAGTGAAAGATGCCACAGTATTTGGTGATGACCACTCGCATTCCTTCCTCATCTTTATCTGATCATGTCTCTCCTCCGTCTGACTGTATATTGGATATCTGATATCTTATCTGAGCTGTGAATGCCACTTAACCTGCATGTGGACAATGAAAGGCAGATAATTATCTACTCTCCATACACGTTTACATCCTTGATAGCCAAGCTGATGTCTATGTAAGAAAGAGGCCATAAATTGATACTGGGCCTAAATTACTGTAACTAAGAAAAGTTTAATGGTGCACTGATGCAGTGAGAAACTGATAATTCACAATGTGGCATTGTCTCTCAGAGAAGATTTCCCTCCCTCCCTCTCAATCTTCACCTTTTCCCATGTCTCTCTGTACTGTCAATATCTTATTCAATCTCTTGTGGTCTGACCATTATCTCCTTTATATTTTCTTTTTGTCCTCCCATCTCTGTGAAATGTTTTCATCTTATCTTTTCTATGCTCTCAACTTTGACAGCAAATATTATAGTCTGTGCCAGTTTTTTTTACTTATCTAAAAACTTTAAGTGAAGAGTGTAATACTGTGCGATACTGTATGATTCTTTTTTTCAATTTTAAAATTATTAGCTGGTTTTATTCATAAACTGTGAGAGACAGAGTGCAGCATTAGCACTGTCTGCTATTTAACTTTTCAGTCAATTAAAAACAGTGATATACTTCACTGTTAAGAAGCAAAATAACTGCAAAATGTAAATTGCTGCTGTGTGGTCAACAGCAGTGACTGCTGCAAAATACAATGAAGTGTGTGTGTGTGTGTGTGTGTGTGTGTGTGTGTGTGTGTGTGTGTGTGTGTGTGTGTGTGTGAGTGGGTGGGTGGAGAGAAAGAAAGCAATTGAGGGTCCTATTGTTACAGCTACCTGCTCTGTTCGAGGAAGTAATTTGGCCTTAATGCGCTACTTTGAAATACCTTAATATCCTTTTTACAATGTCCCTTCAACAGTTTACTGCTGCAGGCAGCCCTATTATGAGGTCTCACTGTTGAATCTGATTTAAATAACAAATTTTATTTCATATGTTGAGTATTGTTTAAGATTTTCCTAAATCTGTGTATTTGCTATGAAAGATACATACAAAACCAATGCCCAGTGACATGATACGTGTTTGGGTTTTTTGTTAAAATGTGACAATGGTTACAATATAATTAAGACTTAATATTTTCACTCTGTCTGTTAGACTACTCATATGGAGTATGTGGTGGCAGCAGCTAATCTGTACGGGCAGATCTATGGCATTAACGGAACAAGAGACGTCGCTGTTATCAGAGAAATCTTAGAGGGAGTCCATGCTCCATCTTTCACTCCCACGTCCTCCGTGAAGATTCACGTCAATGATGAGGAGATGAAAGAGGATAAAAAAAAGGACAGTGATGATACCGGTGGGTTTTTTTTTAACTCACTGATATTCTATGTTGTTATGTCAATTTCTTGCAAGGTTTATTTGCTTTACTCTCTCTGTGTCTTTGCACCAGAAAAAGCTCGACTTGAGGAGCTGAAAGAAGAGCTGGCTTCACTGTCTCTGAAAAGCTCAGCCATGCAGATGTACCCCACCGACTTTGAGAAGGTAGGGTAGGAGTGCTGTGACACCTCTGCTGCACGCTCTGCAGATGCCACAGACAGACTGGCGGCTGAGCATTAGCAGGGAGCTCCACTCAAATCTATGGCTGCTTTCAGAAAACGTCTTTTTTTCTCCGTCATCTTTGGTTCCTCAGTGACCCGAATCTGTGCTTTTCCTCAAAACATTCATGAAACAGAGCTTGCTTGTGTTCTGTGTTAGCTGTTGTAACACCTTGAGGCTAAGATATATATTTAGAAGTTTACGTCCTAGAGAAACAGAATACTTCACTCAGCCAGCTCACGTGGAACAGATTTATTTCTATGTAGGCCCATGTGAGAGCTGCACTAGCGCACTTTGGATGAAATACAGTGAATTCAGTAACTCAAGACAGAGACATACTGCTTGCAACTGGCAGGATAATCATCACCTCTATACAAGCTTTCTCTGTATCTTCATGGAGGTTGGGAATGTGGAGTTCGAATAATTCAACCTCGTCAAATCCTCTGATACAGAAGTGGTTACGAATAGCAGTGGCTAACATGTGTCATAGTGACAGCACCTTTACTTCAGGTTTAACAAAGAGCTATAAGAAGGCCAGTTGCTGTAGCTGCAGAGGTGAGTGTTGGAGGAATTTAGAGAGGCTATACAAAATGACTCTCCGGCAGCCTAAATGAGGTTCTGGTAAAGCACTCAGTGACTCAGGAGAAGCAGTAATGAAGGTGTATGAGGTAAGTCAGGTACATATCGAGTGTCATCTGGAATAAGAATGAGATCCCCACTGTGCTCCCCCTGCTCTTCATTTTTATCCCTGCGTGCCCAGGTCATGCTGTGGATAGATGGAATGTGTGTAGGAGGGTTTCAGATGCATCAGGTTGCCAGTTTGGAGCTTCCTCACAGCCCCTGAAGCCATCCCTGAGTGACAGTCGCCTTCTTAGCCTTTGTAGAGCCGCAGCAACAGAAGTATGACCTCACTGGCCATGTTGATCACAACAGAAATCTGATTTCCACCGCATTCTGACAGGGTGACCAAGTCATCTGTTAGGGTGATCAAAGTGACACAACAACAAAGCCTTCAAAGCTCCAAGCAGCCAAACTGAGCATCACATCACTGAGGATGTCACTTTTGATATATTTTGTTCTTTTGTCTCAAGCTTTGGAGTGTGTTCTTTGAATGACTGATATACTGTTTGTTTAACATCCCACCTGGCACAGGACGATGACAGCAACTTCCACATGGACTACATTGTTGCTGCTTCCAACCTGAGGGCGGAGAACTATGACATCCCTGCAGCCAACTGGCACCAGGTCAACATTTTCACTTATATGCATTATCTTATCAAATCTGTGAAGGGTTAAATACATATAGAGTCAAGTCAAGTCAAATCAAGAGGTAAATCAGAGGGATGAAGCTGAAGTGAGAGGCAGAATAGAATAGAAACCTCCCCCCTGAAAAACAGCAGAGTGCTCCCCCTCCCTTGGGGTCATGTTTTTAGTCATTGCTGCACACACCTGCCCTAAAGCCACAGAAACAGCCTCCTCACCTATTGTTCTCAAAGCAGAACTAATCACAGCACTTTACCTGTCGCCTGGGAGGTGACACCTGAGCCAGGCCTTGTACCAGCCGCTGCTGCACACACACACGCACACGCGCACACAGAGCATAGACGGATGGGGGGTGGGGAGGGTGGCTGTTGCTGAGTGAGGGGAGACAATAGAGGGTTACCCTGGTGTAATAAGACAGAGATTTCCACATGTTGGATCTTGTTTAGGAATAACTTTGCTTTTGCTCAACATTTAACACTTTGAATTTGTGGAACATTTCTTACAAAGTTCAGAACATTTGTAAATGCGCTTCATTACACATACTTTTTTTTCACCACTGCAATTTTGTTACACAGTAGAATATGTTCATATCTTCACAGCGCAATTCTATTTTTTCACAAATTTTAACTTTCCTGTGTTCTCCTCACAGAGTAAGCTCATTGCTGGAAAGATCATCCCGGCCATAGCTACCACCACAGCCGCAGTGGCGGGCCTGATGTGCCTGGAGCTGTATAAACTGGTGCAGGGTCACCAGAAGATCAGCTCTTACCGCACGACTTACATGTACCTGGCTGCCCCGCACTTTGTGTTGTCCCAACCAAACCAGCCCCAGCGCTTCGAGGTGAGTAACAGCTCTACACACTCACAGTTAGTGATTGTGGTGGGTTGATGGACAAGATTTACAAAGCAGTCAGTCACCTACAGGGCCTGAGTAAGGCACTTTATACAACCTGACAGACTCCTGCTGTATACATTTATAATTTAAGCCTGTCTGCTGTGGGGATAAATCTGTTTGGCCCTTTGTAGATTTATATCCTTCCTCTGTGGCTGGAGAGCATTATGTCATGAATGAGTGCTCTCAGAGTAAAGGACCGCTGCTGACTGGCAATCTCTTGCATATGAGCCAAGTATTTAGCTAGCTCAGTATAATCCTCAGGGTATTTCAGTGCAGGTAAGGCATAAACACACACGTCTGCTTCTGTGTTTGCACAAATTAAGTGAATTTAAGGAAACTGTAATTCAAAGCAAAAGGACAGGCACTTATTCTCTCAAGACAGAGTCTTTTGAGGATCAAATCCACTACAGCATTTGAGGTTATACCAGGTTTGTGAGGTCATCATTCTTTATACTGTAGCTTTAAAATACAAACACAAAATGGCTACTAGCCAGGTTCAAAAAGCCAAGCATTTTCAGGGTCACATTTTTGGTCAAGTCTAAGAGGACATCCAGTCAAATAATTTTGCTTCCCTCTTAAAGGCCTGGCTGATTATCCCCCAATATCTCACCTCTGGAGGGAGTCAGATATTGGAGCTGCCCTTGCCAGCTTTCTCCCTCGGAGCATTGAACCTCTGACAGACAGAGGTCACTGGGGTCAGCGAGTGGGGTAACAGTGTCCTCTGGGACGTGAGGGTGCAATAGCAGGGAGCTCTGAGACAGTGTAGGTCTGGTTTCAGCTTTGGTTACAGGCAAAAAATGCTGCAGCTGCAATAAAGGCTGTTGTGATGACAGCAGCAGCTGTGACTTTCTGTGCAGTTTGAAGTTCCAGACGTGCCCTCTTCTTTACTCACAAAGACCCTGACGTTCTCACAGTTTTTGTCTGTAAACTTGGTCAGCGAAAATGTTTGCACATACCTCCAAAATTTGCTGGCCGAAACACAACGTTGCCCAAGCAGCAGGGATACACTCAGTCACACAGACAGAGTACCTGACATCATTGCAGCCAGAGGTTATATATTCAAGTGTTGAATCATTCGGTCAGAGGGAATGGCACACATTAGATTTTCCAGCAGGCTTTTTCAGTGGGGCTTACAGTGTTGCAGCATCAGCTTTTAAGCTCAGCTCTATTCAGCAGAGGAGCCGGAGCAGAGACAGACACCAGAGGACAAAAAAGGCTCAGCTAGGGTTGGGGGTCAGTGTTTTGAGGGTTTGGGACAAATCTGGCACTAGTGCATGAGGAACACACATGTGCTGTTACACACTTGCTCACACAGAGGGAGAGAGAGAGAGAAAGCTGGTTGGCTGCCAAACCTTCGGCCGTCTGAGTGGGAGATGCTCTAATGTCTGCCAAAGAAAACATTTCAGCCTTTGGTTCTTATGATAAGTTAATTTTGTCTGTGAAATCAGTTCAGCTCCTTTTGTCAAACATATTCTCCCCTTTTCTATGTAGTGTATATAAGCAGTAGGCCACGAGAGGCTGTGGTTTACAGGAATTTTTACAAACAGCTAAAGGACATTGTTTTCTGAAAGTCTACCTCCACTAACGCTTGGTGGTGGGATGCTTTGTTGCATTCTCAGCAAAGTTTTTTTTTCACTATTCCAGCAAAAAACATTGTCGCTGATGAAAAAACTCAGGATCTTTCAATAGACACCAGTATAAGCTGATAGGTGGATCACTGATGTACCGGTTAAGTCAGGCATATAAAGCCAACATAACTTCAGACACCTTAGGATTCACCATACTTGTTTTTTAAACTGGCATAAAACTGATTGACAGCCTGCCATTTAGCTCCATTTTGGTGATTGTTTTAAATTCAACAGCCAGATCATTCTCGGCACACCAGATCTGAAAATAATTGTCCATTTAATGGTCTCAGCTTCATTTATTGGTGTTTCCAGCTCCTCAGTTTCCATCTTTTTAGTCACAGCATGTCCCCTGTGTTTTTATCATCCTCCTCTATCTTGTCCATCTCTTTCAACCACTTACCCATACTTAGTCCAATCAGTAAGTAAATCAAAATTCACAACAAAATCTGACATTTCGAATCAACAGTCAATTGGCTCAGTAATACTAGTACTTTACAATAACTTCAAACACGACTAAGCCCATCATAATCAAGGACCAGAACTATCCATTTTGTCCATTTTGTAAGATCCACATAGATAACCTCACTAAAATTCTGAAAACACATTGCAAAAGTTAATCATGAAATGGTATCAGTTCTTTGATCACTCAAAATGTATTGTGTATTACGGTAAATATCTTGATTATCAGTTCCAAACTAGAGCCCTACCTATTAAGGCTTGGCCAATATTATCAGTTGATATTAGGACTGGGCAGTATATTGATATTATATCTGTATTGCAATATGAAGCCAGATTTTGTGGATATATTGGATATCATAGTATCATAAGTGTTATCCTGGTTCAAAAGGATGAATTACAGTAAAATGATGTAATTTTCTGTATTTTTATTAGATTTTTTATACTGCACATATTACTGCAGATACAAAAACAGAAAACAAGTATGGTACAATACAGAACATTCAGACATTCATAGCAAGGTATCCTCTTAATAAAACTACTAACACAGGACATCACATTGAGTGTTTTTTTTTGTTGGTTTTTTTTTGTTCTAAAATAATCAGGGAATGAAAATGTGACCTACACAATTATTGATGGTCCAGAAGAAAAAAAAACTCAAAGAATAAAAGAGAGAAACAGCAAATAAAAGTATTTACAATCATGTTGTCATCACTGCATTAAGACGAATAGACTTCTGCAGGCTTCTCTCTCTCCCCGGTCTGGTAGGAGATTTCTAGGATTTGGCTATGGTGTGTTTTGCGTAAAGTAAACAGTAGATTGTCATATTTTTTATTTGCCTTGCTTAGTTTACAATTTAAAGGAAAATACCAAAAATACATAGTTTGGGGCATACAATTAAAGTCATACCTATGGCATGTGACAGGATATCCAATCACAATTCTTCAATAACCCGAGTTACAGGATCCTTATCAAAGATGTCTCTGTTATGTGTTTATGTTAAAGAAACAAACAAATGTCAATTGATGTATAATTTCTCAGTACTGCCATAAAATGAAATAAATAATCTATCTTCCTGGATGATGTGTGTCATATTTTGACACAACATGCTCATCTTTTCCAGTTATCCAAAGGTCCCTTGCACCTGTATCTTGGCGTACTTATTGGCTCATAATATAACAGGATAACATAATGTTATAATGAACTACAAAGAAGCCCTGCTTGTGATTTTTGATCCATATTTTGAGCCCTCCAAACTTGTCTGTCCTCCACTAAAATGTGTAAATAATAGTGCAGGATGTAAATATAGCTTATTCAGAATAGCAGAAATTAGCCCTCAGTAATTAAAGCAGAAACAAAAGCAGCACACCTATTAATATTCTCTATCTCTGTAATCTGTCTGAGATTAGAGAGTTTTATTAGGCCGCCTTTGAAGCACCCCCAGGCGTGCAGCTGTGAAATATCACTGATCAGACATGCAGCATCAAGAGCTCAGCTTACTTTTGCCATGACTGAGACGCCTCCCCTCATGAGATCAGTCTCAGTTCATTAATATCAAGTAACAACATTCACATCTCACTGGTAGTACTGGCGGCCCACCCAGTGTATTTTCACCACCACATGACAGCATTGCCAGATGTTTGGCAGTCATCGTAATGTAACCTGCTTTATTATAACTCTAAAGAGGAAAAACTGTGTTTGTCGGATGGTTGTTATGATTGAAGGCTTTTGGAAAAGGTGTTTTAGATGTGGCTGTGTACCACTCTGTCCACACATAACTGTTCTACTCACAGACTCTTTAACTAAAATGGATTGGTGCTCACTCTACCACCATGCTAACCTTTTTCCAGAAATTGTTGCTTTAAAGCAGCTGTTTCCCAAAATAGGAAGTTCTCCCTGGTTTCCCCCCGCTGCTGTGATGGAGGCAGAAAAATGTAAACAAACGGGAGGCTGTCCTTGTCTGCTCAACACTGCGATTCTTTAGTATCATTTTCCTCCTTGTGTTTATGTTTTTCGGTTGAGGAGCCAAGGCACAGGCCATTAAAGGAGGAGCAAATCTGGTAAACTCACAGAGATAGATATCTCCGCACAAAATCTGCATTCGACATCTGTCCATAAAAAGCTTGGCGTTATTTAGCGTAGGAGTTGTTGCCACAGTTTTAAAGCTGCAGCGTATAAGTTATATATCCTGTTCTACTGCCAGCATCTTAATTTCTTATTGTGTTGAGAAAATTAATTGAAACTCTAACACATGAATCTGTCAAACTCATATAAAATAATTGCAGGACAGATTTCCTTCTAATGACAATTAATTTCTCGCCAGAATTAGAAACTATCAACCAATGAGATACAAAGTGTACATTTCCATGCAATTAAAGCTGCAATAATCAATATTTTTACAAGCTATAAATAGCGGGGCAACTAAGAATGTAATCTATAATCTGAAAGGGGTCACCTGTGATGAGAAACCCTCATAGTAATGTGATCTCATACTTGTCATACTGTGCTTGAAATTGATGCAAAGGCCTCTGCCTCAGCACCAGTGCATTGTATCTTAATGCAGGCGTTCTGCATTAAGATACAATGCATCATTCTGTTAGGTTTGGGCAACAAAACTACTTGGTTAGGGAAAGGTAAAGATTGTGGTTGACGTTAGTCAATTCCTGTGACTAACGACTGACTTGATAAAAAAGCTCAAACTAACATCAGTCTCCTGTGCTTTTTTGGACCCATCCACCTCCCCTGTCACCCGCCCAAAATTGACCTTTGTTGTCTATGGCTCTGAATGTCAAATAATGACACAGATGTGTTCACATTTGAGTCGGTTGAAAGCCTAGTGCATCTCATTAAAACACCAAAAGGTGCATTGTGAATTTGAATTTGGTGCCAAGGGCCACTGCCAAGCAACAGTTTTTGACATCCTGGGAGGGCGACCTGGCTACACTGAGAATTATCACACTGTTCAGTGATTCCTCAGCTTTATGTATTGTTTTGGGCTGTATATTCATTGTATGGTTCAGTTTGATTCAACAGGGGTTGACTCATTTTTGGCACCAGGTTGTTTTCTCTATTTAATTTTCGACCATGGATAATATCCCTCAGTGTAAGCAGGCGTGGTTTTGCAGGCTGCCATTTTTTTTTTAAAATGTGGGTTAGTTACAAAGTGTGATTGCTTTTAATAGCTTTGCTAATTTAATTTAATTTTTTTTAAGTTTGTGGAGGATGCTCCATATCGCATAAGTGACATTTCTCCCTGACCAGTGGTCTTCAGTGTTTTAAATAAATTTTCCTGCGTCAACTCAGCTCACTTTGAACCTCGACCAAGGTTTCCTCTTTTCTGGAAACCAGAAAAGAGTGTAGTAAAGTAGAGTCGTGCCCTACCATGCTGCAGCAATGTGGTATTAGTGTCTTCAGTTCTTTGTGCAAAGTTAGTGACTAACTGGTGAAAATGGGGGAGCATTCAGCAGCTACTGCAAGGAGCCAGATATTTCCCTAAAGAGGCTGTGGACACTAAATCAGAGTTAATACTGAATTCACAGTCATTGGGTGGTCAGATATACACTGTAGTAAGTTCAGAGTAGCTTGTTTTCCTGCCTGCAAGAGGCCAAAAAAACAGAAATGAATACTGTTTGAAATGCACTTTGATGCTAGCTGTATAATAAATTACATAGTTGAAAGGAGCTGCATATAGATAGTGCAGACAGTGCATGCCTTGTTATTGCAGAAAACAAAACCTCACAAGACACTAAAGGATATTTCAAGAGCAACAAAGATAAATGAGTGTTGTGCTCCTGCAGCTGTAACTGAGCTGCAGTCTCAGTAAAACATGTGAAGTGAAACACATCCGAGGCCAGGACAGAGGAGGACGTGTTTCAGCTGGATGTTATATTGCTCCATCCTCAACCCCTCCAGCAGCTTGCCCAACTCTCTGTACCAGTGTTTGCTGTCTTTACTTGTTTGCTAGGCTGCCTGCTGGTTGTGTGCCATGTAAAAACTCCCTCTTCCATGTCTGTGCACGCATCCTCCACACTCCAGTCTTAACATGGTGCCCTTTCACGCTCCCTTGGTGCCCCTCTTCCCCATTTTTGTCCTTTCAGTTTCTAATTGAATTAGCAGTGTTTGTGGCGAGGCTCCTGATCTCAAGGAAGCCACTCCAAGGTCGATGCTCACACAGGTTCTTTGTTAATTGCCTGCAGATATGATGGCTATTTCCTGCCTTCACAGGAAGCAGTGTATTGAAACCAGATTTCCCAGTGAGCACTACGTGATCTTGCTGTATGGTCTGCAGAGCACCAGGAGGAGGCTGGGGTTTAACGTTCATCTGTTCTGGCCTCTCTTTCTAAAAAGTTTTCATTCACAGCTTGTTCAGCAAAAAAAGCCCACTTGATATCTTGTTTGAAGTCAGAAAGAGACAAGGATGTTTGCACTTTTACTGGGGTGCTTGTATGTCGTTTTACATGTAGAGGGCTAAACCTGCAGCTACACTTTTTGTGATTTGAGCACTTACATAATTGAAGGTCGCACATCTGTCACACAAATAACAGGGACTAAAGAGAAAAAGAGAACAACAAAGGGGGAGATTTACCTCACATGTGGTTAAATCTCTGTTGGCCTCCTCGGACTGTGCCAGTAAAGAAACAGGGTGAACATGATCCAAGGCCCTCAGTACTCCTCTGGGAGCTCCGGCATGGAGCTGTATTGTGCAGTTTGTAACTTAAGATGCAGACATGAATAGTGCTCATGGGATAATGAGTAATCTGTGATCAACATAGACGGCTTGTGCCTTCTGTTGTCCTCGGGGTTTTTTGTTGTTGGTGTTATTGTGGGGTTTGCCTTATGTTTTTAAGTCATCTGTTGTTTTACGCTGCATTGTTCCGTTGCTGCTGTTCTTTAGTTCCCCATAGATCATTAGCTTCCCTTCAGAATCATCAAAAACAATGTCTGTATGCGTGTTGTTTATTTTATAGCATCAGACACAGAAAGACATCATCTAGAGATCATTTAAATAAAAGTGCACTAACACGGATCATTTATTTAGCAGCATAAGTACAGCTCATAAACTCAGCATGCAGGTTTCCCATTTAGCCAAATTTAAAGGCCAGAGGCGTAGTTCGAGGCTTTTTTAAATCATGCTCAAACATATCTCCTTATCTCATCTCATTCATATTAAAGCCACAAGCAAGAGACTAATATGAGAAACACAATAACAGGATGGCTTTTTAGGCAGACTGCCCACCATTCAGTGAGCTAAATAAGGACTGAATTCTCTGTTAACACTGCAGCCACAGTTTCACCAATCTGAAAGGTCCTTGAGCCAGGCAGTAAATCTCACCCTGCTTCAGAGGCAATCTGTAGTCAACCCTGAACTCTCACCTTCCTGGAGGAGCCTGTTCAAAATTGTTTTTAACTTGAATAAAGTATCTATCACAATTTATGAAAGTAAATCATAAGTAGATTAATAGTAAAGTTAAGTACAATGGACGAAAATGGAAATGCAGCACTTCATTTTTTGCTCACATTTTTTTTAGTTTAAAGATTATATTATTATTATTATTATTATTATTATTATTATTATTATTATTATTATTATTATTATTATTATTATTATTATTATTATTATTATTATTATTAGTATTATTATTATTATTATTATTATTAAGTGTTATTTCACAGATTGGCTGGAAACAAGTTAGTAAATAGGAGAAAGCAGCATGGAGGCCCGTGATAAACTGGCTGGAGATGGACGGTATTTTGTGGTGGCACATCATTGCATTGCATTGGCATGGGGAGCCATTTAATCCCCTTGACTGCTGCAGTCATTTGTCCCTGGAGTGAATGCTGATTGTAACCTTTCCCATAAAATACAAAAGCCAAATTTTAGTGGGGGTTAGGGGATTTTTTTGTCCGATGGAAAAGGGGCTTCAGATAATCCATCCACCTAAAAGGTGTGGCATATCAAGAGGCTGATTGAACAGCATGATAATAGACATTTTCAAGTGGTGTGCATGAGGCTCTACAAGGGGTACATGAGTGGTGAGTCTGCTGCTGTTATCGCTGTAAACTGCTTTGTTCTATGCATCATTAACTAAAGTGTGCAGGGCTTGATAAACACTCAGTCATCCGGTCCACACCGAAGGGATGCCTTCACCTAAAATGTACCACAGAAATTATTTTTATAACCTTCACAAATATCTGAAGCTGATTTCAATCACGGAAATTCAAGGTTTGATATGAGAGCTCATCACTTCTACCGTGGGTTTGTCTATTTTTCATGCAGGAAAAGCTAATAAATGTTTAAATAGCATTAGAAAAGCGCTTTAAATATTGTTTTTGGGTTAGTTTTGATACCTCAGCTGTGAGCTGTGATAATAAGTTCATTTTGTTCGTCTGCGGTGTTGAGCACGTGTCTCGTCTGGTAGATTCAGTGGAATGTTAAATAAACCTGAAAGCAGATGAAAATTATTATGTCTTTAATTTGATTTTCACATGAGACTCAAATATAGCTGGAATGAGCTTATTTATCTGTTTTTGTTCCAGTTTGAAGAGTAGAAGATCCAGTTTTCTTCAGCAAAAACTTTGGGTCTAACTAAAGACTGATAATATGGCTTTCCATTTATCTTTTTCTCTCACTATTGTAGGTCCCACTTTGTGCCATGTTTCTCACAATTTATTCACTTCAGGCCTGTTGGACTCAGTGGACGCACCATGTGGAAGTTATTAGAGGTCTCTGTCCTCCTGCTACATTATCTCTCATTAAAGCGCCAATGCTAGCGGGAGATTGGCTGCAGGTTTCTAATTAGTGACATTACATTTAAGTTTGTAGGCTGTTCCTGATGTCAGGGGTTTAAAAATTTACACATTAAGTCTGAATTCTAAAGGCATGCTGTCATGTCTCTCTTCCTTTTTTCCCTCCTTCTTCTCAGCACACACAAGAACCGTTAGCTCATACATTTACATAAAACCTTCCAGCCTGAGTCATCGTATGCAATAATAATGTTACAGGTGGTGCATCAGGCCCATAGATTGTGTCCCCTGCTCTGTGAGGGACTGCAGGACAGTCTGTCTGTAGGCTGTTTGTCATTCTGCCATATGTATGCATTGCACATAAGGCACTGACTAACAACATACACATGTTCAGGTTATGTAATGGAAATATAAATAAAATAGCTTTTTACTGCTCTTAAAAGCCACATGAATGTGCTCATAAATGAATTAGAACAGTTTATGTACATCCACAGACTTGTATTGGAGAGTTATTAATAGCTCTTAATGGGTATTTGTCATGGATTTTATACAAATTTGATGCTTAACGAGCAAATTTATGGTTTTGCCTCAATTTCCTTTGTAATGATTGAGACAGGAACTTGCACATTTGGCAACAGTATGTTTGACAAAGCTGAGTGACTCAGGCAGTGAAGGCTCAGTCATCATTAGACCGGCAGTTGAAATCAAAACTGGCTAAATTATGTTCCAGCTGAAAGCAGCACTGCCCTGGACTTCTGCATCTGCAAAGTGTGCAGGCCTCCAGACAGTAAGGATTGCCAAAGTATTACAATTTATAATGAGGAGGACATGAATGACTGTACCAAATGTCATGGCAACCCATCCAATAGTTGTTGAGATAATCTGCTAAAAAAAGCCATAAATGTCAACCTGCTCCTGGTGGCTTTAGAAGAAAAGTCAGGGATCACCCAAGTCAGTAGTATTACGGTGGCCCTTTCAACATACCAAAGTTTGATTTTGTAAAATCCAAGTACTTTAATGAGGTCCATTTTAGAATACAAAAAGTACTGCAGGCAAAGTCCCTCCAAAATCAGATTGTGTCTGGTCCACTACCGACTTGATGTCCTGTTCCTAATCTCACATGTCACCTGGCTCAAGCACAATGTCATCACAGTCTCCAAAGGCATGCTCAATACACTGCCTAATGGCGCTATTGCACTTAACCTTTACCTGTATTCGAACAGAAGTAATACAATAAACAATGTACCTATAAACATAAACTTAGCATAGTCTACGACTATACACTATTCAAAGTATAAAGTTATGTAAACCTTAACAATATCAGAACCTATATTATATGTCAAAAACCAACACAAACATTTTTACCAAGTATAACATATTTGATCTGGTGGCAAGTATTTATCCCCTGGGCACCATGAATTATACCATTCATGATTGTACCATCATATACCACCTAATGATATACCAATCTAACATAGCGCCTTGATATCTCATTCCTAATCTGACACATCACCTGGCTCAAAATGGTGCAATAAATATATAAATATTTCAGTCTGGGCTGAGGCAGTAGACTGACCAACACTGCCTATAGCAAGGCTGCTGCCATGGCTAAAAATCTTCATTTTTGTACTCACGAAAACTCAACTTTGAGGCTTTTGAGGTGCTTTTGCCTCCTGTCTCAACCCAACATTCTTCTGCTAATTGATTAAACTTTAATCAGTACTCAGTAGTACCGATGTAATTCTGTCCATACTTTTAAGAAGTACTAAGTTTGGCACCCAACCATAAGGCAGATGGATGACAAAAAAGTTTTTTCTCCTGTCATCTTTTTCATGGAGACAATGAATGAATCATTGTGTAGCAATCAATACTTTCTCCACTAGCCCTTCACAATTTCTCCCCATTTCAAGACTTTTGTAGATATTGGGCTGTAAATTTGTCTCTCAGTTCCCATGTGGGAATTTGTGTGGTGTTGCTTTATTTGTGCATGAGAACATTAGTTTGGGATCCTGGGATCACGTCTTAAAGGTAGCAGTACTTCCTCTGTTGTCACTGGGTAGATGCAGCTTTAATTTTCACCGTTTTCACTGCCTTTTGACCAGTATCAAAGTCTCATGTGTCTTATTTGTTTGTGTCCGATATCAGATAACCCTAGAGTTTATTTATTGCTGACATGAGCTGGACATCATATTGACCCACAGATATCAATAACTTGCTCCAATGACCAATACAAGAATTACATCATTCCATACTGCATTACACCACGTAACTAGAGAGCGTGACCTTTGATTATTAAAGCATTTAATCAATACTACAAGCTGGGTTTTAGTAACAGAGGGCACCCTGATCACTGTTTATAAAGCTGTATCTCAAACCAACACTACATGCCAACAGTAAACAGTGTGCGTTATAGTAATCATAGCAGTCATGCTTACTTAGACGTGTATACTGTACAGGCCCTCTGGGATTTTGCTGGCTTTTTGAAGGAACTGTTGTGGCCTAAAATGTCCAATTTCACTGCAGCTTTTCTAGTGATTTGTCTTGTCTGTTGTCAACTCATTTCAGACATTCTCCAAGTATGTTCTGTCATTGTAAAGTCTATATAAAATCAATGACTTTCATTTTTGTTCCAACACAATGTTGCACACAGTGCAGAACAGTGTGTCCCCATTTTTTATTGGTAAATATGAGACATTGGTGTTGCACATGTCTGCATCTTCACAACCACAAAAAAGGAAAGGTGAAAAAGGAAAGGAAAAAGGACTGCTGTGATTGGTGCAAATTACGGTATGTGTATACATTTAAACTAATAAATGTTACTAACAAATTGCTGAAAGGTTTCAGCAGTTGGAGAAAATTGCCATGGCACTGGTTGTAATTGCAACATTGCAACATCCTGCAGGGGCTGATTATACAAGAAATCAATATTCTTTGCCATTTTGTACAGGAATTAATCCAATAGCTGCCCACAGAAGGGAAATAATACAAGACTTCCACTGACTAGACTAGTTTATCAGTGCATCATTCCATGTTAAAATAAGCACATGTCACAAAAACTGCAACTGCTTAATCATAAGCTTGCATGTCATACAAAGTTGGTATATATATATATATATGTACAAACCTTTATTTAATTAGGTTAGTCCCATTGAGATTGAGATCTCATTTTAAAGGGAGACCTGAGTACACATTAAAAAAAATAAAACAAACAATTAAAATACACAATATCAGTAAATAAAATAATATAAAATCTTTTTTTAGTCATAAATTATAATCAAGCAAAAATAATACAACAATGAGTCATTTAAAACAAGTTAAAAACAATCACAGTTAAAGTCAGTCCGAATGTTAACTAGGTTTTTAAACTGACTCATTTGAACGAGAGTACCAAGCTTCAGCTTACATTGCAATTCATCCCATTTGTTTGGTGCAGAGAATCTAAAAGCACTCTTTCCCAAATCAGTGTTACTTAAGTTACTTAAGTCCTGTGAAATTGTGTTATGTGTTCCAGCTCTCCAGACAATAAGGGGTGTCAAATAAGTCGGCAGTTTTTCAAGCAAACTAAAACAAATGCTGGTTTCCTCTCTTTGAAAGAGATGGCCAACCCACTTTTTAGTAAAGATAACAGTAATGAAGTAAGAGGCGCTAGCAGCCACAATCTGTGGTCTCGTGTTAGGACCATCAGATGCATCCCTTTGGAGCTTTTGGGTGATAACTAATTGCTTTATAACTGCAACTTTGACTATTACACATTTGCTGTTTGCGTGTCTCTGCAGGCTCCAGCATGTCAGTGGCCCATTTGTAGAGGAGCATTTTATTGACTCAGTTCTCCTGCCTTGGGTCATTTTCAGTCAGGCGGAGTGCTCTTATCTTCTCATTTGAAAGACAATCACATTGAGATTCTGTTTGCTGTTTTACACGTCAATGGAAGCCTTTCAAAAGGAACGGCCTGCTTTTAGTCTGCGTGTCAAACTCTGCACTCTCCTGAGAAGTGTCTGCGTGCTGCTGAGCTGCAGCCGCTCCTCCCCCACCCTGCATAAGTGTATGAGAACACATGCTTCAAAACATACAGTTTACAATCATTAAAAGTATCTTTAATGTCAACTTTTGCTTTATTTTGTTTGTTGTATTGTTTTAATGCATTTCTATGTTTTTGGATGGTGGTGATGCTGGTACCCTGTCAGTTCCCCAGGGTGTTAGGCAAATAATTGCAGTCTGCTGGAGGGAGCAGTTGGAGGTCTCAGCCATCTGTTTCTTCATGCAGTCTAAAGAGAGTGGTGATCAATAGTGACCAGGTAGCAGATGACACTCCCAATCAGACAAAGGGCACACTTTACATGACAGTCCTGTTGCCCCTTTGTACAACATAAACAAATGTCCCCGTAGACACAGCATTTCTAAATATGGTAAAAGCACCTCAAAACAGGATACACATTAGGGCAGCCTCCTGAAAGTTGGAGATTTGACTCATCAGTCGCACACCCCTCGGTCGACTGAGATTACTTCAAGTCAAACAGTTTTGTTTCATCTATTGCTAGTCAGTGTGCTGTGCAATGTACTTCTGGGGACGTTGTGGTTTATTAATTTAGAATTGCACACCTGTAACATTGTCAGTGACGGACAGTATGAAAAAAACAGATCAAATTCAAAGCAGCAGAACCAAAGACGTTGTCTTTTTTATTCCACATATTCTTTTTCTTTGTCAAAACCTGGTGCATACATTCAGGTTTATCATGTGAGTAGCTACTAATGTGGCCTTGAGCTGCTAGCTTCAAGCAGAGATGCGGAGCAGAGAGGTCTGATAAGCTCATTTCTTTGTAGCGTCACACCTCCAGATATATATTTCTTTCATTTTCTAACTTCTTAAGCCCCCACCAATGCTGATTGGAGTGCCATCACTTTAGGCAATTTATCAGACTTCACACAGCTCCCTGTGGAGCCACAGATGGCTTTATATAACTGTTTTATGCAGCAGTATTCCCTTTCCCTAAAGTCCATAAACAGACTTTGATGTGTAAAATCTGTAAAGTTCCCTTTAGATAAAAACACAAAGTGTCTATTTTCCTATCTGGAAGCCAGGTCTATGGATTTTTATCCAAGAAAATCAGTGTGCTCAGTTAAAATGATACTGCACTCTTATACAGAAAAGTAACTTTATGAGTCATAAAATGCATACCAATCCACGCATTGCTAATGCTTAATTGTAGGTTGGATTATTGCATAAAAAATAGCTGCATTTTGCATCACTTAATGCTTATCCACAATGGTAATGCATCAGACTAACTTGTAAAGTCTCTTTGCTTTCTGTTACTCCTTGTTGAACACACACACACACACTCAGATATACTACTATTCTACTTTTTTCAGTTGCACTTTGGTGACCTTGGAGACCATTTACAGCCATGATCCATTGATGTTGTGATGTCATTGGCAGTGTCACTGTGCATTGCTCTGTGCTGTAGCTGTGACGTAAAGGAACGGGTATTGATGCTGTATGGGTGAAGAGGAAATTGATTTTCCCTTTATGTTTCCTGTAAACGCAGTGGTTGTTTGAAACATGAAAGATACTTCCTAGATTTAGTTTTAAGCTCAATGCAATGCTATATATCTCAAAAAGCAATCAGCGATAACATATATGAGTTTACATATTGAAGAAGATAAAGTGCCAGCTAATTTTTAAATAATATTCTGAATCTCCTATTACTTTCCACTCAGCAAAAAAGTCACTATTCCTATATGCTTTAAAATACTGACGATCCACTATTATCTAAAATAACTTTGGTGCATTCCTGCTTGTACTGCACTCCAGAATATATACAATAGTCAGCAGCAGCATTACCACATGTTAAGAAGTGAAATGCTGCTTGACTTTGAGGCTCCATCAAGGACTAATCTAGGATATGAGATCTTAGAGAAATTTACCAGAATGTCTACGAAATTAAATCTAAGGGAAGCCTACAGGAGATCAAGATGAAAATATAATCTAAAAAGACCACACAGATCCTCCATCTGCCTCCCCTAAAAAGCTCACTTTGAAGCCTTCCAAAGGAAAAGAGTTACCTTTGAAGAAACAGGCCTCTCGCCACAACGGGTTGTAAAAACGTTTCCACTGTTGGGAATCTGTCCAGATAATGAAGCTAAAGGCAGGAGTGTGCCTCAGCAGTGCTGTTTCTATTGGCAGACTGCAGGGAGGAGGACTACTGAGGCTTGCCAACTGATCCCAGCTTCCTGTCTCCAAAAACGTTCCATTGTCTTAAAGTGCAAGATTTAACATTCACATAATGATTACTCTCTACATGCAGTGACCTGTGTAAAATGACCAGCAAGATTGTGTTCCCTAAAGGGAATCACAATCAGATTTGGATTCATTGTACCTCCTTATCGGTTCACTTCCTCTTGCTGCACTACATTCCCATGCATGTATATCTGCAGACGGAGGCGCCTGTTCTTGGGTCCAGTTGTTATCATAAGAGATTTTATTGTGTATCAGGCTCTCTGCTGTTAAACTGCCTTAGGGAAGTCTCTTAATTCTGGAGGATCCAGAATACAAATCTTATATACTAAATTCTAGCACCATTAATATTAACAGTACCCTTGTTTTCTGAATCTTAATCTAAACAGTTTAACTACCAAATAAACTCCCCTTCCCACTGCACAAAAAAAACCAACACTAAGACCTGCTAACATCTGCCTTTTGTATATAGTGGAAAAGGCTACAATTGGCATTCACGCCTGTGTGAAATGACACTGCAGTAGTCACGGATATTTCTCAGCTCTGGCTCCAGTTGACTTCCATCGGCACTGATGGAAATACATCACCTGGTTAAACAAGCTAATTTTAGCCCCTTTACCAGTGAGATGCAATGAGGCACCACCACAAAATAATGTTAATCTCCACCCAAGCAGCACTCAAACATTGATCCAAATTAAGCTTTATTCCCCCTGCCATAAAACTTGATGACACTCGCTAACATCTGGCTTTTTAATGCAATGAGAATGTGTACAATAGGCATTCATGCCCAGGTCAAAAACTTGGGTTAATGTGCTAATTTCAGCTGCTCAAGCAGCGAGATACAGTGCCACAATACCACCCATCTTTGCCCAAACCGTGCTAAAGCATCAGTCCAAATTAGTCTCCACTGAGACTGAAAGACAGAATGAATAATTAAGAGATATATGAAGTAATCGCTATTAAATTTTCACAGACCTCCATGCTGCTTTCTATTGTTTACCTACCCTCTGGCCTGTCTGTGATGTCGGAAAGACGCATCAAAACAACACTTAGATACATACCTGTCTGCTGCAGACTGTGGATGTATTAACAGCCGTGTATATACCTCTGCTCTGTACCGGCAATGGGAAAGCAGTCTGGGTTTACCTGTGTTTTAAAAGCCAGTGTGCACGTGGGAAAGGGGTATTAGTCTGCACCAAGTGTAAAAGAGGGACTGAATAAGTATGAGATATAATAAAGAACTGGTCACTGGTTTACATGCTGCTTTCTAATGCTTGCTAACCTAACCTAAAAAAAAACAGAAAGGCATTCTTCACTCCGTATACACGGCTCTAGTCTACTAGCAATGAAGTATATAGCCTATTTTCAGTGGCTTTTCCCTGTGTTTAAAAAACCCATATTGACGCACAAATTTGGGTGGAAAAAGAGTAGAATACTGATTTGTATGATTTGTATCACCCTTTGATAAGCTGTTTGATTGTGGGTCCAGACTATAACTGTGAGGCTTGGTTGACTTTTGTTTCAGGTCTTTTAAGAGATTCTCAGACGGTGCTGTGACTTATTGGAAATAACACTTTGTGATGAAGCCAGATCCTTCTGACCTTTTGATCATGTAATTCTGTAAAGTTGAAGTGTATGTGTTATTGAACGTTGCCCCACATCTACTGCTGAAAGGTCATTTTTGACTTTAAGTTCTTTGGGCTAGATGGAAATCAATATAAATCTATGTAGTGTTGCAAACAGAATTATGAAATGAACTTAGGTGATTTTTTTTCTCCATATATTTCAATATAGTCAAAACAGATCAAAGTGAGGTTGTTTTCACATCTTACCTTATGTAATTTTTTTAGTTTTTCTGAATTTGCACAACAGACACGTAATTTATTGTGAGTTAAAAATCAACTGTTTCTGTGTTCATATCAGGTCTTTTTTTTTTTAACAGTTTTAGGATTAGAAAATTGCTTAAAAAAAAAAAAAAAGCTGTCTCTATGATGAAAGTAATTTTAATTTCATTCCTGGAAGCTACATTTAGATATTTCAGGAAGAGCAGCATAGTTCGCCAGGCTTCCTGTCAACAAGAGGAAGCAGCCTGAAGTTTGGGGCTCTTCATGTCATCTGTAAGGGGAACTTGAAGAATCTGTATCATGCATAATGTAATTATGCAGAGGCCTCATGGTCTCATTTAAAAAGAAAAAAGTATGTTCTGTTAAGCAGAGTGGAGCATTTAGAGTTTGGCCTTAAATCTCAGGACAAAGGCATGAGAAAGTATTACAGTATCAAGCGTTTAATTTGGTTGCTATTATATGAAGAGGATGGTGTTTCCAAATTGTGACTAAAGATAATACATGCAGCCTACATGTGATTATCTATAGCGTCAGTGAAACTATGATGAGTGTAGTGGTAAAATGAGAAGCAGTTAAACATTTGAAATGTCATTGTGTTCCTTTATTGTTTTGGAAAGACCAGCTGTGTCATGTTATAAGGGGAAGTTTAAAGCTCTATTAATAACACAGACTACAGTATGTGGACAGCAGACGAGATATTTGGCCGCCTTCCAACAACAGAGCAGACAGACTGTAAACTTACAGTATATGTCCACCAGTGTGGCTTTATCCCCTCAGGCCTGTGAAGTGTCGGTTTGTCTCATCCTCGTGCTCTGAAGTCTACTCAGTGTAGTTTTATTACCCAGAATTATGTCCAAACAGACCTCTGGATCAGCAGACACATTCAGTACATTTACATAAGTCAAGCTATGCTTGATTAGGCCATTTAGCTGGACTACTGGCCTTGTCCCAGTGTACATGCACCAGGGAAGAATCGATATATGGAAGTATGTCCGACTATGTCATGTATGGTGGTGATATGCTCCCTTTTATAATAACTTTGGGGTAGAATATCGCTATGTCACATACATATAATCAAATGGCTCTGAGCAAACTCTGCCTTAAGTAATTAGTTTTAGGTCACCTAAAAAAAGTCCCACCTAAAAAAAAATTTACATCAGTTGAAGCATACACCATATATATGTATTTTCATTGGGGTGTAACTTGTTGTTTAGACCTAACATAAATACAAAATGCTACTTTCTAAAGTTGAATGTCTTCACCGAATATAAAATCAAAGACTCAAGTCCCTCCTGAGTGCTTAATTAAAAAAAAATGCTTTACCCATTTTGCAGTACTCCCTCCCCCTTATACATAACAAACAGTCCCCATCTCTAACCACAAAGGGAGGCCGGCGCAGCAACTAGGAGCTTGTGCAGAATGCCTACACCAGTCCAGGTCCGAGTGAGGCGTCCAATGACGGAGAAGCTCGACCTCCCATCACATTATCTAGGTGTGTCCGACTTCAAGAAATTCGATTTAGTACGATTTCAGTGGGATTAACATGTTATGGTGTATTTGAAAAGTAAAGTTCTAATCTAACCAACGCAATAATTCAACTAACATAATGTAAATGTACTAACTGTGAGACAGGACATCACTTGAACACAGAACCTGTGTAGCCTATATAAAAAAGGAAGCCTTTCCTGAGGTTCAGCAACTTGTTAAGTCTCTTTGTTTATGTCTAGCCATTTTTAATGTTATTTTCCAGCCACAATATAATCTTTTATTTAATGCCCTTACCTTGAGCCCACTCAAAAATCACAGCCTGCCATTTTTAAGATGGACACTTCAGCCCTGAGGCCGAGCTGATTTTGTGCAGCTGTGTTTAGCAACCAAGTAGCACTTGGCAGGGATTTGTCAGTGACACTGTTGTCTGCATAACAGGTGACATCTCAGACAGTAAAGCTTCACTCTAGGCTCGAACTTGCTCAACTTTCATTGTATGGAGGATAATATACTATGTAATATCAGTTCTGTAGCTCTTCCTTTCAATCTTTTTTTTTTCGTAACAACAGTGTCCACCTTCAGTATGGTTGAATTATGTCGCGATAATGCAGCCATGTCATCAGAACAACATGTGGGCAGTGTACATTTCTGCCACCCAAGAGAATGTTATATTTGTACATTAGAGCAGTTGATTTTACGAAGTTATCATTGGTTTCTAGGGCTGAGCTTGTTTCACTAAAATCGTGCTTTTTAAGCCCAAATGTAATCTTTTTTTTAGGCACAACCAAGTGTTTTTTGTGTCTAAGCCTAACGCCACGTGAGACACAGTATTGTTGGAACATAAAGAAGCATATTGTTTCAGTGTGTTCGCTGCATAATAACTTGCAAATGAAATGTAACCTTGGTTTGCAGAAATGCACAATGCCAACTTAAAAAAGAAAAAAAATATTGGCGAATGGGTTGCATAATGTATAGCGAGCAGGTCATTATTGTGAAATATGTCTTGGCAGGGTGATGCAAGTCTTAAATCAACCTGAATTGATTTTAAAGTAACTTTATTGCTCCTGCCAGAGTCTTTGATCTGAAATGCGTCTCTAGCAATAGTCTGTTATTCAGAAATAACAGATCATTGAATGCTTTCATTCCCCAACCAGAATCAGGTATTGAAAAAGAGGCATGTGATGATAAAATATATGGCAGTGGATAAAGATGTGTGTGAAGCAGATTTTGTGTTATTTCGTTCTGGTAATTTGGGTCAATGTGGCTTTAAGAAGAAAACAATAAATCTCTGCTTCTCATTCCTTTTCTTTCCCCGGAGATAACAGTTTCATTGGACCATTTTAGTTTTTTATGGTAGAGGTTTCATGACAAAAAGATACTGAAGTGGTGTTTGTGGGAAACCATTTGTAATTGTTTCCAGCAGCTAGTTTGCTTCCAGCGTTCTTGCTTCTTTTTTTCTCCTTGCTATATTGTTGAATAGTTGACGTCACTCCACACACAGACTGATGGAGTTGTCGACTGGCTTTAGGTTCCTGCCAGAGTTGTGCGACAGATATGAGAGAGAGGAAGGGAGTGGAGAAAGTAAAAATAGCCTGCATGCCTGCTTAGCATTGTGTAAAATCAGCATCTACACACAAAAGCACTCATGAAAAACTGTGGCGTGGAACCACTGAACGAGGGAGGTCTATTCTTAAGTCCAACAATGACTTTGCATTTGCAAGATCATTAGAAATAACGGGCTTCTGTACTACATGTGCACTTGAGTAAGTACTGTTCTGCCAATGGGAAGTTTAAAGTAATACTGATAATACACTCTGCATAAACATTTAAGAAGCTAACATGACCAGGGCTAGGACGTGCACCTTGCAAACAAAACATGCTTTGTCTGAAAATGGGACAAAGGACCAGACACCCTGTCAGACTTGAGCAGAAGTTTGCCTTGAGTGTGTCTCCATAACCCCAAACCCCATAAGTGGTGGGAGTTGCGAGGGCTAGTCGAAAAGTTCCCCTTGGCTGCTGGAGCAGAGATAATTGGACCCAGGTTTAGCTGGAGTTTTGGTATTCACATCTCGAGCCAAGTTTTGATCTTCACAATTTCTCTCACCAGACAGCGCCTGTGTGATCAGGGTCGTCTGACTTTGTGACATGTTTTCTGCATGTGAGGAATCCTGAGTCAGTTCAGGTCAGGTGATGTTTTCTCCTTAAGTCATACACGTGCAAGTTATGATTGTTTAAGGTAAACGCATGGTGTTATGTGAAAACCAGTATTGGTCCACTGACAGAATGAACAACGGTGTTAATGTGTGCATTGAATCAATCTGTCTCGGTGTCAAGACATTGTGCTCTTTTTTTTTAGAGGTCAAAGGTCTGTCCTACAAGAATAGAGATAAGAAGGACACTAAATTGGTGTCTTCCCATGCATTAAAAAAATCTGATCTCATGAGATGTGAAAGAAAAAGAGATGTGTTTACTGTTTATGAAGTTCTCTCAATGAATGACTGTTAAAATTAATTTAGACTCACAAGACTCTCACCACGCTTCTCACATCATGTGGTCTTGATGTATCAAATGCATTCTAGCCACTGACTGAAAAAATTCAGATTTATGTCTTACTCTGGGTCACCCTTTAATGTCAAATAACATTAGCAACAGTCTGCTTATTTTTTTCATACATACATGCATATGTACATGTATAACTGCAGCAATTGTTTTCATTAGGGGTTAAGTGCATAACACTTTTAAAATTCATTTTGAATAATGTGAAAAAATTGTTGGATCAACTTAATTTTTTACTAATCAAATTTTAAAAAATGTGTTCATAAATATGCATATTAAGTACATAACACTAAAATTCCATTTAAACAATGTAAAAATGTTTTTCAATTTTTCTGATAAATTTTAGTCCGTAATATATATATATATATATATATATATATATATATATATATATATATATATATATATAGATAGATAGATAAATAGATAGATATGAAAGAATGTCTTGTAAGCCCAGTGTCTTGTTTTCAAATTGTCAAAAGTTTTGATACTACTGCTAACATGATAGCTATGATTTTTAACTAATACTGAAATAATCAAACATTAAAGGGACAGACCACCCCCAAATCAAAAATATATATGTTTCCTCTTACCTATAGTGCTAATTATCAACAGAGATTTTTTTTAATTCAAAGTGTTGGAGATACTGGCCATAGAAAAAAAACTGAAAAACTCACTTCTCAATACTACACTTGCCAACATCTTTGATGCAGGCTTTCAGTACTTGGTTTCAGTGCTGTTGTTCAAGTGCTAAATACACATTTTTTTCTGCATGCAAAATAGCATTGATGTTTTATACCCAGCCCTATTATCAAAGTGGCCATACAATAATTTTCTCTGATTAACTTCATTCCAGCTGGAAAATTTGTTTCAGCACAATGTACAGCTATCAGCAACAGGGGACATGAGACAATAGCTGCTGTTATAGACAGACTGTCATAAACAGCCAGATTTTAAGTGAGTCTCTTTAACACAGGAGTCAAACAGGAAATTTATAACAAAAATAGCCCCACAAAGCTAAAACTTCAGCTACTTGAAGTGCAATCTGGCAAGTTGTCTGGAAAAATTCCTATGTTGTTATTTCACTGCCCAGAGCAACACATTTATATTCACACAGATGCTGGTTTATAAGCAACATTCCTCAACTTTTTCTCAATTTGCAAAAAATATCATCTGCCTCAAACTACACTGACAAGGCACCATGTATTTTTCACCAGAGCGGGATGATTGTAAAACTGTGAGAAACAAGCAAATCTTTGAGATAGAAACTTGAGAAAAGCGAGAGGGTCACTCCATCATACAGGAGGAAGCACCTCCTTGACCTCGTTGTGGCTTTTGGGGGTCTATGCTGCAGCTTTAGAGGGCTGCTGATTGTTCTCAGCTGCTTTATAACACCGTGATGAAAAATGCAGTCTGTCTGTCTGTGAGTGTTCACGACTGTTGTTATGGACCCAAATATTTTCTGCACATCCCTCACAGAAAGAAGTACTTCATCTGTCAACTTTGTGCACGCGTGTGTGTGTGTGTGTGTGTGTGTGTGTCTGTGTCTGTGTTTTGTGTGTAACGTGTCTATCGGCAGGTCGCTGGAAAGAAATACACCCTGTGGGATGACTTCCTTGTTGAGGGCAGACGTGGTGGTCAGCAGGAAATGACCTTGGGAGATCTGTTCCAGTATATCAAGGTACGACCTCCGGATTCCTCTCAGCAAGGAAACACACACTTTCCTCACACCCGGTGCTACTGAGTGCATATTTTATGCATGCTTTTTTAATCCCCAAACCTGCTCACCTTCGTCCGGTGCACACAATGGTCATTGTTTGAAACGATTGGCTTCTTTACACCTTCCATTCACAACTTCAGGACTGTGTTCTACCATCCTGGAGGAAGGTCCTGCTGTTGCTGATACATTAACTCTTTTCCAGTGGTTGAACAATGTTTTGAACCTTTTCCCCAAAGCGAATATGTATACTACTCATGTATCTCACTCATTATGGCTAATGTGTTTTTACTGCAAGAAAACAGACCAGATATATTGTTTTAAAACTTTAATTTTTAAGATGTGATGTGTTAGTGAGTTTTAGAGCATGTTTCCACTTGACAGGGCTCACTGTTAGCATCACGTTGCAGTTACCTAATAATTATTAATGGGTTTAACGACAGAGTCGAACTGTTCCAGCATCAGTATAAGTTTGTTTGGACCTTTTAAATGCTGCTTCTGTGTTAGCATGAACATAGCAGACATTGAACTGACCGTTGGCCAGTAGGAGAGCAGCTGCAGCGATGATCCTTCAGCACCATGTCTACTGGTTGGGAGATGTTAGGCAGGGACATCAGCAAAGTCTGCTGTCGATCAATGTAGCCCAAGATGCATTAGGACATATACCACTGGAAGAACGCGACCATATGAGGTCCAGCTATCTCTGAATTTGGTCTAAGCTATCCTATTACGAGACACATCGAGGACACATTTGGTTCATAACACCTACAGCTGTCCACTTGTGTACATTTAGAAGACAAACATGGGAGTGGTACCAATAGTCTAATGTAACTCTGCAGGAAAGCAAATAAATGTATTTCCCAAAATATTAAGGTTTTCCTTTTAGGCCTCTACTTTCTACTTGAAACCTAGATTTTTATGATCCATAAGAAATGTGCTTAGATGGGTTAAAGGTTCTAAGCTGTCTTTGCAGGTCTGTGTGCCAGTTAAAGATAAACTATGAAGGATTGTCTGTCACTGTTGAAAACAGCTCATGGGCAAAAGTGAAGGTAAACGTTAACCTCAGTTTCATTCTCTTTTTATAAAGCCTCATCCTCACCTGAACGCTGTGGGGGCACCAATTTATAATTGTCCCAAACACAGACATTAATAAGAAATTACAGGCAGAGTCTCTGCAGACGACACACTTCTTGTGGGTCATAAGTGATAATTAAAAGGGATTACTTCTGTAAGAGTCTTTACATCGTTTTTAAGGGAAATTCTGCGTAGTGCATCTTTCAATTATTCCAGCAAAAGAACCAGTTCTTTTATATATAAACCTTTATTTAAACAGGTAAGTCCCATTAAATCGAGATCTTACTTCCATGTCTTTATACACAGTCTATGATAATAAGTAGGTCACTTGGAACAGAAATGCACGTGACTCCTTGCCTGTTTCTTTACACATGCACGTTCTTGCCCTGAACAGACATGTGGTTTATTGATTCTGCTAGAGTTTGCTCCGAGGAGGCAAAAGGAAAATAAATTGGCCAGTGATCATATTTGCTCCAAGTTTCGTTTAACCTGTGACTGTCCAGGTTCTCCCTGGTTTGTTTGTGGAGACGCCGAAAGCTAAATGAGCTGCTAAAGTTGTTTTAGACTGTGGTTAATCATCAGAGCTTTCGATCTGTGGACTGCTGTCTATGAAGACAATGACGTCTGCATAATGCATGCAGCTGATACTTTAATCTCATCTGTTTTTATGCATTGCCATGTTTGTTTTATTGTGCTGTAAATTCAATTAAATCATGTCTTTGTGCAGGACAACTATAACTTGAGTATCTGCGGCCTCTACTATGGAATAGCTACCTTATACATGGGGCAAGAACAGAGGCTCGAGAAAAGGTATGTCCAGCTAAGACAAAGACAATCTTGAAAATGCTACACATGTCACGCAGCCCTGCACACACAAACAATCACAATAAGCAGCCTCAGTTTGTTTGTTTAAAGCTAATGGCAGGATGAGGTGTTTCCTCCAAGCCTGTGTGCAGAGAGCCTGTTGACACACTCGCACATGCATCACCGAACACTGACAAGTGACAGCGATCCTCCTCAGATTCCTTTCTGTTTGTTTAGGACAAGAGTTTAAAGAGTTAAATTAGTGAGCTTTTTTTCCTCTAAATCCAAGAAGCCACGTTGTATGGGCCTGTTCAGCACTGCAGCATATTATGAGCCCCAGGGTGATTGAAAAGAATCAGGTGTCTCTTGCTGTGAACTCTCCTCATCAACGACTGAGTCACAGTAGAATATGCATCCTCAGGGATGTTTTGATCCCAGGAGGAGGGGGAGAAACACTCATAACTCTGGTTTAACATCGACATTTTACAGGCAGTGATTTGCTGGGTGAATTAAAATATTTGATCATGATCATGCTTTGCTTAAATCTTGCTGTGAGGTTTTCATGCTCATCTTGAAACACACTGTGCACATCAATGTCTGTGACGCTCAAGTCTCTGGGGAGGTGAAGTTGGTGGGTGTTGTGGTTAGATAAAGCTGCAGGGGGAGAGTTCTGACTGTGTAGACAGCAGGCCACATATGACAAATGCCCTCTCCAGTAGTCACTTCCCGTGCAGTCGCCGTGCTCCAAGCTTCCTGTGTTGGGCCATTGAGGGGAAACTTAGACCTTAAAAACTTTTGCATGTCTTGAACACTTTCTTATTAAGACATTTATATGCGCTATATGTCTTGTTTGTTTTATTATGTTCACACACCACGAAGTTACTACTACCTTAGTTGCAGCTAATCGGGATCTGAAGAATAAAGAATGACGATAATATTCAAAATCATTTAATTGTGTAGTTGCTGTCAATTTATATTTTTGTTATTCTCAAATATCCATGAAAAGACCGAAGCCAACAGCATGTTTTCCAATTTGTTTGACTTCTCTGCCCTGTTGGTGGCCACGAGCCCATTCTTTCCAACTGAGTACGTAAATACTTTCCTTTCATTTTTGAAAACAGATCAAATATTTTTCTGAAAGAGCTAGCCACCTTGCAAAAAAAAGAGTAATATAGTGTTTTTGTTAGAGACTACTTTCAGCCTTGGATGAAAACATCTTCTGTGTGCTTCTGTGTGCTGCTGAGTATTTCCAGTTATGGTGGTCTATTTTATAGAGGAATGTGCAATATTAAGATTTGAATACATAAGTACTTGCTAACTGGATCATTTGTGTAGTTTTTTTAAGCAAATTTCCTGACAAGAGATCATAATATTTATAGCTCTTGTTAATGATGAGAAGACACTTTTTAAAAGCTATTAATTTTAGTGTATGTTAAATGAGTCTTAATTATAATGTTATTTAATTTGTTGGTGTTTGCAGTGTGTCTGAGGTGGTGAGGATGGTCACCAAGAAAGATATCCCTCAAAACAAGAAGATGCTGGAGCTGATCGCCTCATTTACTGAAGATGAGGACTGTGAGATTGTCCCTTCTATTAGGTACCTGCTTTAGTGATGAGCAGATACCCAAGTACGGAAATTTCCAGAGAAAGTGTCATCTCGTGAAACCGCTTCAGTGTGACAGAGTAAACTTAACACTCCTTTGATAGCATATCAGTGAAAAAAAACATCCTTATTGTGTTGCTTTAGCTGGTGTTGACCAAGATTATTATCTGAATGATATTTTTCCAGCTTCTGTCCTTCTGTTTTTTCCCATTTCATTACACAAATATTTTGAAAGATTCCACTGAGGTACTGGGATCATTTCTCTATTATTGTAATATTTTTAAATTGCTGTCTTGTCCCTTAGCGTTGCCCTCAATAATACAACAAAATGCAAAAAGAAAACAAAACTTGCCAAACTGAACCTTTTGTTATCACCAGAAGTGTAAGCCCAAAGCTCTGTTTGCCAACTGTTGGTTTTCATTTACATGTTAAATGTGTCTTTGGAGAGGTCAGGCTAAAGGTTTGAGAAAGTGCTTGCCAGGGCATATGGATTAGATGATCTGGCGCTGCTGGGGCTGCACTGGCCTGGTTTCAGCGTTTAATTCAGGTCAGACTGAGCACTTCAGTATCTTGAAGGGGTGCAGTCAGAGGAGGCAGTTGGCACAGTGGGTGCTGTGCGCTAAAGATTCGGGGTGCTCTTGCCATCTGGACACAGCTGTCTTGTGTAAATCCCGCTCTGAGCATGTGTGCACCACCCCATCTATGAAGCCTTCATCTGTCCTCAGATGGCGTTTATTCACACTCGGCCCTTTTCCAGATCCTCAGGTCATGTTTTACATCACACCCTCACGTTACAATAGTGCCACTTTTAAAATATTCTGCTATTCAATTATCATGAAGAATCCTATTGGAAATTATCACTGCAACTACTTAAAGGGGTTCTTTACTCACTGGGTAATTGGGCTTGCTACTGAAGGATGCTGGTTATGATTTAATTATGTGTGGACCAAAATAATTCAATAAATATGTGTCTATGAGGAACCATGTTTTATCTGTGTACTTCACTAATTGCCTTCAGTTCCCTTACCATCATTTAGATCACGATCATACTTTGCTATGATGACCACACCTCACATTTTAACCAGAAAAGGTCCAGTTGCATTTATTTGGTTTGCAAAGCTTTAGGACATTTGCCGAGTGGGTTTTTATTTAACTTAGATTTTGTGTAAAAAATGTTTTCTTTAAAGAGAGCATGCTATGCTTTACTTCCCATCACTGTCACTGTCAACAGACTGATAGAACTTAAAAATTGATACGAAATCGATGTCAACGGCAGACACTATCACTCCAAAACCATCACTTGTCTAATGAAGGATTAAGAAGAATCTTAAAATGTGTCAAACACAATGACAGGTGGATACAATAATATATTTTTTTACAGTCAGCACTGCTAAAACTGAACTGAAGGCATAAACATAACACATTTTCATTAAATCCAGCACACTTTTATTCCAGATGTATCAACATTTTGGACAACTGCAAAAATAGCAACATCTTATTCAAATTGGAGCTGATGGGTCAGTCCGGAGTTACAGCATCATTTAAATGTATCCAATAATGTCATTGCATATGATGGGCTGTCGGCTGCCCGTCTTCATGAGAGCGGTGAACTGGTAGAAGTCAGTGTCCAGCTGATGTAGCCCCGTGTGCGACTGGTGAAAGAAAGGTTTGAGACCCTGGAGTCCCACGGGACAGGACATCCGTTTGGGAGCCTCTGCAGCCCTGTTGAGCCTCGAGGAGTCAGCTGGCCTTGGTCTCACCTCCACACTTTTAGACATCCCTGCCAGTCTGCGGCGCATGTTGATCAAAATGTCTTTGGCGAGGCGCCGGCCCGCATTGGGCTTTAGCTCTGCTGGCTCAGGACACTCTGGTAGGTCCATCCAGTTCTTTATTAGGTCAGCAAAGCTGTTGTCCCCCAGAACGAGAGGCTGTCTGTTCCTGCTGCGACTCAGCAGTGATGTCGTCCAGTCCTCTGGGTCGCTGGCCTCAAATGAGGTCCATCGCTCCAGGCAAGCATCCGAGGTTGATTTGGGCCGGACTCGGCCAGAGGGTCCTCTGTTTGTGCGGAGGCAGGCAGAAGAGGAGACTCGCACATTCCTGGTTCTCCTCAGCACCACACCTTCATCCTGCCATGAAGCCTCGGAGTAACCTGAGTCAAAGTCCAGACTCTTTTCGCTGCTCGGGGAGCCTTGTGCCAACCGCTCGTGCTCCTGATGTTCTTCTTCTTCTTCCAGGGGGCTGGCGAGGCAGCAGGCAGAGTCATATGTGCTGGCTTCACTGGCGTCGGATACACGTAGACGAGCGAGTCGCTCTTGCTGTGCCCTCTGTTTGCAGAGCCGTGTCATGACGAAGGACCGAGCGCATGGTTCACTCAGTGGCCTCGGCCTGCTTATGTGCTTCAGGTCCTGCAAGGATCTCATCATGCACTGCATCTGGTCCCGGAGGCAGTCGGCAGAATCTCCGATACACAACTGCACGACAAGAAAGACACAGAGAGTGCGGTTAGTGGTGCAGGCAGAGTTTAAATTAAGTCTATTTTAAAACAAAACTTCTGACCAAAAAGTGTCAGTTGACTTTTGCGGGAGTCTATGGAGCAGTTAGGCTGGCTTTCAAAATATCCCATCATGCCCTGGCAGTCTAGCTGAGACACAGTTCCCTCTGTTATTTCCAGAACTTGGCCAATAAGATTTTTACCAGCTGAGATCACTCTGCTCTATGACCATATAACAAGTGAAGCATTCCTGACAAACCTCAGAGCAGCTTTATGGAGACCATCCCATGAAGTCTGATCCCAGAAAATGAAAAGCAGTGGCTCTGAGAACAGGATGCACATTTTAAGCTGCGAAAACTCTCCCCGCCTCCTAAAGTGAGAGGGGAAGTTTAGACAAAGTAGAGCTGAATCGAGGAGGAGTGCAGCGGCGCATATCCTCTGTGGATTCCCCTAACTCACAGGATGTTGACTGCACTGCATTATAAAGCAGGAAGTGACAGCAACATTTTGGAATTACATGATAAGCATGTATTCATTATGAATCATCTTCCAGTCTTTCGATAAACTGAAATCAGTGCAGCCCAAAGGATCCAATGTGATTTTCAATCATCAAAACATAGTTTTACCAGTCTGTCCTCTACTACAATTTGACCTGAGTGCCATCCTACGTTTTCCAGCTTGTTATAATATTTAGTTTGTTGAACCTCCCTGTCCTGCCAGTGTGTGGCTCACACTAGTGAGGACACCACAATGCCATGATGTTATCACAGCTGTGGGTGCTGAACCATTTGGCCCCTGGGGGGACTTATCTGACATACAGAGCCATCCTCAGTGGGACTCTGTGGTCACTCTGCACCTCTTAAAATGCCCTGTTCTCCTTGGCTGCTTTCACACAACAAGGAGGAGTGATTCGCCCAGTTGTATGTGTTTGGCAGGGACAGTTTGGTTTGAATTAACTGTGACCCTGGGGAATTGCAACACTCCAGCTTTCCAAAAAGAACAGTCTTCAGAGAAACAAAAAGAAAGTAGAGGAAGCACAAAAGATGTATACTGCCTTGTGCAAAACACACTTTACAAAGTGTTCCTGCGAAAAGTCCCAGGCAAACACCTTTGTAATCACAAATCAATGCATCTGCAAAACTATCTAAATTTAAAAAAAAAAAAAAACACTTGGAAAACTCACCATTGCTTGTCAGTGAATGTCTGCAGTGAAGTTCAGAGTCCTGTGAATTGTTTCTGCAACAAAACCAATGCATCAGATAAGTAATGTGTGCCTTTTTTCATAATTATTACATGTCTCAAGACAAAGAAATGTATTAAAAACGCTCACCTTTGCACTTGGTTCAGAGTCAATTCCAGCACAATCCGCAGTTCCACAGATTTACAGTTGTTCGGGGATGATGTGTCGCTCTGTATCTGACCCAAATTAAGGTCTGTCGGGGAACTTTGACGATGCTGAGCTTTTCACTGCAGCCAATCATCGCAGGGCACCGCAAAACCAGCCAATAGCAAGTCGCCTGAAACAAGATACCTCCCTGTGTAATTACAGCGGTTCCTACTGAAACTGTATTGTGTTGAACTACACTACGGAGATTCAACATCTGGTGTTGGATAATAGGACAATTATTATTCAACATAAATAGATCTGTTAATCACGGAACAATTTAAAATGTTTTCAGTCGAATTATTTATTCAGACAGCTGCTAGTTAATATTGCAGTCATTGCATTCAATAAATTATTGCTTGATTTAAAGATTATTAATGCTTCACAGGGGCTGTGTACATGAATGCAGAGGGTAAACGCCACTTTTGAAAAGCTCACCTGGAGAATTGCTGCGCTTGAAAATCTTCATCATATATGTGCTGATTTACTGAAATCTATATGTCGCCACCTTGTGGATCTTTGTAAACAAGAATCCCCATATTACCATTATCCACTGTCTCTACATATAAACCTTTTCACATCTTTTATTATTAAAATCAGGGCAATGCATATGGTCCATTACTCTTTCTTTTCTGAAATGATGTTTAGAATGCAAACAAAGTGTTGGGCTCACGTGAAGATCTTATTTCATTTGCAGATGAGCAAACCATTGATGGCTGACTCTCATCACCTCACCACACCTCACCTCTTAAGATGTGGACATCACTTTGTATTGTAATTCAGTCACAGTGGTGGGTGCTCAGCTCCTTCACTAGAGTAAAAGTACCAACACAAGGTTAAAAAAATACTCAATTACGAGCAAAAATCATTCTGAAGTAAAAGCACATAAGTATTAGCAGCAAAATTCACTCAAATGATCAAATGTCAAAGTACGTATTTAGTAGAAAAACCGGCCCCTATTGTTGTATATAACATTATTGTTCATACATTAATGTGTAGGCATCGTTTTAATGTTAACTGGTTGAGGAAGACCTTAACATCCCCCCTTAAAATCGGCCTCGTGTTAAATAGTTTAGTTCAGGTTACCAACAAGTTAAAGATAAATTCATTTTTTTTTAGACTTTTCTTTAATGTTGTTTTTAGTGAGAAATATGGGATAATTTCAGGTCGGTAAGTAGGTGAAACCACCTGACTAGGATGACAAACGTGTGAAAGTTTAAATGACTGTATTGGATTTTATAAGATAAAATTTGGACATCAAAGGTTATTAGTAATTATAAAGTAAAAAAAAAAATACAACAGTTGTCTCTTAAACGTATAAGCATAAAACTGCATGAAATTGAAATACTAAAGTATTTCTCAAGTATCTCAGAATTACACTTACATATGTACACAGTACAGTACCGTCTTCTTCTTCTTCTTCTTCTTCTTCTTCTTCTTCTTCTTCTTCTTCTTCTTCTTCTTCTTCTTCTTCTCCTCTTACCTGTGGATTCCGGAAGTCACGTGGGTCACGGGACTCCTGTTTAAAACACGGATAGTTCCAGCGCCGAGTCATTTTGAGTGTTTTCGAGACATCCTTGCCGGTAAATTACTCATTTTTTGGACGTTTTACCGGACCGGTTGACCTGTCATGATTGTTTTGTGAAAGTCCGCTTTAGTTAGTTTCATTCGTAAGATAATCGGTAGCGAAGGGAGGTTTTAATTGCAGTTAGCTGTTAGCTAACGCTAGCAACACTTAGTTCATCAGATGTGAGCTCGTCTACATTTGACTCGAACTTAAAGGGTTTCCACAATAAAACGATTACATTTTCCAGGCCCGTAAGAGTCGTGAAATTAGTAATAACCATTGAAACGTGGAATTTTGGGAAATGTATTTTCTGTGGCCGTCAAAGTAAAGTAGCTCTAATGTACGGTGATGTGTGACAACGTTTCATATACCATCCTTTACATTTCTCAGGTTCCCTTCACTCTGTCCCTCCCTTCATATATGCGGGGCAAGATAAAACAATGGTATGGGTTTTGAAAAGTTATGGAAAAGTTTTGAAATTCTGTCCATGAAAATGTTTGGGAACCCTTAAGGTAAAATATTTAAATGTGTTTTGGCATACAAAGTTTGTCTTCTTTAAACAGCCTACATGTAATGATAAAGTTAGCAAAGCTTGCGACTGAGTAAGTCCGTGTGAGTAAACGTTTCAGTTAATAGTATCTTGCTCATACTAGAAATCATGGCAAGCTTTTTCTAGCACGGTTGTACCTTGGTTTATTCACTTACTACACATATATTTTGTGAGGCAGTGCATCAGATAAGCGGCGTAAATGTGGATGATCACAGTAACTTATATTGTATTTAATAATTAGATGATGATGGTGATTATTATTATTATCAAAGTAAAAAATTAAGCAGCCAATTATACATATTTTTAATGGAAAACAAAGTAGACCACCGCTCACTGAATGACTTTAATGTGATTTATTAAGAGCGAGCAACACATTTTCCTGTGGCTTCTTCAGGTTTTTCAGGTTGGAGAGGAGTGATGGAGTTACTGGTGCAGCAATGGAGTGATTGATAAAGCAGTGGAGGGGAGCAGTGGAGTGACTGGTGGTGTGATGGAGAGGAGCAATGGAGTGGCTGATGGAGCAGTGGAGAGGAGGGATGGAGTAACTGGTGCAGCGATGGAGAGGAGCAATGGAGTGACTGGTGTAGTAATGGAGTGGCTGATGGAGCATTGGAGTAAATGACGCAGTGATGGAGAGGAGCGATGGAGTGACTGATGTAGCAATGGAGTGGCTGATGGAGCATTGGAGTAAATGACGCAGTGATGGAGAGGAGCGATGGAGTGGCTGATGGAGCATTGGAGAGGAGCAATAGAGTGACGGGTGCAGTGATAGAGTGGCTGATGCAGCGATGGAGCTTTCGGGGTGATGATGATGCTCTAAGATTAAGATAGCATAGAATGTTGTCTGCAAAGACATAGACAGTCACTTTCAAAAATTATGCAATTTATATTATGTAGTAACTATACTGTTAGTATCTGTACAATCCACATTAAAAATGAGATACAACAACTTACCATTTGTGTAGGAGCCATAGAGGACTACTGAAGCATTGGAGTGGATGGGGGAGCCATTGAGAGACTGGTGGAGCCTGCCATCCCTATTAGCGGTGGAGTGATGACGAAGCTGGTAAGTGGGGCAATTGGAACAGTGGAGTGATGGGGCTGTTGTGGTGGTGCTGATGCTGTAATATTAAAAATACAATAGAATGTTGTCAAAAATGACTTAGAAAATCCTCCTTAATTGCCAATGTTACCACAAGCAAGGCAGCACATTTTCACAAAAGTCCTAATTCTTTAGATTTAATATGCTAGAACAGCATGTACACAATTGATATAGTCAAGTCAAATCAAGTCAATTTTATTTATAGAACCCATTATCACAAAACCTGGTTTTCCTCAGAGGGCTTTATAGTGTACGGCATCCCTCTGCCCTTAAACCCTTACATCACCTAAGGAAAAACTCCTGAAAAAGAACCCCTGTAACGGGGGAAAAAATAGGAAGAAACCTCAGGAAGAGCGGCAGAGGATGATGAGAGATCCCTCTTCCGGGACGGACAGATGTGCAATAGATGTCGTAAATAACAAATGAAATACAATTGTGGCAAAGGGGAAAGAGAAGTGGGTCGGGGGGGTTCACCTGTTCGATCCCACTTTTTGTGAGATCAAACAGGTGCTTTGTGCTCCAATAGCTCCTCCATTCTGAGTCCAGGACTGGCAAATGTGTCTGCCGTTGTCATCTTCCTGATAGCTTGATGATTTGACTTTTGACTATTCCTGAGGTTGCTGGTTCAAGTCTTATCTGGGACAGGTGACTTTTGAAGGCTGCTGTCCTAGTACAGAGCTAAAGGGATCATCGAAAATATACAACATGTCTGGTGGTATGGCGCAGCGGGTCAATTAGATGGTTAGTGTGCCTGAGGTTGCTGGTTCAAGTCTTATCTGGGACAGGTGACATTTGACTTTTATGCCATAAATAAAATAAAATATCAGCTGATATATCTGTCTGCTCCGCTGATATAAGTCACATTTGATGAGTCAACAATTGACAAAAAAATATACTGAATACTGAATTTTCCCTGCCAAGAACTTAGTTGATTATCAGCCTGACTCATGCTGTATATCAGCAGAGTTTTTGACAGACATCATTGCCAATACTGAGCTAAAGGGAACGTCAAAACCTTGCAAAATGTCTGGAGGTTTAGCTCAGTGGGTAAATCCAGCGGTTAGTGTGCTAGAGGTTGCTGGTTCAAGTCTTATCTGGAACATGTGAATTTTGATGACTGAGCTAAACCCAAAGCAAGCATAGAGCTAAAGGAAACTTTGAATACATGAAGTTGGGTTGAGAGACAGGAAGGACAGTCAAGAGACAGAAAGATGGGGGAAAGACAAGAAGTAAGGTAAAGAGACAGGAAAGCCAGTCAAGTTACATGTAGTTGGGTTGTGAGACAGGAAAGGCAGTCAAGAGACAGGAAGTTGGGTTGAGAGGCAGGAAGGTTAGTCAAGTTACAACAAGTTAAGATGACAGACAGGAAGTTTAGTGAAGGTAGAAGATGGAGGTAGAGGATAAGAATATAAGAGGTTAAAATAGGTATAAGAAGGAGTCAGAAAGTAGAAAGTAAGGAACTGAAATGGGAGAGTCAGGAAAATGGCAGAGTAGTAAGGTAGGAAAATCAGGAACATAGCACGATGCAGCCTAGCACGAGTCTGGAAAGGACAGAGGAATGTCGAATGCTTCAAAGCCCTCTGAGGCAAACTGTGTTTTGTGATAATGGGCTTTATAAATAAAACTGAATTGGATTGAATTGAATAACAGAAGGGGATGATACATCTCTTAGGTCTTGAACGACAGGGAGCAGTCCTAAAACAAAGAAAGTCTGTTATATCATTGATAATGTACCTTGCTGCAAACACTTAAAACAGTTGAAAAACGTAACATTATCTCCTTGTCTCCTCAAGTTTCATATACTGAATACTGAATTCTCCCTGCCAAGTTGATTATCGGCCTGACTATCAGTGGAGTTTTCGACAGACGTCACTGCCGATACTGAATTTTGTGTTTCAAAACCATATAATCCCTTTATCAGAAGAGCAGAAAGATATATCAGCCGATATTTTATTTTATTTATGCCATAAAATATAATTTGGCTGTAGATTCATTAAATCAGGTGAAGTGGTCCCGAAACAGGTAAAACCCATATCGGCAGATGCGTCTGTCGAAATCAAGGAATATTGGCCTCACTCATATATCAGTCGAGTTTTCGACAGATGTCACAGTCAATGAATTTTCTTGTACTGAATACTGAATTTTCCCTGCCAAGAACTTTATATATCTGACTCCGTTTCAACAACGCATGACCCTTATATCAGCAGAGTGGACAGATATATCAGCCGGTACAGGTTGATAAGATTTGATCTCACGACCTTCGGGTCATGAAGCAAGCGCTTTAACTCTCAGAGCTAATCCTCCTGGCACTTCAACAGTTTTCGAAGGTTCCTTTGGCTCTGCACCGAGTTCAGTAGCATTCAAAATATATCTCTGCCAAGTAAGATTCAATCTCACAACCTCCAAGTCACAAAGCAAGCGCTTTAACTCTCAGAGCCAATCCAGACTGATAATCAATGGAGTTCTTGGCAGGGAGAATTCAGTATCAGCAGAGACGTCTGTCAAAAACCACAACTGATATTTGCGTCAGGCCAATGAATGAGACGATATTTTCTTGAGCAGATAATGTAGAGTAGAGACATCTGGCATTTTTCTATCGAAGTTTCTTGCTTCTGACTTTAGTGGACAGATATATCAGCCGGTACAGGTTGGTAAGATTTGAACTCACGACCTTCGGGTCATGAAGGAAGCGCTTTAACTCTCAGAGCTAATCTTCCTGGCATTTCAACACTTTTTGAAGGTTGCTTTGGCTCTACACTGAGGACCATAGCATTCAAAATACACCAGTGCCAGGTGAGATTTGATCTCACGACCTCCAAGTCATTTTTTTCTGACTTTAATTTATTGAATTTTCCCTCTGAACTTAGTCGATTATTGGCCTGACTCATTTATCAGTTGAGTTTTCGACTGATACTGAATTTTTGGTATGATGTCATACTGTAGACAATAGGTTTCAAATGGGGGAAAAGAGATATCTCTTCTGTGATTTGTGGTGAAAATCTCAGTGTGCACCTGAGTGACCTGGGCTGACTAAACTGACAGAGCCGCGACTGCCATAAAGGCTCTGTACAGAATTCTAACCCTAACTTTACTCTGTCCTGTTGCCCTCTTTACAGACTGCTAAAACTGACTCACCAGTCTGAGTCTGTTGAATCAGAGGCCAGTGACATGACACGTGTCTTGATACATTCATGTGAACAAAACCAAGGTCTGATGTTTATTGATGTTTTTCAGAGGAGTTATTGTTGTTAACTTTAATTCCTTTACAGCTGGACTTTCGCTGTAGCTTTAGCAGTAAAAGCTATAGTTTGCAGCTTGTGTTGGGCCAATTTTTTGTAGATAAATGTGACACTCATCTTAACAGATCTAATTCTGTTTTTACAGGAAAGGTTGCAGCTGATGCAGCTGTTAATGCTTCTGGTCATTGTTTAAGATTTACTATATGTGTCTGTTAATTCTCTTTTTGTTAATTCCCTCATAGGTCATTGTTAAACACCCCCACAGAGTTTGACTCATACTGATGCTCCTGTTTTCCCAGTCACTTCTTTCTCCATAGGATTGTGCTCTCTGGTCAAATCTGAAGTAACAGGGGTACCATCTGGGCATGGTAAACTCTGAGATTTTTCTGTGGTTTTTCAGTCTTGTGGGAAATGTCCTTATGTGATGAATTTTATTGAACTAACCCAAACCCTAACATAATGGGTTTGGGTTAGTTCATCAAGAGAGAGCTGCAGAGAGAGCTGCAGAGACTGCTCTTCCTGAGGTCCCTGAGATACAACAGACTACCCCAGAGGCTGCTGATCAGCTTGTACCGCTGCACAATAGAGAGCATTCTGACTTACTGTTGTACTGTGTGGTACTCCAGCTGCACTGACAAAAAAGGCCTGCAGCGATTACTGAAGACAGCTGAGAGAATTGTTGGCTCTCCCCTCCAAACCTGAGCAACATCCTCTGGAGCCGCCTCCTCAGACTGGTCACAAACATCCTGCAGGACCCCTCACACCCTGGAACCCCCCTCTTCACCACTCCCCCCTCAGGCAGACTGAGAAGTCCTAGCCCTAGCACATGCAGGTTATGGACCAGTTTTTTCCCCAGAGCTGTGGACAGGGTGCAGAACTCACAACACAACACTCACACATGCCAAACTGTTAAAGCCCCCCCCCCCCGGAACAAATAAAATCCATCTATTTATTTATACATATAATTAGTGTTTTCACCACATATTTTTTAGTTTTTACGGGTATGAATGTGTATGTGGTTATGAGTTTGGGTGAGTTGTGCTTAGACCTGTGTGTGCACTTATGTATGTGAATGTATATATATTTTTTTTGTATATTATTTATGTCATGCTGCAAAATGGACAGCTACAGAAAAATAAGTTGTATAACCTGAAATGACAATAAAAGTCTATGTATCTATCTATTTCAAAATTGATATTTTCTACAGACTACAATATGTAGTTTTCAGCTTTTTTTTCCAGGATGCTATATTTGCTTTTTTTAAACATGGTACAATACAACATGTCTCAACAAGCTATAATATGTTGTTTTCAGAAGTTTTTTCAACAAGTGAAAATCACACGTTTTTCGGCATATTATGCTATCTTTTTCAGCTGGTTTTTCCGATATGCTAAATTATGACATTTTGAGCCTTTTTAGCCCTTTTTGCAACTTTTTATGCCGTGTTGTGTCTCGGAAGGCTATTTTATTGGGTTTAATATCGTTTTCAGCTGTTTTTGGGACATGTCATATTTGACATTTTTGCCATACTATAGCCTTGCATTTTCGGTCATTTTTTGGACATGACAAATTATGGTGTATTTGGCCCTTTTTTGCAACTTTCTATGCTTTGGTGTGTCTTGTAAGGCTAATTTATGTGGTTTAAAGTGTCTGTCAGCTGGTTTGGGGACAAGTCAAATTTTGACATTTTTGCCATACTATTATGCCTTGCGTTTTCGGTCATTTTTATGACATGCAAAATAATACTGATTTTAACCCTTTTTGCAACTTTCTATGCTATGGTCTGCATTGGCAGACTATTTTAGGCAGTTTCCACCTGTTTTTGGGACATGTCATATTTTGACATTTTTGCCATACTATAGCCTTGCATTTTCGCCCATTTTTTGGACATGCAAACTTCTGGTGTTTTTGGCCCTTTTTGCAACTTTCTATGCTATGGCATGTCTTGAAATGCTATTTTATTTCGTTTAACGTGGTTTTCATCTGATTTTGGGACAAGTCATATTTTGACATTTTTGCCATACTATAGCCTTGGATTATTTGTCATTTTTTTGAGATACCAAATTATGGTGTTTTTGGCCCCTTTTGTAACTTTCTATGCTATGGTGTGTCTTGAGTGGCTATTTTATGTTATTTAAAGTGGTTTTCAGCAGTTTTGGGATATGTGATATTTTGACATTTTTGCCATACTATAGCCTTGCATTTTCGCTCATTTTTTGGAGATGCCAAATTATGGTGTTTTTGGCCCCTATTGCAACTTTCTATGCT
The DNA here is from genome assembly GCF_026936395.1 of Plectropomus leopardus. Taxonomy (NCBI): domain Eukaryota; kingdom Metazoa; phylum Chordata; class Actinopteri; order Perciformes; family Serranidae; genus Plectropomus; species Plectropomus leopardus. The sequence goes on from NC_142177.1 coordinate 28,633,128, forward strand.
ATGGTGTGTCTTGAGCAGCTATTTTATGTTATTTAATGTGGTTTTCAGCTGTTTTTAAGACATGTCATATTTTGACGTTTTTGCCATACTATAGCCTTGGATTATTTGTCATTTTTTTGAGATACCAAATTATGGTGTTTTTGGCCCCTTTTGTAACTTTCTATGCTATGGTGTGTCTTGAGTGGCTATTTTATGTTATTTAAAGTGGTTTTCAGCAGTTTTGGGATATGTGATATTTTGACATTTTTGCCATACTATAGCCTTGCATTTTCGCTCATTTTTTGGAGATGCCAAATTATGGTGTTTTTGGCCCCTATTGCAACTTTCTATGCTATGGTGTGTCTTGAGCAGCTATTTTATGTTATTTAATGTGGTTTTCAGCTGTTTTTAAGACATGTCATATTTTGACGTTTTTGCCATACTATAGCCTTGGATTATTTGTCATTTTTTTGAGATACCAAATTATGGTGTTTTTGGCCCCTTTTGTAACTTTCTATGCTATGGTGTGTCTTGAGTGGCTATTTTATGTTATTTAAAGTGGTTTTCAGCAGTTTTGGGATATGTGATATTTTGACATTTTTGCCATACTATAGCCTTGCATTTTCGCTCATTTTTTGGAGATGCCAAATTATGGTGTTTTTGGCCCCTATTGCAACTTTCTATGCTATGGTGTGTCTTGAGCAGCTATTTTATGTTATTTAATGTGGTTTTCAGCTGTTTTTAAGACATGTCATATTTTGACGTTTTTGCCATACTATAGTCTTGCATTTTTTGTCATTTTTTGGACATACCAAATTATGGTGTTTTTGGCCCTTTTTGCAACTTTCTATGCTATGACATTTCTTGGGAGGGCATTTTATGTTATTTAATGTGGTTTTCAGCTGTTTTTGGGACATGTCATATTTTGACATTTTGCCATACTATAGCCTTGCATTTTCGCCCATTTTTTGGACATGCAAACTTCTGGTGTTTTTGGCCCTTTTTGCAACTTTCTATGCTATGGCATTTCTTGGGAGGGCATTTTATGTTACTAAATGTGGTTTTCAGCTGTTTTGGGGATATGTCACATGTTGACATTTTTGTCATACTATAGCCTTGTATTTTTTGTCATTTTTTGGACATACCAAATTATGGTGTTTTTGTCCTTTTTGCAACTTTCTATGCTATGACTTTCTCTTGGACGGTTATTTTATGCTGTTTAATGTGGTTTTCAGCTGTTTTTGGGATATGTGATATTTTGACAGTTTTGCCATACGATAGCCTTGCATTTTTTGTCATTTTTTGGACATAGCAAATTATGGTGTTTTTGGCCCCTATTGCAACTTTCTATGATATGGTGTGGTTAGAGCAGCTATTTTATGTTATTTAATGTGTTTTTCAGCTTATTTTGGGACATGTCATATTTTGACATTTTTGCCATACTATAGCCTTGCATTTTCGCTCATTTTTTGGACATGCAAATTATGGTGTATTTGGCTCTTTTTGCAACTTTCTATGCTGTGGTGTGTTTTGGGAGGCTATTTTATGTTGTTTAATGTGGTTTTCAGCTGATTTTGGGACATGTCATATTTTGACTTTTTTGCCATACTATAGCCTTGCATTTTCACTCATTTTTTGGACAAACCACTTTATGGTGTTTTTGGCCCTTTTTGCAACTTTCTATGCGATGGCATTCCTTGGGAGGCTATTTTATATTGTTTAAGGTGGTTTTCAGCTGATTTTGGGACATGTGATATTTTGACATTTTTGCCATACTATAGCCTTGCATTTTTGGTCATTTTTTGGACATGCAAATTTATGGTGTATTTGGCCCTTTTTGCAACTTTCTATGCTATGGCATGTCTCGAAACATTATTTTATTTCATTTAAAGTGGTTTTTAGCTGATTTTGGGACATGTCATATTTTGACATTTTGCCATACTATAGCCTTGCATTTTCGCCCATTTTTTGGACATGCAAACTTCTGGTGTTTTTGGCCCTTTTTGCAACTTTCTATGCTATGGCATGTCTTGAAATGCTATTTTATTTCGTTTAAAGTGGTTTTCAGCTGATTTTGGGACATGTCATATTTTGACATTTTTGCCATACTATAGCCTTGTATTATTTGTCATTTTTTTGAGATACCAAATTATGGTGTTTTTGGCCCCTTTTGTAACTTTCTATGCTATGGTGTGTCTTGAGCGGCTATTTTATGTTATTTAAAGTGGTTTTCAGCAGTTTTGGGATATGTGATATTTTGACAGTTTTGCCATACTATAGCCTTGCATTTTCGCTCATTTTTTGGAGATGCCAAATTATGGTGTTTTTGGCCCCTATTGCAACTTTCTATGCTATGGTGTGTCTTGAGCAGCTATTTTATGTTATTTAATGTGGTTTTCAGCTGTTTTTAAGACATGTCATATTTTGACGTTTTTGCCATACTATAGTCTTGCATTTTTTGTCATTTTTTCCAGACACAAAATTATGGTGTTTTTGGCCCTTTTTGCAACTTTCTATGCTATGACATTTCTTGGGAGGGCATTTTATGTTATCTAATGTGGTTTTCAGTTGTTTTTGGGATATGTCACATTTTGACATTTTTGTCATACTATAGCCTTGTATTTTTTGTCATTTTTTGGACATACCAAATTATGGTATTTTAGGCCCTTTTTGCAACTTTCTGTACTATGACGTGTCTTGGAAGGGTGTTTTATGCTGTTTAATGTGGTTTTCCGCTGTTTTTGGGACATGTCATATTTTGAAATTTTTACCATACTATAGCCTTGCATTTTCACTCATTTTTTGGACAAACCACTTTATGGTGTTTTTGGCCCTTTTTGCAACTTTCTATGCTATGGCATGTCTCGAAACATTATTTTATTTCATTTAAAGTGGTTTTTAGCTGATTTTGGGACATGTCATATTTTGACATTTTGCCATACTATAGCCTTGCATTTTCGCCCATTTTTTGGACATGCAAACTTCTGGTGTTTTTGGCCCTTTTTGCAACTTTCTATGCTATGGCATGTCTTGAAATGCTATTTTATTTCGTTTAAAGTGGTTTTCAGCTGATTTTGGGACATGTCATATTTTGACATTTTTGCCATACTATAGCCTTGTATTATTTGTCAATTTTTTGAGATACCAAATTATGGTGTTTTTGGCCCCTTTTGTAACTTTCTATGCTATGACATTTCTTGGGAGGGCATTTTATGTTATCTAATGTGGTTTTCAGTTGTTTTTGGGATATGTCACATTTTGACATTTTTGTCATACTATAGCCTTGTATTTTTTGTCATTTTTTGGACATACCAAATTATGGTATTTTAGGCCCTTTTTGCAACTTTCTGTACTATGACGTGTCTTGGAAGGGTGTTTTATGCTGTTTAATGTGGTTTTCCGCTGTTTTTGGGACATGTCATATTTTGACAGTTTTGCCATACTATAGCCTTGCATTTCCTGACATTTTTTGGAGATTCCAAATTATTGTGTTTTTGGCCATTTTTGCAACCTTCTATGCTATGGTGTGTCTTGAGCGGCTATTTTATGTTATTTAATGTGGTTTTCAGCTGTTTTTGGGATATGTCATATTTTGACGTTTTTGCCATACTATAGCCTTGCATTTTTGGTCATTTTTTGGACATACCAAATGATGGTGTTTTTTGCCCTTGTTGCAACTTTCTGTGTTATGGTGTGTCTTGAGCGGCTATTTTATGTTATTTAATGTGGTTTTCAGCTGTTTTTGGGATATGTCACTTTTTGACATTTTTGCCATACTATAGCCTTGCATTTTCGGTCATTTATTGGAACTTAGCATAGCATAGCATAGAAAGGTGAAAAAATGACTAAAATGTCATGAGACATTGTGACAATGTGACAAGTTCCAAAAACAGCTGAAATACCCTTTATACCACTTAGAACATTCTTACAAGACACACTATAGCATAGAACACTGCAAAAACTGCAAAAAAACCCCAAAAAACCCCACCATAATTTGGTATGCCCAAAGAATGACCGAAAATGGCAAAAATGTCAAAATATCACATGTCCCAAAATCAGCTGAAAAACACATTAAACAACATAAAATAGCCTCCCAAAACACACCATGGCATAGAAAGTTGTAAAAAGGGCTAAAAACACCATAATTTGGCATGTCCAAAAAATGACCAAAGATGCAAGGCTATAGTATGGCAAAAACGTCAAAATATGACTTGTCCCAAAATCTGCTGAAAACCTCTTTAAACGAAATAAAATAACGTTTCGAGACATGCCATCGCATAGAAAGTTGCAAAAAGGGCTAAATACACCATAAGTTTGCATTTCCAAAAAATGAGTGAAAATGCAAGGCTATAGTATGGCAAAAATGTCAAAATATGACATGTGCCAAAATCAGCTGAAAACCACATTAAACAACATAAAATAGCCTCCCAAAACACACCATAGCATAGAAAGTTGCAAAAAGGGCCAAAAACACCAGAGGTTTGCATGTCCAAAAAATGGGCGAAAATGCAAGGCTATAGTATGGCAAAATGTCAAAATATGACATGTGCCAAAATCAGCTAAAAACCACTTTAAATGAAATAAAATAATGTTTCGAGACATGCCATAGCATAGAAAGTTGCAAAAAGGGCCAAATACACCATAAATTTGGCATGTCCAAAAAATGAGCGAAAATGCAAGGCTATAGTATGGCAAAAATTTCAAAATATGACATGTGCCAAAATCAGCTGAAAACCACATTAAACAACATAAAATAGCCTCCCAAAACACACCATAGCATAGAAAGTTGCAAAAAGGGCCAAAAACACCATAATTTGGCATGTCCAAAAAATGACCAAAAATGCAAGGCTATAGTATGGCAAAAATGTCAAAATATGACATATCCCAAAATCAGCTGAAAACCACCTTAAACAACATAAAATAGCCTCCCAAGGAATGCCATCGCATAGAAAGTTGCAAAAAGGGCCAAAAACACCATCAAGTGGTTTGTCCAAAAAATGAGCGAAAATGCAAGGCTATAGTATGGCAAAACTGTCAAAATATCACATATCCCAAAACTGCTGAAAACCACTTTAAATAACATAAAATAGCCGCTCAAGACACACCATAGCATAGAAAGTTACAAAAGGGGCCAAAAACACCATAATTTGGTATCTCAAAAAAATGACAAATAATACAAGGCTATAGTATGGCAAAAATGTCAAAATATGACATGTCCCAAAATCAGCTGAAAACCACTTTAAACGAAATAAAATAGCATTTCAAGACATGCCATAGCATAGAAAGTTGCAAAAAGGGCCAAAAACACCAGAAGTTTGCATGTCCAAAAAATGGGCGAAAATGCAAGGCTATAGTATGGCAAAATGTCAAAATATGACATGTCCCAAAATCAGCTAAAAACCACTTTAAATGAAATAAAATAATGTTTCGAGACATGCCATAGCATAGAAAGTTGCAAAAAGGGCCAAATACACCATAAATTTGCATGTCCAAAAATGACCAAAAATGCAAGGCTATAGTATGGCAAAATGTCAAAATATGACATATCCCAAAATCAGCTGAAAACCACCTTAAACAACATAAAATAGCCTCCCAAGGAATGCCATCGCATAGAAAGTTGCAAAAAGGGCCAAAAACACCATAAAGTGGTTTGTCCAAAAAATGAGTGAAAATGCAAGGCTATAGTATGGCAAAAACGTCAAAATATGACATGTCCCAAATTCAGCTGAAAACCACTTTGAACCAAATGAAATAACGTTTCGAGACATGCCATAGCATAGAAAGTTGCAAAAAGGGCAAAATACACCATAAATTTGCATGTCCAAAAAATGAGCGAAAATGCAAGGCTATAGTATGGCAAAAATGTCAAAATGTCAAAATATGACATGTCCCAAAATCAGGTGAAAAACACATTAAACAACATAAAATAGCCCTCCAAGGAATGCCATCGCATAGAAAGTTGCAAAAAGGTCCAAAAACACCATAATTTGGCGTGTGGAAAAAAATGACAAAAATTGCAAGGCTATAGTATGGCAAAAATGTCAAAATATGACATGTCCCAAAATCAGCTGAAAACCACATTAAACAACATGAAATAGCCTCCCAAGGAATGCCATCGCATAGAAAGTTGTAAAAAGGGTCAAAAACACCATAATTTTGTGTGTGGAAAAAATGAGCGAAAATGCAAGGCTATAGTATGGCAAAAATGTCAAAATATGACATGTCCCAAAATCAGCTGAAAACCACTTTAAACCAAATGAAATAACGTTTCCAGACATGCCATCGCATAGAAAGTTGCAAAAAGGGCCAAATACACCATAAATTTGCATGTCCAAAAATTGAGCGAAAATGCAAGGCTATAGTATGGCAAAAATGTCAAAATATGACATGTCCCAAATCAGGTGAAAACCACATTAAACAACATAAAATAGCCCTCCAAGGAATGCCATCACATAGAAAGTTGCAAAAAGGGCCAAAAACACCATCAAGTGGTTTGTCCAAAAAATGAGCGAAAATGCAAGGCTATAGTATGGCAAAAACGTCAAAATATGACATGTCCCAAAATCAGGTGAAAACCACTTTAAACCAAATGAAATAACGTTTCCAGACATGCCATAGCATAGAAAGTTGCAAAAAGGGCCAAATACACCATAAATTTGCATGTCCAAAAAATGAGCGAAAATGCAAGGCTATAGTATGGCAAAAATGTCAAAATGTCAAAATATGACATGTCCCGAAATCAGGTGAAAAACACATTAAACAACATAAAATAGCCCTCCAAGGAATGCCATCGCATAGAAAGTTGCAAAAAGGTCCAAAAACACCATAATTTGGCGTGTGGAAAAAAATGACAAAAATTGCAAGGCTATAGTATGGCAAAAATGTCAAAATATGACATGTCCCAAAATCAGCTGAAAACCACATGAAACAACATGAAATAGCCTCCCAAGTAATGCCATCGCACAGAAAGTTGTAAAAAGGGTCAAAAACACCATAATTTTGTGTGTGGAAAAAATGAGCGAAAATGCAAGGCTATAGTATGGCAAAAATGTCAAAATATCACATGTCCCAAAATCAGCTGAAAACCACTTTAAACCAAATGAAATAACGTTTCCAGACATGCCATAGCATAGAAAGTTGCAAAAAGGGCCAAATACACCATAAATTTGCATGTCCAAAAATGAGCGAAAATGCAAGGCTATAGTATGGCAAAAATGTCAAAATATGACATGTCCCAAATCAGGTGAAAACCACATTAAACAACATAAAATAGCCCTCCAAGGAATGCCATCACATAGAAAGTTGCAAAAAGGGCCAAAAACACCATCAAGTGGTTTGTCCAAAAAATGAGCGAAAATGCAAGGCTATAGTATGGCAAAAACGTCAAAATATGACATGTCCCAAAATCAGGTGAAAACCACTTTAAACCAAATGAAATAACGTTTCCAGACATGCCATAGCATAGAAAGTTGCAAAAAGGGCCAAATACACCATAAATTTGCATGTCCAAAAAATGAGCGAAAATGCAAGGCTATAGTATGGCAAAAATGTCAAAATGTCAAAATATGACATGTCCCGAAATCAGGTGAAAAACACATTAAACAACATAAAATAGCCCTCCAAGGAATGCCATCGCATAGAAAGTTGCAAAAAGGTCCAAAAACACCATAATTTGGCGTGTGGAAAAAAATGACAAAAATTGCAAGGCTATAGTATGGCAAAAATGTCAAAATATGACATGTCCCAAAATCAGCTGAAAACCACATGAAACAACATGAAATAGCCTCCCAAGTAATGCCATCGCACAGAAAGTTGTAAAAAGGGTCAAAAACACCATAATTTTGTGTGTGGAAAAAATGAGCGAAAATGCAAGGCTATAGTATGGCAAAAATGTCAAAATATCACATGTCCCAAAATCAGCTGAAAACCACTTTAAACCAAATGAAATAACGTTTCCAGACATGCCATAGCATAGAAAGTTGCAAAAAGGGCCAAATACACCATAAATTTGCATGTCCAAAAAATGAGCGAAAATGCAAGGCTATAGTATGGCAAAAATGTCAAAATATGACATGTCCCAAATCAGGTGAAAACCACATTAAACAACATAAAATAGCCCTCCAAGGAATGCCATCACATAGAAAGTTGCAAAAAGGGCCAAATACACCATAAATTTGCATGTCCAAAAAATGAGCGAAAATGCAAGGCTATAGTATGGCAAAAACGTCAAAATATGACATGTCCCAAAATCAGCTGAAAACCACATTAAACAACATAAAATAGCCTCCCAAGTAATGCCATCGCATAGAAAGTTGTAAAAAGGGCCAAAAACACCATAATTTTGTGTGTGGAAAAAATGAGCGGAAATGCAAGGCTATAGTATGGCAAAAATGTCAAAATATCACATGTCCCAAAATCAGCTGAAAACCACATTAAACAACATAAAATAGCCTCCCAAGTAATGCCATCGCATAGAAAGTTGTAAAAAGGGCCAAAAACACCATAATTTTGTGTGTGGAAAAAATGAGCGAAAATGCAAGGCTATAGTATGGCAAAAATGTCAAAATATGACATGTCCCAAAATCAGCTGAAAACCACTTTAAACCAAATGAAATAACGTTTCGAGACATGCCATAGCATAGAAAGTTGCAAAAAGGGCCAAATACACCATAAATTTGCATGTCCAAAAACTGAGCGAAAATGCAAGGCTATAGTATGGCAAAAATGTCAAAATATGACATGTCCCAAAATCAGCTGAAAACCACATTAAACAACATAAAATAGCCCTCCAAGGAATGCCACCGCATAGAAAGTTGTAAAAAGGGTCAAAAACACCATAATTTTGTGTGTGGAAAAAATGAGCGAAAATGCAAGGCTATAGTATGGCAAAAATGTCAAAATGTCAAAATATCACATGTCCCAAAATCAGCTGAAAACCACATTAAACAACATAAAATAGCCCCCCAAGGAATGCCATCACATAGAAAGTTGCAAAAAGGGCCAAAAACACCATCAAGTGGTTTGTCCAAAAAATGAGTGAAAATGCAAGGCTATAGTATGGCAAAAACGTCAAAATATGACATGTCCCAAAATCAGCTGAAAACCACTTTAAACCAAATGAAATAACGTTTCGAGACACGCCATAGCATAGAAAGTTGCAAAAAGGGCCAAATACACCATAAATTTGCATGTCCAAAAAATGAGCGAAAATGCAAGGCTATAGTATGGCAAAAATGTCAAAATGTCAAAATATGACATGTCCCAAAATCAGCTGAAAACCACATTAAACAACATAAAATAGCCCTCCAAGGAATGCCATCGCATAGAAAGTTGCAAAAAGGTCCAAAAACACCATAATTTGGCGTGTGGAAAAAAATGACAAAAATTGCAAGGCTATAGTATGGCAAAAATGTCAAAATATGACATGTCCCAAAATCAGCTGAAAACCACATTAAACAACATGAAATAGCCTCCCAAGTAATGCCATCGCATAGAAAGTTGTAAAAAGGGTCAAAAACACCATAATTTTGTGTGTGGAAAAAATGAGCGAAAATGCAAGGCTATAGTATGGCAAAAATGTCAAAATGTCAAAATATCACATGTCCCAAAATCAGCTGAAAACCACATTAAACAACATAAAATAGCCCCCCAAGGAATGCCATCACATAGAAAGTTGCAAAAAGGGCCAAAAACACCATCAAGTGGTTTGTCCAAAAAATGAGTGAAAATGCAAGGCTATAGTATGGCAAAAACGTCAAAATATGACATGTCCCAAAATCAGCTGAAAACCACTTTAAACCAAATGAAATAACGTTTCGAGACACGCCATAGCATAGAAAGTTGCAAAAAGGTCCAAAAACACCATAATTTGGCGTGTGGAAAAAAATGACAAAAATTGCAAGGCTATAGTATGGCAAAAATGTCAAAATATGACATGTCCCAAAATCAGCTGAAAACCACATTAAACAACATAAAATAGCCCCCCAAGGAATGCCATCGCAAAGAAAGTTGCAAAAAGGGCCAAAAACACCATAAAGTGGTTTGTCCAAAAAATGAGCGAAAATGCAAGGCTATAGTATGGCAAAAATGTCAAAATATCACATGTCCCAAAATCAGCTGAAAACCACTTTAAACCAAATGAAATAATGTTTCGAGACATGCCATCGCATAGAAAGTTGCAAAAAGGGCCAAATACACCATAAATTTGCATGTCCAAAAAATGAGCGAAAATGCAAGGCTATAGTATGGCAAAAATGTCAAAATATGACATATCCCAAAATCAGCTGAAAACCACATTAAACAACATAAAATAGCCTCCCAAAACACACCATAGCATAGAAAGTTGCAAAAAGGGCCAAAAACACCATAATTTGGCATGTCCAAAAAATGACCAAAAATGCAAGGCTATAGTATGGCAAAAATGTCAAAATATGACATATCCCAAAATCAGCTGAAAACCACCTTAAACAACATAAAATAGCCTCCCAAGGAATGCCATCGCATAGAAAGTTGCAAAAAGGGCCAAAAACACCATCAAGTGGTTTGTCCAAAAAATGAGCGAAAATGCAAGGCTATAGTATGGCAAAACTGTCAAAATATCACATATCCCAAAACTGCTGAAAACCACTTTAAATAACATAAAATAGCCGCTCAAGACACACCATAGCATAGAAAGTTACAAAAGGGGCCAAAAACACCATAATTTGGTATCTCAAAAAAATGACAAATAATACAAGGCTATAGTATGGCAAAAATGTCAAAATATGACATGTCCCAAAATCAGCTGAAAACCACTTTAAACGAAATAAAATAGCATTTCAAGACATGCCATAGCATAGAAAGTTGCAAAAAGGGCCAAAAACACCAGAAGTTTGCATGTCCAAAAAATGGGCGAAAATGCAAGGCTATAGTATGGCAAAATGTCAAAATATGACATGTCCCAAAATCAGCTAAAAACCACTTTAAATGAAATAAAATAATGTTTCGAGACATGCCATAGCATAGAAAGTTGCAAAAAGGGCCAAATACACCATAAATTTGCATGTCCAAAAAATGACCAAAAATGCAAGGCTATAGTATGGCAAAAATGTCAAAATATGACATATCCCAAAATCAGCTGAAAACCACCTTAAACAACATAAAATAGCCTCCCAAGGAATGCCATCGCATAGAAAGTTGCAAAAAGGGCCAAAAACACCATAAAGTGGTTTGTCCAAAAAATGAGTGAAAATGCAAGGCTATAGTATGGCAAAAACGTCAAAATATGACATGTCCCAAATTCAGCTGAAAACCACTTTGAACCAAATGAAATCACGTTTCGAGACATGCCATAGCATAGAAAGTTGCAAAAGGGCAAAATACACCATAAATTTGCATGTCCAAAAAATGAGCGAAAATGCAAGGCTATAGTATGGCAAAAATGTCAAAATGTCAAAATATGACATGTCCCAAAATCAGGTGAAAAACACATTAAACAACATAAAATAGCCCTCCAAGGAATGCCATCGCATAGAAAGTTGCAAAAAGGTCCAAAAACACCATAATTTGGCGTGTGGAAAAAAATGACAAAAATTGCAAGGCTATAGTATGGCAAAAATGTCAAAATATGACATGTCCCAAAATCAGCTGAAAACCACATTAAACAACATGAAATAGCCTCCCAAGGAATGCCATCGCATAGAAAGTTGTAAAAAGGGTCAAAAACACCATAATTTTGTGTGTGGAAAAAATGAGCGAAAATGCAAGGCTATAGTATGGCAAAAATGTCAAAATATGACATGTCCCAAAATCAGCTGAAAACCACTTTAAACCAAATGAAATAACGTTTCCAGACATGCCATCGCATAGAAAGTTGCAAAAAGGGCCAAATACACCATAAATTTGCATGTCCAAAAATTGAGCGAAAATGCAAGGCTATAGTATGGCAAAAATGTCAAAATATGACATGTCCCAAATCAGGTGAAAACCACATTAAACAACATAAAATAGCCCTCCAAGGAATGCCATCACATAGAAAGTTGCAAAAAGGGCCAAAAACACCATCAAGTGGTTTGTCCAAAAAATGAGCGAAAATGCAAGGCTATAGTATGGCAAAAACGTCAAAATATGACATGTCCCAAAATCAGCTGAAAACCACTTTAAACCAAATGAAATAACGTTTCCAGACATGCCATAGCATAGAAAGTTGCAAAAAGGGCCAAATACACCATAAATTTGCATGTCCAAAAAATGAGCGAAAATGCAAGGCTATAGTATGGCAAAATGTCAAAATGTCAAAATATGACATGTCCCAAAATCAGGTGAAAAACACATTAAACAACATAAAATAGCCTCCAAGGAATGCCATCGCATAGAAAGTTGCAAAAAGGTCCAAAAACACCATAATTTGGCGTGTGGAAAAAAATGACAAAAATTGCAAGGCTATAGTATGGCAAAAATGTCAAAATATGACATGTCCCAAAATCAGCTGAAAACCACATTAAACAACATGAAATAGCCTCCCAAGTAATGCCATCGCACAGAAAGTTGTAAAAAGGGTCAAAAACACCATAATTTTGTGTGTGGAAAAAATGAGCGAAAATGCAAGGCTATAGTATGGCAAAAATGTCAAAATATCACATGTCCCAAAATCAGCTGAAAACCACTTTAAACCAAATGAAATAACGTTTCCAGACATGCCATAGCATAGAAAGTTGCAAAAAGGGCCAAATACACCATAAATTTGCATGTCCAAAAAATGAGCGAAAATGCAAGGCTATAGTATGGCAAAAATGTCAAAATATGACATGTCCCAAATCAGGTGAAAACCACATTAAACAACATAAAATAGCCCTCCAAGGAATGCCATCACATAGAAAGTTGCAAAAAGGGCCAAAAACACCATCAAGTGGTTTGTCCAAAAAATGAGCGAAAATGCAAGGCTATAGTATGGCAAAAACGTCAAAATATGACATGTCCCAAAATCAGCTGAAAACCACTTTAAACCAAATGAAATAACGTTTCGAGACATGCCATAGCATAGAAAGTTGCAAAAAGGGCCAAATACACCATAAATTTGCATGTCCAAAAAATGAGCGAAAATGCAAGGCTATAGTATGGCAAAAATGTCAAAATGTCAAAATATGACATGTCCCGAAATCAGGTGAAAAACACATTAAACAACATAAAATAGCCCTCCAAGGAATGCCATCGCATAGAAAGTTGCAAAAAGGTCCAAAAACACCATAATTTGGCGTGTGGAAAAAAATGACAAAAATTGCAAGGCTATAGTATGGCAAAAATGTCAAAATATGACATGTCCCAAAATCAGCTGAAAACCACATGAAACAACATGAAATAGCCTCCCAAGTAATGCCATCGCACAGAAAGTTGTAAAAAGGGTCAAAAACACCATAATTTTGTGTGTGGAAAAAATGAGCGAAAATGCAAGGCTATAGTATGGCAAAAATGTCAAAATATCACATGTCCCAAAATCAGCTGAAAACCACTTTAAACCAAATGAAATAACGTTTCCAGACATGCCATAGCATAGAAAGTTGCAAAAAGGGCCAAATACACCATAAATTTGCATGTCCAAAAAATGAGCGAAAATGCAAGGCTATAGTATGGCAAAAATGTCAAAATATGACATGTCCCAAATCAGGTGAAAACCACATTAAACAACATAAAATAGCCCTCCAAGGAATGCCATCACATAGAAAGTTGCAAAAAGGGCCAAATACACCATAAATTTGCATGTCCAAAAAATGAGCGAAAATGCAAGGCTATAGTATGGCAAAAACGTCAAAATATGACATGTCCCAAAATCAGCTGAAAACCACATTAAACAACATAAAATAGCCTCCCAAGTAATGCCATCGCATAGAAAGTTGTAAAAAGGGCCAAAAACACCATAATTTTGTGTGTGGAAAAATGAGCGAAATGCAAGGCTATAGTATTGCAAAAATGTCAAAATATCACATGTCCCAAAATCAGCTGAAAACCACATTAAACAACATAAAATAGCCTCCCAAGTAATGCCATCGCATAGAAAGTTGTAAAAGGGCCAAAAACACCATAATTTTGTGTGTGGAAAAAATGAGCGAAAATGCAAGGCTATAGTATGGCAAAAATGTCAAAATATGACATGTCCCAAAATCAGCTGAAAACCACTTTAAACCAAATGAAATAACGTTTCGAGACATGCCATAGCATAGAAAGTTGCAAAAAGGGCCAAATACACCATAAATTTGCATGTCCAAAAACTGAGCGAAAATGCAAGGCTATAGTATGGCAAAAATGTCAAAATATGACATGTCCCAAAATCAGCTGAAAACCACATTAAACAACATAAAATAGCCCTCCAAGGAATGCCACCGCATAGAAAGTTGTAAAAAGGGTCAAAAACACCATAATTTTGTGTGTGGAAAAAATGAGCGAAAATGCAAGGCTATAGTATGGCAAAAATGTCAAAATGTCAAAATATCACATGTCCCAAAATCAGCTGAAAACCACATTAAACAACATAAAATAGCCCCCCAAGGAATGCCATCACATAGAAAGTTGCAAAAAGGGCCAACAAAACAATCAAGAGGAATGTCCAAAAATGAGTGAAAATGCAAGGCTATAGTATGGCAAAACGTCAAAATATGACATGTCCCAAAATCAGCTGAAAACCACTTTAAACCAAATGAAATAACGTTTCGAGACACGCCATAGCATAGAAAGTTGCAAAAAGGGCCAAATACACCATAAATTTGCATGTCCAAAAAATGAGCGAAAATGCAAGGCTATAGTATGGCAAAAATGTCAAAATGTCAAAATATGACATGTCCCAAAATCAGCTGAAAACCACATTAAACAACATAAAATAGCCCTCCAAGGAATGCCATCGCATAGAAAGTTGCAAAAAGGTCCAAAAACACCATAATTTGGCGTGTGGAAAAAAATGACAAAAATTGCAAGGCTATAGTATGGCAAAAATGTCAAAATATGACATGTCCCAAAATCAGCTGAAAACCACATTAAACAACATGAAATAGCCTCCCAAGTAATGCCATCGCATAGAAAGTTGTAAAAAGGGTCAAAAACACCATAATTTTGTGTGTGGAAAAAATGAGCGAAAATGCAAGGCTATAGTATGGCAAAAATGTCAAAATGTCAAAATATCACATGTCCCAAAATCAGCTGAAAACCACATTAAACAACATAAAATAGCCCCCCAAGGAATGCCATCACATAGAAAGTTGCAAAAAGGGCCAAAAACACCATAAAGTGGTTTGTCCAAAAATGAGTGAAAATGCAAGGCTATAGTATGGCAAAAACGTCAAAATATGACATGTCCCAAAATCAGCTGAAAACCACTTTAAACCAAATGAAATAACGTTTCGAGACACGCCATAGCATAGAAAGTTGCAAAAAGGGCCAAATACACCATAAATTTGCATGTCCAAAAAATGAGCGAAAATGCAAGGCTATAGTATGGCAAAAATGTCAAAATGTCAAAATATGACATGTCCCAAAATCAGCTGAAAACCACATTAAACAACATAAAATAGCCTCCCAAGTAATGCCATTGCATAGAAAGTTGCAAAAAGGTCCAAAAACACCATAATTTGGCGTGTGGAAAAAAATGACAAAAATTGCAAGGCTATAGTATGGCAAAAATGTCAAAATATGACATGTCCCAAAATCAGCTGAAAACCACATTAAACAACATGAAATAGCCTCCCAAGTAATGCCATCGCATAGAAAGTTGTAAAAAGGGTCAAAAACACCATAATTTTGTGTGTGGAAAAAATGAGCGAAAATGCAAGGCTATAGTATGGCAAAAATGTCAAAATGTCAAAATATCACATGTCCCAAAATCAGCTGAAAACCACATTAAACAACATAAAATAGCCCCCCAAGGAATGCCATCACATAGAAAGTTGCAAAAAGGGCCAAAAAACACCATCAAGTGGTTTGTCCAAAAAATGAGTGAAAATGCAAGGCTATAGTATGGCAAAAACGTCAAAATATGACATGTCCCAAAATCAGCTGAAAACCACTTTAAACCAAATGAAATAACGTTTCGAGACACGCCATAGCATAGAAAGTTGCAAAAAGGTCCAAAAACACCATAATTTGTGTGTGGAAAAAAATGACCAAAATTGCAAGGCTATAGTATGGCAAAAATGTCAAAATATCACATGTCCCAAAATCAGCTGAAAACCACATTAAACAACATAAAATAGCCCCCCAAGGAATGCCATCGCAAAGAAAGTTGCAAAAAGGGCCAAAAACACCATAAAGTGGTTTGTCCAAAAAATGAGCGAAAATGCAAGGCTATAGTATGGCAAAAATGTCAAAATGTCAAAATATGACATGTCCCAAAATCAGGTGAAAAACACATTAAACAACATAAAATAGCATTTCAAGACATGCCATAGCATAGAAAGTTGCAAAAAGGGCGAAATACACCATAAGTTTACATGTCCAAAAAATGAGTGAAAATGCAAGGCTATAGTATGGCAAAAATGTCAAAATATCACATGTCCCAAAATCAGCTGAAAACCACTTTAAACCAAATGAAATAATGTTTCGAGACATGCCATCGCATAGAAAGTTGCAAAAAGGGCCAAATACACCATAAATTTGCATGTCCAAAAATGATGAAAATGCAAGGCTATAGTATGGCAAAATGTCAAAATGTCAAAATATCACATGTCCCAAAATCAGCTGAAAACCACATTAAACAACATAAAATAGCCCCCCAAGGAATGCCATCACATAGAAAGTTGCAAAAAGGGCCAAAAACACCATCAAGTGGTTTGTCCAAAAAATGAGTGAAAATGCAAGGCTATAGTATGGCAAAAACGTCAAAATATGACATGTCCCAAAATCAGCTGAAAACCACTTTAAACCAAATGAAATAACGTTTCGAGACACGCCATAGCATAGAAAGTTGCAAAAAGGTCCAAAAACACCATAATTTGGCGTGTGGAAAAAAATGACAAAAATTGCAAGGCTATAGTATGGCAAAAATGTCAAAATATGACATGTCCCAAAATCAGCTGAAAACCACATTAAACAACATAAAATAGCCCCCCAAGGAATGCCATCGCAAAGAAAGTTGCAAAAAGGGCCAAAAACACCATAAAGTGGTTTGTCCAAAAAATGAGCGAAAATGCAAGGCTATAGTATGGCAAAAATGTCAAAATGTCAAAATATGACATGTCCCAAAATCAGGTGAAAAACACATTAAACAACATAAAATAGCATTTCAAGACATGCCATAGCATAGAAAGTTGCAAAAAGGGCGAAATACACCATAAGTTTACATGTCCAAAAAATGAGTGAAAATGCAAGGCTATAGTATGGCAAAAATGTCAAAATATCACATGTCCCAAAATCAGCTGAAAACCACTTTAAACCAAATGAAATAATGTTTCGAGACATGCCATCGCATAGAAAGTTGCAAAAAGGGCCAAATACACCATAAATTTGCATGTCCAAAAAATGAGCGAAAATGCAAGGCTATAGTATGGCAAAAATGTCAAAATGTCAAAATATCACATGTCCCAAAATCAGCTGAAAACCACATTAAACAACATAAAATAGCCCCCCAAGGAATGCCATCACATAGAAAGTTGCAAAAAGGGCCAAAAACACCATCAAGTGGTTTGTCCAAAAAATGAGTGAAAATGCAAGGCTATAGTATGGCAAAAACGTCAAAATATGACATGTCCCAAAATCAGCTGAAAACCACTTTAAACCAAATGAAATAACGTTTCGAGACACGCCATAGCATAGAAAGTTGCAAAAAGGGCCAAATACACCATAAATTTGCATGTCCAAAAAATGAGCGAAAATGCAAGGCTATAGTATGGCAAAAATGTCAAAATGTCAAAATATGACATGTCCCAAAATCAGCTGAAAACCACATTAAACAACATAAAATAGCCCTCCAAGGAATGCCATCGCATAGAAAGTTGCAAAAAGGTCCAAAAACACCATAATTTGGCGTGTGGAAAAAAATGACAAAAATTGCAAGGCTATAGTATGGCAAAAATGTCAAAATATGACATGTCCCAAAATCAGCTGAAAACCACATTAAACAACATGAAATAGCCTCCCAAGTAATGCCATAGCATCGAAAGTTGTAAAAAGGGTCAAAAACACCATAATTTTGTGTGTGGAAAAAATGAGCGAAAATGCAAGGCTATAGTATGGCAAAAATGTCAAAATGTCAAAATATCACATGTCCCAAAATCAGCTGAAAACCACATTAAACAACATAAAATAGCCCCCCAAGGAATGCCATCACATAGAAAGTTGCAAAAAGGGCCAAAAACACCATCAAGTGGTTTGTCCAAAAAATGAGTGAAAATGCAAGGCTATAGTATGGCAAAAACGTCAAAATATGACATGTCCCAAAATCAGCTGAAAACCACTTTAAACCAAATGAAATAACGTTTCGAGACACGCCATAGCATAGAAAGTTGCAAAAAGGTCCAAAAACACCATAATTTGGCGTGTGGAAAAAATGACAAAAATTGCAATGCTATAGTATGGCAAAAATGTCAAAATATCACATGTCCCAAAATCAGCTGAAAACCACATTAAACAACATAAAATAGCCCCCCAAGGAATGCCATCGCAAAGAAAGTTGCAAAAAGGGCCAAAAACACCATAAAGTGGTTTGTCCAAAAAATGAGCGAAAATGCAAGGCTATAGTATGGCAAAAATGTCAAAATGTCAAAATATGACATGTCCCAAAATCAGGTGAAAAACACATTAAACAACATAAAATAGCATTTCAAGACATGCCATAGCATAGAAAGTTGCAAAAAGGGCCAAATACACCATAAGTTTACATGTCCAAAAAATGACCAAAAATGCAAGGCTATAGTATGGCAAAAATGTCAAAATATGACATGTGCCAAAATCAGCTGAAAACCACTTTAAACGAAATAAAATAACGTTTCGAGACATGCTATAGCATAAAAAGTTGCAAAAAGAGCCAAAAACACCATAAAGTGGTTTGTCCAAAAAATGAGCGAAAATGCAAGGCTATAGTATGGCAAAAATGTCAAAATGTCAAAATATCACATGTCCCAAAATCAGCTGAAAACCACATTAAACAACATAAAATAGCCCCCCAAGGAATGCCATCACATAGAAAGTTGCAAAAAGGGCCAAAAACACCATCAAGTGGTTTGTCCAAAAAATGAGTGAAAATGCAAGGCTATAGTATGGCAAAAACGTCAAAATATGACATGTCCCAAAATCAGCTGAAAACCACTTTAAACCAAATGAAATAACGTTTCGAGACACGCCATAGCATAGAAAGTTGCAAAAAGGGCCAAATACACCATAAATTTGCATATATCGGCCAAATACACCATAAATTTGCATGTGCAAAAAATGAGCAAAAATGCCAAAATGTCAAAATATCACATGTCCCAAAATCAGCTGAAAACCACATTAAACAACATAAAATAGCCCTCCAAGGAATGCCATCGCATAGAAAGTTGCAAAAAGGTCCAAATACACCATAATTTGGTGTGTGGAAAAAAATGACAAAAATTGCAAGGCTATAGTATGGCAAAAATGTCAAAATATGACATGTCCCAAAATCAGCTGAAAACCACATTAAACAACATGAAATAGCCTCCCAAGTAATGCCATCACACAGAAAGTTGTAAAAAGGGCCAAAAACACCATAATTTTGTGTGTGGAAAAAATGAGCGAAAATGCAAGGCTATAGTATGGCAAAAATGTCAAAATATCACATGTCCCAAAATCAGCTGAAAACCACATTAAACAACATAAAATAGCCCCCCAAGGAATGCCATCGCATAGAAAGTTGCAAAAAGGGCCAAAAACACCATAAAGTGGTTTGTCCAAAAAATGAGCGAAAATGCAAGGCTATAGTATGGCAAAAATGTCAAAATGTCAAAATATCACATGTCCCAAAATCAGGTGAAAAACACATTAAACAACATAAAATAGCATTTCAAGACATGCCATAGCATAGAAAGTTGCAAAAAGGGCCAAATACACCATAAGTTTACATGTCCAAAAAATGACCAAAAATGCAAGGCTATAGTATGGCAAAAATGTCAAAATATGACATGTGCCAAAATCAGCTGAAAACCACTTTAAACGAAATAAAATAGCCCCCAAGGACATGCTATAGCATAAAAAGTTGCAAAAAGAGCCAAAAACACCATAAAGTGGTTTGTCCAAAAAATGAGCGAAAATGCAAGGCTATAGTATGGCAAAAATGTCAAAATATCACATGTCCCAAAATCAGCTGAAAACCACTTTAAACCAAATGAAATAATGTTTCGAGACATGCCATCGCATAGAAAGTTGCAAAAAGGGCCAAATACACCATAAATTTGCATGTCCAAAAAATGAGCGAAAATGCAAGGCTATAGTATGGCAAAAATGTCAAAATGTCAAAATATGACATGTCCCAAAATCAGCTGAAAACCACATTAAACAACATAAAATAGCCCTCCAAGGAATGCCATCGCATAGAAAGTTGCAAAAAGGTCCAAAAACACCATAATTTGGCGTGTGGAAAAAAATGACAAAAATTGCAAGGCTATAGTATGGCAAAAATGTCAAAATATGACATGTCCCAAAATCAGCTGAAAACCACATTAAACAACATGAAATAGCCTCCCAAGTAATGCCATCGCATAGAAAGTTGTAAAAAGGGTCAAAAACACCATAATTTTGTGTGTGGAAAAAATGAGTGAAAATGCAAGGCTATAGTATGGCAAAAATGTCAAAATATGACATGTCCCAAAATCAGCTGAAAACCACATTAAACAACATAAAATAGTCCCCCAAGGAATGCCATCGCATAGAAAGTTGCAAAAAGGGCCAAAAACACCATAAAGTGGTTTGTCCAAAAAATGAGCGAAAATGCAAGGCTATAGTATGGCAAAAATGTCAAAATATGACATGTGCCAAAATCAGCTGAAAACCACTTTAAACGAAATAAAATAACGTTTCGAGACATGCTATAGCATAAAAAGTTGTAAAAAGAGCCAAAAACACCATAAAGTGGTTTGTCCAAAAAATGAGCGAAAATGCAAGGCTATAGTATGGCAAAAATGTCAAAATATGACATGTCCCAAAATCAGCTGAAAACCACTTTAAACCAAATGAAATAACGTTTCGAGACATGCTATAGCATAAAAAGTTGCAAAAAGAGCCAAAAACACCATAAAGTGGTTTGTCCAAAAAATGAGCGAAAATGCAAGGCTATAGTATGGCAAAAATGTCAAAATGTCAAAATATGACATGTCCCAAAATCAGGTGAAAACCACATTAAACAACATAAAATAGCCCTCCAAGGAATGCCATCGCATAGAAAGTTGCAAAAAGGGCCAAAAACACCATAAAGTGGTTTGTCCAAAAAATGAGTGAAAATGCAAGGCTATAGTATGGCAAAAATGTCAAAATGTCAAAATATGACATGTCCCAAAATCAGCTGAAAACCACATTAAACAACATAAAATAGCCCTCCAAGGAATGCCATCGCATAGAAAGTTGCAAAAAGGGCCAAAAACACCATAAAGTGGTTTGTCCAAAAAATGAGTGAAAATGCAAGGCTATAGTATGGCAAAAATGTCAAAATGTCAAAATATGACATGTCCCAAAATCAGGTGAAAAACACATTAAACAACATAAAATAGCATTTCAAGACATGCCATAGCATCGAAAGTTGCAAAAAGGGCCAAAAACTCCATAATTTAGCATGTGGAAAAAATGAGCGAAAATGCAAGGCTATAGTATGGCAAAAAATGTCAAAATATGACATGTCAAAATGTCAAAATATGACATGTCCCAAAATCAGGTGAAAACCACTTTAAACGAAATAAAATAACGTTTCGAGACATGCTATAGCATAGAAAGTTGCAAAAAGGGCCAATACACCATAAATCTGCATGTCCAAAAAATGAGCGAAAATGCAAGGCTATAGTATGGCAAAAATTTCAATATATGACATGTCCCAAAATCAGCTGAAAACCACATTAAACAACATAAATAGCCTTCCAAGACAAGCCATAGCAGATACAGTTGCCAAAAGGGCAAAAAAACCCACAATAATTTGGTATGTCCAAAGAATGACCGAAAATGCAAGGCGAGAGTCTGGCAAAAATGTCAAAATATGACATATCACAAAATCAGCTGTAAGCAACATAAAAACTCATAAAATAGCCTTCAGAGATACACCATAGTATAGAAAGTTGTAAAAAAGGGCAAAAAACACCATAATTTGGTATGTCCAAAAAATGACTGAAAATGCAAGGCTATAGTATGGCAAAAATGTCACAATATGACATGTCCCCAAAACAGCTGAAATCCACATTGAATGCTGTGCCATGGCATGTCTCTACAGGCTACGACATACGGATTTCAGCCCTTTTTGAGATATGCCAAAATTTGAGATCTTTCACCTCACTATACTAATATCT
Organism: Plectropomus leopardus; assembly: GCF_026936395.1. NCBI lineage: Eukaryota > Metazoa > Chordata > Actinopteri > Perciformes > Serranidae > Plectropomus > Plectropomus leopardus. The sequence goes on from NC_142177.1 coordinate 28,655,567, forward strand.
CCTTTTCAGCCATTTTTTCGATGTGGCTTTTTTTTTAATGTATTTGGCCACTTTTTGAACATGCTATAGTATGACATAAAATTTTGTTTTCAGACATTTTTTTGACATGTCAAAATTTGATATTTTCGTACACTAAGTACTTTTTTTCGTAAAGGGTATTCCATGATGTATTTTTAACATGCTATACTATAACATGTCTCAACAAGCTATCATATGTCGTTTACAGCCATTTTTTGACAAATTCAAATTTTGACATGTCGAAAAAACGTCTGAAAACAACATATTGCAAAAAAATGCATAATCTTTTTCTTTCTCTCTTGCCTCTTGGGCTTCAGGGAATCATAGAGGCATGAAATATGCTTTTTGTGCATTTCCTCGTAACACATCACACAGTAGAATAAAAGATCATGTGAGCAAACTTTTATTTACATTTAACTTGTGAATGACTGTTATCTTAATACTAATGAACGGCTATCATCCATTTGTCTCTGTGTTGTGGTGCATCTTAAATCATGTGAACTGAAGTGGAGTAGAAATAGCCCTAATTCACACTATGGAGATAGCATGACTCTAAAGAACAAGTGTAAACAGATATCAAGGCACAAACATATGTAGAAAGACTTTGAATGGAACAAATAGTACAGAACAATCCATGTTAGGAACAGACATAACCACTTAAAAATCTTGCAGATATCTTAAAAGTGACACTTAACCATTTCTGTTTTGTTTCTTTAAAGAAGTTACTTAAGGAATGTTATTCAGTTTGAGGGGGGTACAGGCTAATCTATGGACAGTCATGCAGAACAATGCACTATAGTACAACCGTGATTATTGATTCCGTGTAAACATTGTACAAAAACATTTTCCCTTCATCTATTTCATTCTCCATGCTTGTTTGTTTTCTTCTAAAAATAAGCTCTGTGCAGTCAAAAGGTTCATAAAATGCCAACATTAGTTAACATAAGTTAATGTGGTTTTTATAAAAAGTTGTTTCTTTTGTACTGTATCTTCATACTAAACTTCAAAGCAAATAAGGAAAGTAAAATGAAAACCTAAAAAACTCAAAAAGAGATCTGAATACAAAAAATGAGCCACATCAAATCAAATAATTACCCTTAAAAGTGGTTCTCAGACCAATCCTTGAAGGCCCATAAAGGATGAAAAATACTTTAATTTTGCTGCATTTTCATTTGCCATGTGGCATGATGAGATAATGGGTTATTATTATGATAAGTTTTCCTCTTTCAACAATTATTTTCCATGTGAGCCAGCTGGATAATATAATTTATGTTACAAATCTAATTTAAAAACCAATAAGGGGGTCCTTGGTCAAATATCTATTTACAGGCACTCAGTATGAATAGAATGAGAACCCCTGATCAAGAGCAGTAAGAAATATATTTCAAAAAAATATTAACACAATTGACAGAGGATGTGATGGTTGCAAATCAGTGATTGTTGAAGTTATGTAAGGTTTCCCCTCTAGGAATCAAGTCTGTTATGGTTTTCATTATGAAAAGCAGTAATCATCACATGGCTGTTGTAGTCTCTCATGCAGTCTGTTTGCGTCAGGCATTTTCCTGAATGGACAGAAAGACAAAAAATATCACCTTTAGATAAATACAATGAAAAATAAAAGAAGAGCTTGAGTTAAACACACAGATTTAGAGCTGCTCAAAGTCACAACTTTCTCTCTTTAAGGATGCCAGCCATCTGTGCTTAAACTAGCTGCAAATAATAATTACATGCATTGTTTAAGTTGACAATTATTTTCTGGTTGGGGATACAAAATGTCATCCACAATTAATGAAATCGCTGGTTTCCTATCTGACAGACAGCTCAAAACAAATATACACTTTTTTACTGTTGTACGAAAGTAAGACAACCTAAAATATTTACATTCAGGAAGCTAGAACCAGCGTGTTTTGACATTTTTGCTTAAAAATGAGCTCTGGAACCTCTAAACTACCTACAATTGTTTGGTAATACCATATATTTCATCATCCTTTTGTCCTACCTTTAGAAAAGACCACAGTCTTTCAGGTTGTTCTTAATAATGACATCAGTGACAGCGTCAAAAACAAACTGCACGTTCTTGGTGTCAGTGGCACACGTGAAATGGGTGTAGATCTCCTTTGTGTCCTTTTTCTTGTTCAGGTCCTCAAACTTGGTCTGAATATAACTTGCTGCTTCATCAAACTTGTTGGCTCCTGGGAAAGAGACAGTTTGGAAAGACGAGGGAGTGTTTTGTTATTAAGATGACGTATTACATTTTCTCATGCTGTGATTTGTTAGGATGTGATTCGTGTTTGTTAGCTGAAACTGTCCCGACTGCAGCCACCGCAGCATGTCTGCAGTCATACTGAAACGTTTAACCATTAAAGCGCTTTACCTGTGTATTCTGGGAAGCAGATGGTAAGGGGGCTGCGAGTAATTTTCTCCTCAAAGAGATCCTTTTTGTTGAGGAAGAGGATGATGGAAGTCTCCGTGAACCACTTGTTGTTGCAGATTGAGTCAAATAGCTTCATGCTCTCATGCATTCGGTTCTAAAGAGAAGCAAAGTTAGTCATGGATTAAAGGGAAATTTCTTTATTTTTCAGTCGGGACCATATTTTCCCATATTTTTAATATGTCTAAGTGACAAATGGAGACAACAATTTTTCAAATTATTCCAGTATTAAGAGAGAGGGCTACAGCCATCAACGTCAAAACCGGCTGCAATGTAACAACTTGGGGCATTTTGCACACCGTCAACATACGTCCACTAAAAGTGTGTGTTTTTGCCTCTGACAGACTTAGATAGTTAATATAAGTTCCCTATTGAGATAGCCTTTTTGTTAAAGGGTAAGGTCCTTTTTGAACCATTAAACCATAAACCATTAAATCCCATTTAATTTATTATCATAAAACACACAATAATACTCATAAAGCCATCTTGGTTTATCTTTCCACTGTTAACTGTTGGATTAGGTGATGGTGATTTGGGGGCTGTTTCTGGTTAAACAAAAAGGATCTTACTCTTTAACAAAAATGTCTATCTTTGTAGGATATTTTCCATTATGTTGTTTGGCACTTAACAATAACAATCTGAGCCTGTCAGTGAAAAAAAATGCACTTTTAGTGGACGTACATTGAGAATGCACAAAATGACCTGTGTGGTTACGCTGCAGCTTGTTTCACGGCTGCCGGCTGCGTTCTTGCTCAATACTGGACTAATTCCAAAAACCTACCTTCTCAATATACATTAGAAATAAAACATTGGAAAATAGGATCTAGGCACAGAAATACCAACATTTCCCTTGAAGGCCTCTACTGAAGCACACCAACATATCAGAGCTGCCACCAGGGGACAATGTTGTTTAATATTTAAAATGGGAGGAATAACCATTGCAGAGGAGGTTCTTCAAAGCATCTTTCAGCCAAGTCTCTCCTGAACACTTTAAACAGTTCAAGAAATTAGGTCAAATGGATCAAATCACTTGAAAAATTTGCTTTTACTGCATAATTACACTCCATTGGTTTAACTATAAATGGACCACTGAACCAGTTTCACTACCTGGACCTTGCTATTATCAAGCTATAAAAAAGGAGGGAGGGGGGATATGTGTAACGCTCTACAATCTAAACTACCTCATACTGAAAATGAGCCAAATTGCAGATTTATGAAGCTCGTAAAGTTAAGTCATCCATGAAGAAGGTTTTTTTTTCCCCTTACCATCTCCTCATCCTCGGCCAGCACCAGGTCATAAGCGCTCAGTGCAACGCAAAAAATAATGGCTGTGACTCCTTCAAAACAGTGAATCCACTTCTTTCTCTCCGAGCGCTGGCCTCCCACATCAAACATTCTGCACAGGGGATGAAGTAAAGGAGATACATTATGCGTGTGTAGAGGGGAAGGAGGTCACAATGAAAGACAGTAAGGTGAAGCAGATAGAGAGCCGGGTACTGAAGAGACATTTCAGGAAGGATATCGGTGAGGAAGGTAGGAAATAGAAAGTTAGTGACACTCCATCCCTGGATGTACATTAAGTTTTCATGAGACTGCTTTGAGAACAGAAGTGATGAGGAGGTGGAGAGATGTCTGTCAGATATCTGATAAAAGACTGCAGGCATCAATGCTGGGCTATGAGAGCAAGAAACGACTGTAGGAGATGAACAAGACATTTAAAAAATGAACAATATAGTTGAAAGCATTCTTCTTCAAAACATCACGATACATGTAATGGACTCAGACCTTTGCTGTCTACCATGCTGCCTGTTAAAAAGTACCTTATTACTACCTCCTCCACCATCGCCTCATTTGTTGTTGTGTGAAGTGTTTGACTCTGCACTCTAATGCCACCTCATGGCTGTATCTATGCTATCATGAAGAACGCATGGAAGTATGAGGGCATTGACAAATACATCATCTGAAATAGACCTAGATCTGTATTTGTACATAAATAGAGTATAAATGCACCCAGATACTTACACGCAGCTCAGATGGAAAAGCTCCACTTCAGCGATATAGTAACGTGACACAAAAGACACTTTGAAATCCAACTTGAGCAGCCTGATAATCTGGACTGAGATGCATCAATATAAATCCAGTTAGAATCTTATTTCAAATCACCGCAAAATGTGGCTTGGATCCGATCTGCAAAAATTACATTTTGAAGAAGAACATTGCCATAACATGAATAAGCATTCAAAGAAACTGCAAACTCCCCGTGGTGCACAGTATACATTAAAAAATAAATAAACTAAAAATAGTCACAAAGTAAAGACAAGGCACTAATGGTTATGAAGGCACAATAATAAGTAATACAGTATTAAGGGGGACAGTGTGGTAGTGTGGTGTGGCTCTTAATCAATCACACATGATTGCATAATGATTGATTCAACTGCACAACAGCACTTGGGTAAAAAGCTTTTTTGCTGTACAGACTTTCTTAAGTCAATCTGCATACATTCTAGATATGCCAAAATCTGATTCGGGCCGTGAGTCTGAACAAGGCCTTAGAGGTGAGAACAAAAACCCTTCATATGGCTGAAGCAACGACATCAAGGAGAGCTGCCATATTTTGATGATACACAGGGCAAATGTGAGGTGTCACAAGAAGCATCATTTCGACAGATCTAAATTGAGCCATTGTCAAAAGCTGACACCACTTTGTTTCTACAAGCATTTCCTTTCTGTACTTATTATGGCAAACAGGACAGACTTATAAAAACGTGACTTTCTTCTTATTGATTGCCTTCATGTATTATTCAGGCCAAATATTGAGGCAGTGACAGAAGGTAAATATCAAAGAGTTTATCAGGAAACAGGTCACACAAGAGCCATGACGTGACGTAGCTGCTGTTATCAACCAGATCTATTTAGCTGCTTTAAAAAGTGTTGGGTATTTCATATACATATCAATACCTAAAATAAAGAAAAAGAGCAGAGATACAGTTTTTTCACTATTACATGACATACTTTATGCAGAATACAACACTCGGAATGTATATGTCTTGTTATAAAATGTTTAAACACTGTATATGTCTCACGCATCCTCTATCAAGAGATATACCTATACATCCATTAATATCCCACACTCGAGTGCTCAGGCTGGGTCAGAGTATATTTTATGTAAGACCTACAGCGCCATGTGAGACACACTCAAATGTTAGCACTGTATAAAGCTCTGGTGGTATTGAGCGAGAGCAGGGTGGGCAGAATCTAATTTATTTACTCAGCTCACAGTGAAATCATGATAATTAAGCTTTTAATTGCTGGTATAATTTAGCTTATGCGTAGCTGAGTTGCACATTTCAAGCCAGGAGGGTCAGTCGCCCCTTGATGCTATTAATGTTGAGAATAAAGTCTAGCAATTTGTTTAGGAGGAGGCTGGTAAGGTGATGTCACTGCTCACACTGACAGATCCTGATGCAATATCAAAGAAACGTATGATGACGGACCTGCTTATACTTTAACATCAAGGCTGATCTCCCAAAATAGCCACAAGGACATTTGATTCAGTATCGGTCATGTTTCTTGTGCTGGGTGGCTAACAAGACAAACTGACATCTGGCAGTATTTTTATGTATCACCAAATAAGACTGCAAGCATGCATCAGAGATGAGTGAACATCAGGGGGTCACATTACCAGTCAGGTTACTGGAGGTCAAATACACCTTCTCACTGCAGGTGAATTGCTGAAAGTTCCCTGGACTCTCACATTGGTCGCAAATGGCTAAAGCGACTGTTTTGGTGAAAGGGAGACAGGGTGAGAATGGAGATAGCAGTGTTTTTTTAAATTTCTTGTTCATTTATTACTATTTTTTATTTGTTTTTTTGTTTCTGAAGTATCTGATGTCCCTTAAAACAGATATCAGATCAGTGCTATATGGCCTTACTTGAAGTGCAGTTCCTTAAAAGTGAAGTGAGTCTCCACGATGCCAGTGGTCTTAACCCGAGTTCGCAGCACATCCTGCTGGGTGGGGATATAATCTGCTTTAGCTATCCTCTCCAGGTCGTTCAGGTAACTGTGAGAGAGACAGACAGAGAGAAAGAGAGACAGATAAGACAGACAGAGATTTCAGCATGATTTGCAGCCTGCATGGAAAAGAAAGAAAAAACAGGCTGCGCACACGCACACGCACACACACACACAAATCTGATGCATTAACATCAGACTAAACACACTGCATTTTACCGAACTGCCTTGAACTGTAATGAACTTGAGCAATTTAGTGAACATTCAGCAGTGAGTCATATTCTGCTGCATTCAATTACAGACAGTTAAACTTTACTTGATAGCTTTCATTAGCCTTTTTAAAAGGCTTTTAAGGGATTATGCAAAGGCCTTGTAATAATTAAGTTATGACCAAATGCATTATGTAGAATAGACACAAATACATGGGTTCTTCCCCAAACTGCAGCTCCAAACAGTTTTACTTAAACCTGGAGTAACTGATTTTGTTTTAACTTTGTAAGGGGATTGGAAACAAGTTGTGGAAAACTAGATGTATTTCATAAGATCTGTATACGATATGGCAAATTTGAAAGCTGAGGAGAGCTGCAGATTGAGGTGGTCGTTTTTAGAAAAATATCAATTAGCCGCTTTAGCCCCACCAGAATGCATTTACTTTTTAAGTCACTATGGCTGCATGCTTGGACATCTACATGAACCAGGACCAGGTGCCTCTACAGTAAAATACAACAGGCAAAGAAAGCAACTTTGTCTTTAAGGGACCGGCTCAACCTACAACATGGTAAAACCAGCAATACCACCAGCATAGTACAACTCAGTACATTGACATGATGTTAGAAAAAGTCAAATTATTACAGCATTATTATGATAGTATGACTTTTTTCAACATTTTAAATGTTGACTTTTTGGACCATTTCTTCCACATTCTATATTATTATAGTCTTCAAAATGCAATACTATGACTTTTTTAACATTTGGAACAATTAATTTTTCAACCATTTTTCCACATGCTATAGTATGGCATTCTGCAACATACTATGCTATGACTTTTTCAACATTTTAAACGTTGACTTTTTGGACTGTTCTTTTGAAATTCTACACCAAAAACGTCTTCAAAATGCTATACTGTTACTTTTTTGACATTTACAATGATGAATTCCTAGCCCTCGCCCTGACCCCAAACGCTACTCCTACTATAGTTAGCCATTTTTCAACATTTTAAACGTTGACTTTTTGGACTGTTCTTTTGAAATTCTACACCAAAAACTTCTTCAAAATGCTGTACCATAAGTTTTATCGGCATCTGCAACAATGTCTTTTTTGACTGTTTTTACCGCATGCTATAGTATGGCATTTTTCAACGTAGTTCAGTATGACTTTTTTCAGCATTCTAATTGTTGACTCTTTGGATTTGGACTGTTTCTTCCATATTCTATATTATAATAGAATTTCCGGCTGACGTTACACTGCCCACCCGCACTGCTGGCTGAATTAATTTAACCCAGGAAATTTTTCAGATAACTTCTTCTTTTGTAGTGTTTGGCACATCCACTAAGATATTTTGATTTACCACATAGTGGTGATATACATATGTTTGAGTATCATGAGTGTATACGCTGAATTGGTTTTAAAGCATATTTCCCCCAGGGTTGTTGATGTCGGGCTTTCACAATGGCTCATTGCAGGCACATATTGTATATTGGCTCTGGGGATGTAAGAATGACTGTTGTCTTGCATGCAGCCCATTCACATTATCATTTCTATATTCTGGCCTTAGCTCAAACTCACCATGGCACGTGTCACACACACACACACACAAGACACTCTAGGTAATAATCCACACATCAACACTGCATTACTATTCACAGAATACTAACACAGTACATCAAAATTGTTGGTACTGTTTACACTACTGCCTTTCTCTCTGCTGCACTCTTTACAAACCACTGACATATATATATAGGTAAATGTACTTGGTTAACTGCTGCTGCTCAACAGTACATAACATTTCTTAAGAAACTATTATGCTGGAGTTAAATATTATCCACTGCATAGCTAATGTCCTAGTCTACTGCTGCATATCTGTTGGTTTAGCGGTGTTATGATTTATCCATGCCAGTCAAAAATTTATTACATCTCCTGCAACAGTAAGACCTGGTGTAAGGCTCTCTATCTAATGCAGATTTTTGGGAGGGAAAGTTTTATTGTCACTCTCCAATCTCCAATCTGTGCTTTGCTTAGTGTAGCTTGTGGGAAGTGAGATGAGGTTAGAGCATGGATGACTAATATCAACTCTGCACATACTCTGTATTCACATAAAAAATCCCCATGTGAAATGGCTGACTGAAATGTCTGAGACCGCTGGGATTATCGCTAGACCCACTCGTACTATGTACTATCCTTGGCGGGAGGATTTCTATGGCAACTTGCATATTCTCTACTGATTTGCTCCCACTTAGTGAATTTGATATACTAGTGAAAAAATAATGTGTATGTATTCAGCAGTGGAATGTAACTAAGTACATTTACTCAAGTAGTGTACTTAAGAACAAATTTGAGGTACATGTACTTGAGTATTTTCCTCTAATTTCACTTTATACTTTTACTCCTCTACATTTCAGAGAACAATATTGTACTTTTTTTAAAAATACATTTATCTGAATGCTTAAATCATGGTACAGATTAAGAGTTTTGCATTAAAAAAGGAAGAGTTCATATTATATATTATATTGTTAGAAATTAAATTACTAAAACAGTTTATACAAGTGCAGCTGAAATGATTAGTTAATTAATCAGTCGGTTGACAGAATATTAATTGGCAATTATTTTGATCAACATTTAAATCTTTTTCTAATATTTAAGAATTATTATCTTGAGTTTTCTGGGTGTTTGGTGTTTTATGTTTTTTTGTATAATTTTGGGTTTTGTTTGTATGTTTTTTTTTACATGGGATTTTGGATTACTGCAGGAAATAAGATCTGTGGCAAATACGTTTATGATACTTGCACATTTTGTTCAGCAAAATGGTCTTAAAATAAATGAACTCCACTTCATGATTTTCTTAAGTGTAAATGAAATCGGCAGAAGTAAAGAGCTAGCATTAGACGATAAACAAACTACACCACTTTCACTCATTTTAGACCTTATTTTAGGCTATTAAAAAAATACAATGCTTACTCATTTCTGGGTTTTAGGACTCGTTCCTGCACCACTCTATTTCAATTAATTAATTTATCTCTGTCTCAACATCTTCCTGATCAAAAACATGGGAGGTGTGTGTTGAGCCAACAGTCTGCTGAAGCTCCGCATCACAGTAAACGTTAAGCCTGTCCACTTTTTTAGTGGTTCAATGAAATACTAAGGATTTAATCTAAAATCCTCTTGTGACTGTACACTGCTTAAATATTGTGTTTCACTGGGAAATACCTCACAATACAGAAGTTAAGGATGCTTACTTTCATTTCACTGAGACTTAAAAGTTGACTTGTCTCCTAACAGTAAAATAATGGGTCTTTAGCTACTTGCAATGGGTAGTACCCAAAAATGTTGAATGGAACATTACAAAGGGTCGAAGCAACACAGACATACGTACACACAATTCACACAAAGTAAGAAGACAGTGGGTTGTCTCCTTCTTTCAGTCTATCAGGTTGGCTGCATTTCTTTCACTTTCGCTCTCTTTCAGTTCTCCATTCACAACTCTTCTCAATCTCCCTCTGTCCCTTTTTGTCTTTTCTCTGTTTTCTGACAGACTGTTGGTCAGTAGGGGAGTGCGGAGGCATCTTCACCATGCTTGACACAACCTGCTCCACTTACACAAGCATTGCATCATCGTCCAAGGCCAGCTGGGAGCTGTAGTGGCCCAGCCAACCTTCGCTTCACAGACAAAAAGAGCTATAAACCCAGCATTACTCTTGTACTTGTATCATAATAATTAATGAATGAACAAAACCTGGCAGACTTACCGAAGTCAATAAAAAGCATAATAAATTATTAAACTTTTTTTTCCTGTCTCAACACAACAGCAATTAAAAATACTTACTTCATATAATTTACTTTATATAACACTGCCACAACATTTATCAACTTATTAAAAAAAAGACAAAAAAACAAAAACAAAAGTGTCACTTGGGAGATTTATCATCACGACTATCAACTCAGAGTTTACTTGGAGGCTAATGCAATGTTTTCATCCCTCAGGACAAACTATTCAGTTCTATGCATATTAGGTTACAATATTAAAGAATCAAACCCAGAGAGGCAGAAAAAAAATCACTAAATGGAAGTTATTGGACTATCTTTCCAGTCTCTGTAGCTCCCCAGGGAAGTTAAAGACACTTTTTCAATACAGCGCGTATGAGAGAGGCTGACAGGAGTGCACCATTAGATCCATCACAATCCCAACAGAACAGCACCCCCAAACACAGGATTATTAAACAGCTTTAAGATTTAATCACAAAACCATGAACCAAATACAAACACCCAGACCTTTGTCACTGTCACTTTTTTGCCTCTGTTATCTTTTAAAAAATAACCTTTAGATGCACTGTTTCTGTTGAGACACTATTTTCTCATATGAATAACAAACAGAATGCAGGATGACAAACGGAGCACATTTGGCAGGTAGCTGTGAGGTTTCCTGCTTGGCCACATTTACATTTATAGTGGTGAAACACAAAAGCGTCCGGCGAAAGCAGGAGTAGAGTGCTTAAGGATAAATGTACAAGTAAAGGAGGATATGCGGGGACAATGTTGATAACAACAGCCTGAATGTTTACCAGTCGCAACAATGTTGAAACGGCTGTTATTGTTTTCACCTCATGCGCCTGTGTGTGTCTGTGTCTGTGTGTGTGTGTGTGTGTGTGTGTGTGTGTGTGTGTGTGTGTGTGTGTGTGTGATGGTGAAATGTGTTCCTGGTGCCACCTATTCTAGAGGAAACTACCACTGAAGCTGTTGAGAACATTGTCAGGTGTTGTAAATGTAGTCATCAGACTTTACAGGTTAGTGGTTGAGATCAAAACGAAGGCAAAGTTGGAAGATGGTAGGAAATAGGAAAGGGACCAATGCCCCCCCAACTATATGCCCCTAGCTCACAAAACTTTACAGGTGTGTAGTTTAGATCAAAGTTAATGCCCAGATTGCAGATAAGTGTGGTCTGAGCAAAGGGGCCAGAAGTTGAAGGGTAGAAAGTAGGAAAGACACCCTCAGATCACACCACTGTGTCCAACATTCACTTTAAGGCAGGTCTGTCAAACATATGGCCCCTGGGTAAGAACCGGCCCACCATGCGTTGGAGGGATAAGGGTGCTAGAGCCAGAACTGGTGCGGGAGGAGTTGTGTTTTAGGTTTTGTTTAGTTTTTTTGGATAACGTTGCTAAGTGTGAGATTTTAAATAAGTCATTAATACCAGAGCCCGACCAATATGATCTCAGACTAATTATGAAGTTAATACTACTAAATTGCGAGAAAAATGTCTTTATTCTTTGATTTTTTGGGTTGCTGGAGATAAAAATATAATAGATAATCCCTGACGATGATTGGTACAATTCAGTTACGGACATTTCTGACTATAAACAGACACAAAAATCAAGCATATTTATTGTATAACTTTGGAAATTTTCCAAAGTAAAAGCCCCAAATGTCTATACTACAAATCTGAAAATCGAGGCCCTATGAAAAAAACATTGCTCCATGAAGTAGTTGATTTCAGATCTGATTTCTCATCTCATCTCAAACTACAGCCAAACTGAAACTCAAGCATTTTTAGTGTATCAAAGTTTGTTAAACTGTAAAATACCTGATGATTTTACTGGCCCAGCCCACCTGGCATCAAATTGTGCTGGATGTGGACCCCAACTTAAAATGAATTTGACATCCCTGCTTTAATAGATAGATTGTTGCATCACAAGTTCTAGTACAAAAGCCGGCACGTTATTTTTTATAAAAAAACAAACATATTTAAATCCTACGTGGCGTCACAGTTTAAAATATAAATAAATTCACACTCACTACGCTGCAGAGTCGTTGAGTTGGTACTCTCGCGACCGTGCGAAGCAACTCTGTATGCCGCTGTCAGCCCACAATCGCCTGATCACGTTGGACAGATCATCAGGAAAGATGCCCTGTTCCTCAGCAGCAGCAGACAGGGCGAAGAGCTGCTGGGCATCATCCTGCAGGGGGCGATAAGGACAAAGTCACAATATGAGCATCACTGCTAAAAAATACATGAAAACTGTTACATCATCTGTATCTACTGTACAGACTTGTGTATGGATTGAAGCAACAATAATACATAATTTAAGGATAGTTTTTCTTAATGGAACAGACACATGCCCATATGTACACTGACAGGGTTTGAAAAAATTATTTTGTCTAACACAAACTGCGGAAGCCTCATATGAGCTTTGGCTCCACTCTAAAATGCATTTCTGCAGTGACTTTTGATCATGTCCTTTATTTCTCATATTGAAATTTTTCTAAGAAAGAATCTTTTTTACAGCGAGGACACCCAGGACAACTACAGAGACCAACATTTCCGATGAACTTATTGGCTAGTAAATATTATTTTAAAGTCTCACTCAAGACACTTTTTAAATGACAATACTAATAGTGTGTTTAACATGATTTTCCCATATAAAAGTGAAAAAAAGAAAAGGGGCAGGGTGCAGATCTATTCTGCCTCTCTCACTGAGAAATTTGTTTCGCTATGGCTTTCTGCTTTCTCCAGTGCTGTTCACACAAGATTGATTGGTGAAAGGGCAGCGCACATCAAGACTGCTGCCGTTAGTATCAGAGGAAACCTTGGAGAGAATTGCTTTTGATTCGTCATGTAAATTTTGCCCTGTGTACATTTGAATCTCATATTTTGGGAAAGTGCACACACAGTACCCCCTTCAGTAGATGAATGCGAAAACACCTCTCCAGTGACAAACTTCGCAGAGACAAAAGTCAGTTTAGTTTTTTTTTTTTTTTTTTAATTTTCAGTTCAGCTCTTTACTCTGAAAATGAAAAATAAAATGGGAAAATAAAAACATAAGTTAGAGAACAACACCAGAATACCCATCAGGCATATTCAGTAAGCAATGCAAGTATTTCATGTCCCCTACCTCCAAACGTTTTGGGGACATTAACCTAAGGAGAAGGACTTTAAGGCTATCTTGAAAAGATCTATTTAAATCTATCTAAATTTATCTATCTATCTATCTATCTATCTATCTATCTATCTATCTATCTATCTGCCTATCTATCTATCTATCTATCACTAAAACCTATAATAATCCAAGCCAATACATGACTCAGGTAACAGCATGCAGGGATGCAAAAACAGAGTGTGGTTTGATTTCCTGCTGTTTTCCACCATGTTTGTTTCTCTCAATTCTCCATCTTCCTTTTGGCATAAAATGACCAATCCTCTCTGAGCTTTATTCAAAATAAGTGAAATAATACAATAAAACAGTGATTAATCACTGGTCAGTATCTGGCTGCTGGATAAACTGTTTCTCTGTGTACAAGAATTATGAATATGTATGTAGTCTTCTCTGAAATAAAGGAATACTTCACAATGAATACATTTCACAATGTTTACTGTGTGTATTTGTCACATTTGAGGGAAAACGAGTATCCATCTCAACCTGCTTCTCTGTCAGGCAGCAAATACATCCTCGCTCCTTTTGTGGGTAGCTGTGATTTTATATTTTTAATGGTTTTTATTCAGCCAACTGACGTTTATTTACCTTGTTATTTGTGAGCATCAATCACCACTTCTGTATTGTGAGGACGATAACAGTTAAGTTTACAGAGTTTTTGTGCATTCAAATGTTTGAAAAAGACAAATAGTCTTGTTTTATTCTAGAGTTTTTTTTTGTTGCAGTGAGTATGACTGTTGAAATTACACACCACCAACAAAAGAGATGCTTTTTTAAAGCTCATCAATTGGATCCTAAGTGATTTATATAGCAGTAAATTTCTGGGACTGTAATATATTTGTTAGAAGTCTTTCTCCTCCATAAACCAAACTAAACAGCAAATAGCGTGGATAACGTGCACATTTTGATTTCGTTGCACATGCACAATCTGCATGTGTGTACTACAATGCTGTAGTGTGTAAGTATGGGCAGGCTAGAACACTAATTGCCATGTGTGGGAGTCTGTGAGAGTATCGTCACGTACATGCAGCCATTTGAAAAGATCTGTCAGAGGGGGGAAAAAAAATCTATTTATCTCGCTCTAATGACCACAGCAGAGTCCTCAATCCTTTATGACAGCCTCACTTACAGCACACATACGCTGCCAAAGCACACTGACACACACTCCTCCACAGGAACGACTTCAGCCACTGTTAGACCTCACTGACAGCTTGTTCATAGGCCGATAGCGTTCTCAGAGTGCAGCAGACTGCATCTCAGCCCGAAGCTGTGACTTGTTGATGTTGATGGTGGCATGTGTTTTCATGTGTGTGCAGGGTGTGTCTGTCGCTCTGTATGTTTTGTATTTAATGAATGCACTGATGCAGTTCTGTGTATGTGCGTTGATTAAAGCTGTACTTCAATATTATAAATTCTTGTTATTAAGCTTTCAATCTAGGCTATAAAATGTCAAAAATAATCACAAATGGCAAATGGCCACATAGGAAACAACCGAAAGTCCCAAAATCCCAAAGACATTACATGTATAATCATACGAAGGTTAAAAAAAAAAGGTTCCTCATGTTGGAGAAACTGAAATCACTGATTTTTTACTGATGCAAATGAATTGGTTGCTAAGGGCCTGACCCCATTAGTTTCTAATGCTATGCCTGTCAATCTTTCTGTTTGCATGAGGCAAACAGTTTACAATGGTACTGATGTAAAATTGTAGATTTCCACTTGACATTCTTAGTACAGTAATTTTTTGAAACAGTGGGTCCTTGATTTCAGACATTTGACAAACAAAAGCAAGCAGATTTGATCAGTAGCTAGCTAATGAAGCTCCATGTTGTTAGCTCCATGATGTGGTTGAAAACACACTTTCTGACTGACTTTTTAATGTTTCCAGCTGATTCATAAAAAAAAATGCATCAGGGGGGTTTTACAATCTGTACAACAAACAACACCCTCTGATCTTGGACCCTCACAGCAAATAAGAAAGAAAAAAAACTCCCAAAAGCTCATTTAACAGGCAAAATATGGATGAAAAGCATCTGAGGAGAGATGCATCTCCCTCTCCCCTTTATGTCGTAGAAAAAAACGTGAAAGTCTCTTGAGCTTGCGTTAACCACAGACCTTACTACAAGCATCTAACCAAAAAACCATTCAAAAAACCCATAGACTTTAAGACGAGAGAACCAGGAGTGCTAAAATGGACTCATTTCTGCACCACTCCATAAGAATTGGAAATAACACTTGATTATAGGCAGCAGGAGTTAGCCAGACAAGCTGACATTTGCATCTTATGATATAGCAAATAAAAACACAGTTAAATCCAATTCACACACCTTTACTCCAATAATTTTGTTTCTGAAAGGCAGAAAGGAAAGGAACCATCCTCCAGACTTACTTACTGAATTCCAAATGAAAACCGCCTCAACAAGTGGATATATTCAGATCTTGACAGGCCTGACGTGCTTTGTTAGATCTGCTAAGCTATGATTTGACAATTACTGTTTGGGGGAGGCGTTTAACTAAAGCTCGGGGCAACAGTCGGCAGTCCGCCAACGTTGTGCCAATTTTGAGCGCCCTCTGCACTCATCGCCGAGGTGTGTCCTGCACTGTTGGCCCTCGTCAACCCTCAGCGGCTTTTTTTTGGCCGATTGACTATGTTGAATCAACAGCGGCTGTGGAGCCTGCCGCTGAATGAAATCACCCTGACTGGCAGTTCAGCTCAGTGCACAATAAGACAAACTGAAATGAAAAATGAAAACAAACAGCTAAAGTGGCTAACTAGCTTTGCTGACTGACTGGTGGTCTTCCTTTCCTATTTTAAATGCCTATTACAGATGGCCGCTGTCTGCTGGTATGGACACAGGTGCAGAACACACGCCGTTGGTTTGGTGTGTTCCTGTGCAACTATTTGTCCGAGACGCTACAATGTGAGGATGAGTCAGCAGGGGGCTTTCATCAACACTGATTCTCAAATGACGGTCGGCCCTTGGTCGGTGTCCGGCTGTTGGTGTGTGTCTATCGCCCTAGTTTTTGCGATGTGTCCCTTACTGTTGGAACTAGCCTGCTTTTTTTCTGGCTTACTCAGCATGCTGAATAGGCAATGGAGCCCATCAGTGAATGAAATCCTTCCGATTGGCTGTTCGATGCATGACAAGAAAAGAGCAAGTGCAACTTTTTGTTTGAGACACAGGCGACCTTAAGTGACATAAGGCAACACAACAGTTGGCCTTCGTCACCACTAATTCTTTGATATTGGTTTGTCTTGGCCTTCGGTCCAAACAAAAAGCAGAAACAGACATGCAAAGAAGTTATAAAATGATGAATCACAGTTGTTTAAAAAGCAGAAACCAGACAATTCTTGCCCACCTGTAAGGTCTTCCTTTCACAGGTGGTAGCCTTCAAAACAATGAATTCATTTGTGTCATTGCTGAGGCCGCAGAGAGCACCTGGCAAACTAAATGTTCTGTTAAAATGTGTTGTGCCAGTGCTTCAGAATAAATCCAATACCCAAAGCAGCCCTCAGTGGAGCTGCGGCTGCTGGTATTACGCACACTTGCAGCCTCTTCTCTCTCTGTATATTGCCACTTTTAGGAGAGAGCAGATCAAAGATGGAGGAGGTGAAGCCTGTCGAAGACAAGGACAGTTTTCCCTGCAGGATCCAGAGATGGATCAGAGAAGCATTACACTGTGTTCTAGTTTCTAGTATCAGCGGCAATTCTTACAGCTGAGAAAAAGGGCTGAACAGGTGAATGTTGGAAATCACATGATCAAGCATTCAGTTTGGCACAGCTTTATTGACTGAACAAGAATTGCCGAGAGGAGGCGTGATTTGAGAAACAAACCTGTTTTCCCAGAGGTATCGCAGTCTTGAAATAATCTTGGTTCACTGGGTTATACTGGAATACAGATACGCGAGGGAGTAAAACGCTTGTATCAGAGATAATGGGCAGGGTTTGCAGCTGAGTTTTGCTTTCATTATTATTTTGAGACGGAAAGAAAAGTGAAAGGGACACAGTGTTTTGTAGAAACAAAGGCAAAGTCTTCTGGGCAAGTATTAGTCTTAAGGACTGCAGCGGCTTTGCAACTACAAGATGCTGTTGATAAAACAGGCTTTGTTTTGTTGTGGCCTGAGGGAGATCCTGATCTGTCCACAGTTAGTGAGGCCAGTTGAATTCTGCCTTCTTGCACAATGACAATTTTTTTCAGGCTGCTATGTTATAAATGCTATGTTATAAAAATGCATTGTGTTTTTGAGTGTTGAGTGTGTGCTTGTGCGTCTCACCACTCTGCCAGGGTTGCTGTACTCTATCTTGAGACTGGCCATGGCTTTGACAATGGCCATAACAGACTGGATGGTATTACTATAAACCACAGCTCGGTACTGCTTGCATTCATCCTCTGAATACCCATCTTCATGGATGATCCTGAGAATGAAAAATATAAATAATATTTATTAGAGTGCACATCAAAGGATAGGTTTTCATTTTTTTCCCCCATGCCTGTCTTCCGTCTGATTCAAAACACCCTGTAGTGCTGAGGGAAACTGCACTGGTTCATCAATACAAGCAGCCCCATTGACATTAACATTACATGTAGTCATTTGATCCATTGTTAAAATAAAATTATTTATTTTAGCAGCTCTGAAATAAGATTTTTTTTATGGCAAGTGGGTATCCTGCCGTCTTTGCGACATTAAAATTAAGGTTTCAAAGCAGTCACTAATATTTTATTATCAGTGAGAATACTTCAGCGATATACCTTATTACTTCAATCAAAAAAAAGACAGTTCACCCCCAAATCAAAAAATACAAATACCTCTTACCTGTAGTGCTGTTTATCAATCTACATTGTGTTAGTGTGAGATGCCAAAGTTTGGAGATACCGGCAGTAGAGATGTTTGCCTTTTCTCCAATATAATGGAACTAGATGGCACTCGGCTTGTGGTGCTCAAAGTGCAAAGAAAAAACAGTTGGAAAACTCAACAGCAATACCTCTTTTCCAGCTGTTTCATATAGGAACTATTTTCTTCCTACTGAACTACAAACGCCAACTGCATCTCTGTACAGAAGGTGGCGTGCATCTACTGCTAGCTCACCTAGCATCACTGAGCTAGCTTATGTTACATTTCAGCCCGAGGACGACGCCATTAATATTTACATGCTATGCTGTTATAAGCATGAGCCTCTTGTCCATGAGTGGATGCATGCTTATTTCTGCATGGTGATTAAGTTGGCAGGTTTGGTAGAAAGAAAATAGTTCCTACACGAAACTGCTCACAGCAAGGTCTTGAGTAACGAGGTCATGATTTCTAGAAAGAGACATTGTTGTTGAGTTTTTCAAATATTTAAAAAAAAGACCACCACAAGCCAAGTGCCATCTAGTTTTGTTTTATTCAAGCCAAGGCAGACATCTCTGATACCTC
This sequence comes from Plectropomus leopardus, assembly GCF_026936395.1. Lineage (NCBI taxonomy): Eukaryota > Metazoa > Chordata > Actinopteri > Perciformes > Serranidae > Plectropomus > Plectropomus leopardus. The sequence continues at coordinate 28,674,586 of NC_142177.1, forward strand.
TGATACCTCCAACACTCAGAAACTCACATTACAGCAATAAAGATTGATTAATAGCACCACTGATAAGAGGAAAAGATGTATTTTTGATTTTGGGGTGAACTGTTGTTTTAAATTAATTATTAAAGCTTTGCTGTCTGTGTACAATTGCTACCTTATTCACCAAGAAGCATATACTCTACACTCTGCATCACATTTACCATGTCAGCATGCTGTGTAGGGTCGGTGCTGTATAGAAGTGCAGCTAACACACAATGAGACTGCTTAAACTCTGCAGCACCCAGGTGATGCAGTTTCCCGAATTTACCTCTTAAAATATTAGAACTCAGAACATGAGAGTGAGAGAACTAAGAGTCTGTGCTTCCTATCCTGAAATGCAATCCTCCAGACTTATCGGGCTGCAGGGGGAAGTGCAGAGAGAGACGGCCCCACATTAATTCTAAAGCAGACCTGCCAACTGCTTTTAATAGCGTCAATGCAAGTAATACTGTACAGCAATAATGTAGCAAACAAATAGTTTGCCTCATTTTTTCCTATCTTACTATTCTGTAATGTCATGTTTACACAGGATGCATCAATGTGTAATGTTACATAATCAACAAGTGTTTCTGTCTTGTCGGATGATTTATCTGTATGCCTGTACGTGTTAATAACCTGGCTTCAGAAACCGACAGACTGTTCCTGCTCCAAGCTCATAAAAAATGGATTCAGCGCATGGCTAGCCCAGAGGAATGTGAATAATTAAGCCATTTAGGGTCCTGTGTGAGTGTGTGTGTTCTGATTGGCGCACAGGCATTACAATATCTTCTGGACTCACAAAATCTTCATGCTGGTCTTGTGCTATGAGCAGTAAAAGACAATAACAAACAGTAGAGGCTGCAAATGTCCCCTGAAACCACACAGCTGAAAGTCTAATTTATATTATTTAACAATGATGTTGTAAAAGCAAACTATTGAGCTTCAGCGTCTGATTTTATACAGTCATTTCCTGAGTATCTTAGCAAAATGCAGAACATAAGACAAGTGAGGTACAGCAACTTTAACAGTGAGCAGAGAATCATCTACAGCTGAAACATTTTCCTCGCAACAAGGAAAACAGAACAACAGAAACATTAAAGCCACAAGCAGCGATGAGCCGGCCCTCACACCTCCACACACGTCGGGGGTGCGGGCGGGACACAGACTGATGCAGCCTTGTCTTTCTGTAAAAGGGAACACAGCATGCAGCAGTAAAATAGTATTTCCTGTGATGCTGGAGCTGGGGATGTGTCAAGTTGCCTTTCATTTGTGTGTGTGTGAGTGACAGAGGTGTCAAAAAGGGGAGGAGCCAGCCTGTGTTACTTGCTAGGCTGCTTGCGAGCTGTGTGAGAATTGACAGGAGCTCCCAAATAAGCAGTTTGATGTTGTCTTTTCCTTCCTCCCATATCATAGAACAGATTTGTGTGGCTGATGTTAATAAAAGGATATTGGGACTCTGTATCGCAAGTTTGTTCATTGATCAGAGCATGCTTTTTTTCTTTTTGCATACTAAATCTGGTCTTGATTAATTTTAGGCCACTTCCAAAAATGAGATTTGTTCTGGAGAAAAATAATAATTCCTTGCATTCCAAGAGGGTCCTTGCACGGTTCGTGCTCGTGTCCTCACAAGTTGACAGATTAATTTATCTTCCTACATAAAACAAATATTATGATCAGTCGTTTGTGATTACGTAAACCTGTGGCCAGGTTCGGTCAGATTTGGTTTGTGGCAAATAACTGGTCAAGTTTCACAGTGAAAACACTCATTTTGGGATGAAGAACTCATATTTGGGTTAATAGAAAAGACCAAGTATTAAAAAATAAAGTAAGATAAAGTTTGCTTTTGCAACTTACTTCATCTGCTTTACAATGGTGCTCTTCCCAGACTCCCCAGCGCCTGTTGGAACATTAAAAAGATTAGAGTTACAAAAGCAACTTCAAAACCATGTTGTTGTTGTCCTTGTTTGTCTTTGTGTGTGGAATAAAGTTGAACTATGGTTATAGTTTTTAGGCTGTACATCAGTGACCCAGCAATGACTCGGAACTAACATCACATTTTGTTCTTTGGGTTGTCTGGTTTATTTATGTTTCCATTTTTGAGGACATGATGTACAGATATGCATGAAATATTCTGCTATTAGTGTAACGTTGATTTTTCATGCTGATAGAAGAAGGGTGCAGGGAAGAGAGATGGTTTAATAGCTTTTTAAAATTTTAATGCTTCATGATGGTAATACTTTTCCTTGGCTTTGCATGTTTCAATCTATTAAAAAGGTTCAGTGTGTGAGATTACGGGGAATTTGGCATCTCTCAGTGAGGGTGGAAGGGGTGAAACTTCCTTCAGTGTTCACTAGTATGAATAGAAAGGTAAGGCCTTAAAGACAGTTCAGAACTAAAGGGGCAAGAGAAGTCCAGGTTATATTGATTACAATTAAAGAATTAAAGATACATTAAAATAAGCTTGAAGATTTTCCTTCAAATGAATGTCCATTAAGTCACTCCCTCTCACTGAATGAGGTAACACAATGGTGACTGTGCCTACAGCCCACTGATGAAAGCCGTTGCAGTAGAGTTTTTTCAGGGTTAGGGCTGCCCTTTAAAAGTCGACGGCTCGATTTATCAGTCCGAGACCTAGGTCGACTGAGATTGCTGCGCAATGTACTTCTGGGGATGTTTTGGTCCCCAGACTTTGCTGCTCTTGACTTTCATGCCATTCTTTGCAGCTGCAGACATGTAAGTATCAGCAAAGAGGGAGAGAGAGACCAAAGTGAAGAAGTGGTGAATTTACAGCTCACAGCAAGTTAATATGATACAGTCTCTGGCTTTTGTTGATATCTAGTGTGAGCAAAAAATCATTAGCACCGTTAGCTTGTCTACTATATTACATGAATGCTGTTGTCACCCTGACGGTCCTGCAGAGCCCATTCAGACTTTATATGGAAAACAAAACAAATAGTCAAATATTCACACTGTACAGCTAAATCCAATTCGACTGGCATAATTCGGGTTCAGCCCCAGAAAAAACAAAAATCGAAGCATTTGATTACCGAGTTGGACGTCCATACCAAGGAAACGACTGAAGCTTCGAAGCATTTGGGTTGTACCTAATTTGCAGTATTATGAGCTGTGTGTCTGTGACAACATTCATGGGAAAAATCAAAAGCAGCATACAATTAGTGATGCATTTTTCCAACACCTAACAGTGGTTGGCCTGCTAGAGAGGGTAGTCGGGGGGTAACGCAACATACTTGCTCTTCAATTCATTTGTGCGCTAGCGCTGCAATGAATGGTTAGTCTGGGAAGTGAGATCAAAAGAGACTCCTGCATATCACCATAGATGCTGCAAAGGACAACGAAACAGAGATCTTTGAGATTGTAACTTAAATTTAAAAAAATTAAGAACATAAGATCTAAGTGAAAAACTGTTTGACAGAAAGTCATTAGGCACAAAACTTTTTTTTTTTTGTTTCATGGTGAATACACCTACCCTGATGAGCCATTATTATCTTGTTATAATAACTAAGCCCGACTGTTTGGCACTTCCCTCGTGCTGTCAGGACCATGCCACCATGCACTGTCCCTTCACGCCACCTGACCCAACCCTGCCAACAAACATTAGCCCAGCCCAAAGCTGATGGAACAAGTGGGACCAGCAGTGCTGTCAGCTCTTATCATAATCATACACATCCAGCACTTTTTTGAGAGAGAGGGTGGAACACAGGGCAAGGGGAGCGCTGTGAAAGCAATGTCAGGGGCTGTGTTCGCTGTCATATGAGCTGTCACTCATGATTTGCTGCTAGACAGGCACGGTGGCGGAGAGGTAGCTTTTAGCTGGACTATCAGGAGATTAGAGTCCCTATGAACAAAAGTACAACATCCCAGAAGACAAAATTAGATTTAATTGAAAACAAATAACAGAACACATGGTTATTTTTTATTAAGTGCTGATTTTCAAGTTCATTTTTTCTCTTTGATCCTCTTTTATTCCCGACTTATACCTGAGTGAATCCTGAGGCAGAAACTTTTTAATCTTACTTAAAGCTAATGAAGATGAAATTATGTAACCAGGCTGCTGCTTCTATTCATTCGTCATACTATCTCAAGGAACACAATGTTTTATCACATCTTGTTCATCTCGTCTCTTAGACCACCATCTACCTCCATCTGGAACATCCTCTAAGTTTCCTTTTATGAGATAAATATGAATAAGTAACATAAAAAAGAATCACATATTTTAGGGACTTGTATGAAAAGGTCCTAAAAAGGTTGACTGTGAAAAGTGGAATTTAAGTCTCCATGCAGACACACATGCACGAAGGTCACCTTTCTGACTCCAGAATAAACTCATCCATTAATACTTCAAACCCAAAGGGAGGTGAACACTTGTGAGCAGCAGTGAAAGGAAGAGTGCTCCCTCACTCTTCATGCTCAAGGTGTTTTTGGAGAAAGGGCCAGAGTTGTTGCTGCATCAGGGGAAAACTTTTTGAATTGACTTTTGATTTTACAGTATCAGGTCATCAGAGGGCAGTAAACAGTGTTGTATAAACATATTGTTTTTATTCATCTTCAGGGTGGTAGTGATCATAAATCATGATAAAAAAAAAAAATAAACAGAATGAATGATCTCTCTTTCTCTGTTATCATAAAAACACAAACATATAGCAGGGACCTAAATGGCAGGGTTTTTTAAGCCACATACTGATATTTTGGAGTTCAGATAAAAACACATCCACCAATATGTCTTGAACAAAAAAACAATATATAAACATTTTTTGATAAGGGTTAGGATAAGAGTTGTGATCAAGATATGCAAAGAGTGCAGTGGGACAATTTTAACCCAATTGCCAGAACAAATGTTTGCATTCTACATTTCTGCAAATGACGTGGCAGATATGTTAAAACACAAAAAACACTTGGTTATGGTTGTGAATGATCATGTTTTGGCTTAAAATACCTAGTTTGGGGGGGTGGTGGGGGGCACAATCATGGTTGTAAATGCCAGTAATGTCTTGAATGTCTTGTTAAGAAACACACAGTTAAATTGCCATGGAAATGCAACCAATGTCTAAAAAACACCCCAAAACAACCGATTTGCTGGTCTCACTGGTCTGCGAGCCAGCATCTGTCTCGCCAAGTTCTCATGCCATCCACTCACATATAGTATATCAACATTTATGAACATTGATATGATATGCATGAAATGTAAATGTAATGTATCTGTACTTCTGGTGACATGGGTGGACATGGGTGGACACTTTATAGCTGAACAAAACTGAAAGGCATGTTCACAGCTCCATGATTCTGTATTTGGGGACTGGTGATACTTTGAGGTAATACTAAAATTGGTTGCAAACATTATGACAATGCTGTCTGACATCTAGGGAGGTAATAGTGTTTACTACCATCATCTTAGTTTTGCATTTTTGCATACTAACATCTACTTTTTAGCACTAAGCACAAAGCTGAGGGTGATGGGAATGTAAGTTATTTATTTAATCATTAATCAAACAACTGGATGATTAAATGCTGACCTGATGATGGCAATAGATAAAAAGTTAAGGGATCACTGAAGTTGATTAAATTCATCCTGAGGGGAACACAAATGTCCGCACCAGGGCTGGGTATTATCTAGAACCTGATAATTCAATTCAATTTATTTTCTTTGGGTCACGATTTGATTAAATTTTGATTCAATTCACTATTGACCCAGTTGCTTTGATATCGATTCAGTTCTGTGTGGTGATGTCAGAAATACCCAAATAATTCATCAGAATACCTTCTGGTATGTGTTCATTAAAGCGTGCATTATCTGTATTGATATAGTGCAAACTGACATCATAACTTAGTTTACCATTATCTTTATTAAATAATAATTAAAACTAAAATAAATAAAAGAACAGGAAAGTGCACATTTTTGCCTGAGCCGAACTTAACAAAAAGAATAAAGATTTATGCAGGATTTGTTTACCTGCATTTGTGCGTGATCCTCAGCGTTAGCGTTAGCAACAGGTTGCACATCTGCGTGGTGTCGGCTTAAACGGTCACGTAGCTTCGTCTTATAGTTGTAGTGTTTTAACACCGACTCACGAGGCTCACACACGACGTAACTACTATCGACTTCGTGTATCCAAACGTCGGCTTTTAATGTTATCGGCGCTGATTTTGACAAACGGTTATCTCGAGTCACTGTCGCCATTTTAATGAATAAACAACAGCTGTTTGGGGGTCACGCGAGGCCTCTGACAAACGTCAATCACACTCCGGCGGCACTCACACTGCCCCCACAGGAGCGGGGCGTCATTACAACGGAAATAATCGATTTCGGGATTTTAAGAATCGATATTGAATTGGCAAAAAAACATATTGCAATGCATTGATGAATCGATTTATTTACCCAGCTCTAGTCAGCACCAAATTTCATTTCAATCCATCCAACTTTTTTTGAGACATTTAATTCTGAACAAAATGGACTTCATGGTGGCCTCAGGGGAACAGTTAGAGGATTGGCAAGTTATTTGGATTCATCCTCTGGGGACCATGAGTCTTCATAGAGACACATATGGCTGCCCATCAAACATAATTCAGTCTGGAGCGAAAGTGGTGGGCCAACTGAGCAACACTGCCATCCATGGAGCTGGCTGCTACCAAGTTCAAAAAAAAATATTATCAACTATTATGAACTATTTTACATATGTAATGAGGGAACCTTGCATTATGAATTAAATATTCTGTACTGAAGAACTTTCCGCTATTTCTTTCAGTCTATATATTTGCACGCTAAACTTGGCCGGTAAGATTACTGAAATATTAGTCAGGCTTAAAAATATACGAACTGTGGATGTGTGAGAAGTGCTCAGCATAAATTCAAGAGGACGCTACACACTACTGTTAGTAACTACCAGAGTGATGATGAAAAAAATATGCACCTATTTGTCTTCTTCTGAACACATTAGGGAAATGTGTGCCATTCTGCTCCAAGAGAGCAACAGTCTTAAAGTCGGTAAACAGTGTTATCTCTCAAATAATTCATAATAACAAACAGGCAGGACATTAATTTATCCAGATGGGACACCGCCAAACTGCTATCTCATCGTTAATTCAGGTACTGACATGTCTGACAGAGAATACAATAATTCATAACCATGGGACAAAGAGCTGCTGCACAGGATTAATCCATTGCCACTGTACTGGGTATAAATACAATTTTATGTGCCCATAAAATGACTAGATGCATACTTTATCGTAACAACTGTCTCACACAGAGTATATGAGCCCTTTAAAAACCTGAGCAAAATGGCTATATTTCTTTCAAAAATATGGAAAGACGGCAATAAGCAACTTTAGAAGAAATTACCCAAAAAATAGCAACTTGTACAAAGTTGCAAGAATATTACCTGAAATTAGCAACAAAAAAAGAATGAAAAGAATGGTAACAGAGCAAAAACAGAAAATGAACTGAAAAAAGTGCTAAAATGAAAAGAAAAACTAATCAATATATTAAAAACAATAATAATAATAATTTTCTTGAACCTAATTTTATGTATATAATTATAATAATTATAAATATAGTTTTCTTGATATTTTTTGTTGATAATTTTCTGACAAAACTCTCTCTTTTTCTTTTTTAGCTAAGCTGCCTTTTTTTGAGAGAGAAATCTCATTTTAAAGGTTTAATTACTTTGTGAATGGGATCTGAACGCTGTACAAGAAAATGGATGTCCATCCAGATTTTAAAGGGTCAAACAACTACACAACAATATTGACTGAGACATTCAGTTCTTCTATTATGTATAAATCTGCAGAATATTTTAAGTGAATAGATGTATTCCCTGAACATAAAGCCCTGGGCTTCTAAAGAGTTGGAGCAGCAATGAGGACTGATTCATACCACAAAGACTGCTCTGTGCGCCGTGCTGGCAGGGGGGACAAGCTCTTTCTTTTCAGTGATGTTGCAACAGACCCAGAATCACTTTCTGGCAATGAGAAGCCGATGCCACCCCTCTTTTTTTCAACCCCAACTATTCATAGTTGTTCCTGAGTCGGTTTTCAGTCAGTGCCAGAACATACAGCATTGATAAAAGCATGATTTGTAGCATGAGGAAGTACTGAAGTGCCCAGGCGACAGAAAACAGAACCATCACTCTAAATGCATCCAATACTCTCCCAGGCCCACTCACACTGATGACAGCTTGGCTGTGGTCTCAGTTACCCACTGCTGATGACACAAAGTCTCCATTCATGTTCTGATGAGATATCCCCATCTTGGCAAACACACAAACATCCACACAGAATCTCACAGCAGATAAAGTCAGTCACCTGTCAACCACATAGTGCTGCATCAATTAGTCTATTAAAGCTGCAGTTGGTTACTTTTACAAAAAGATAGCTTTGTGTCGTATTTGCTAAAACTGTCACTATATTTTGAAAGAGGCACTGGGAAAAAAATCATATCATTTCTCCTCTTCCCTCTGCCTCTAATGGTATTTCCCAGAATTGACCATCGCTCACAAACAAACAAACAAAAAAAAAAAACCCAAACAATCGGAGCAGAGAAGTCTCCAACGTAGTTGTCAATCATATCAATCCCCGCTCGTGAACGGCGGTCAAACTGTCAAATATGGCAGCACTGATCAAATATGAATCAACAATGAGTTTTTCATTGCCTATTTTTCAGCTTAAATGTTTTCAGAAACATTTTAGTGTACTGTTTAGTTGTAAAAATGAACCAGACCAACTTTTTCATTTTACAGCTAAACAGTACACTAAAATATGTTTCTGAAAACATTTAAACTGAGACATAGGCAATGCAGTAGCAGAGTCTTGATTCATTTTTGATCTTTGCTGCCTAGTTTGACCATTTGACAGCACTCCTTGGCTCTCATTGGTTGTTTTCTATAATGTGGTGTAAGGCCATTTTAAATGCTACAAGGCAATTGAATGAATTTAGGGAATATAATTTATTTCACAGATTGTCCATCTCATGTGGCACTGTGGGAATACAGCAGCAGTTTCTGCAAATATGACAAAAGCTATTTTAAAAAACAGCTCAAAATTGAGTAATTCTCTAGATTATTTAGTCAGGCGAAATGACAAATACTGGCATTTTTCAGCTTCTCAAACATGAGGACTGGCTGCTTTTCAAGATGATGACTTGACCTCTGGGAAACTGCGTTTTTGGAAGTTTGTCATATCTTACCAGTGAAATTGACATATTAATCAGTAATGAAAATGACTGTCAGTTACAGCCTGTTGTACCTACCGAAAATACACTTCTAACTTAGCTGATTTAATGTCTTATTCAGTTTGGCAGTTTTTAGAAGTGGGAAACCAGTGAGGGATCAAGTCTTCTCAACTCTGTTTTGACATCCACAAAAAGGCGTGTTGGCTCTGTATGCAATACCTCCACATGTGTACTCTCTCCCAGTGAGGCAGCTTGTCTTCTGGTCAAAGAAAAAAAAAGGAGTGGCAGCATGACTCCATCAATGTGTCTTTCATTACGCTAAGCTCCTCCAGAAGTCTTTTCTCTCCTTGCTCCTCAAGGTGCATTTATGGGATCGGAAGATCCTCCATGAGTGGGGACCGATTTACAGGTCATGGGGAAGAGAGGACATGAGTTAGTGCAAGTTAGGGTAATGAAGAGCACACTGTGTCTCTCAAAGGAGACAAGTGGTCGCCTACATTCTCCTCAGACCAGCAGGAAGAGTTAGCAGTGATAAGGACTGCAGTGAGGGGTAAGCTGGTTTGTCCAAACTGGAAGAAAAATGGAAAAAAACATACATAGTAAAAAGCATCAGTAACACCTGCCTTCAGTGGCCTGTACTTCATCCATATGTTTTAATTATGAGCTTGAGGTCAAGGTAAGTCATATTATAAAGTTGCTGAGAATAGCTGCGTACAACAGGGAGGAGGTAAAACGTGCTCTGGTTTAGCACACAGGGCACAGATTCCCTTTGGAAAAGCTGACACAGTAACACCTCAACCCTGTAAGGTGTGGAGACACTGAGCAGAGACAAACCTGCATCTAACCACTAGTCATTACAAAGATGCTGAAAGTATTTTATCTAGGGCTGTTAGCTTTAACACTTTGATTGCGATGCAATTAAAGCGTGTAGGTACTGCATTATTTATCTGTTTTGTTTTTTTTGTTTTTGTTTTTTTTTTTTATCATAAGCTGACATTTCTATCTTTAAGAGGCTGTACTGGGCTGGGTTTTAAGGCTACAGTGATGATATCTGAAATTAAGAGACTTGAGGTACCAACCATGTCATGCTAGCTTGAACATGAAAAGAAAATGTGTTCTATGGGAACCCATGAGTCTCCCCTTTTTTAGACATTCCCACTTTATGCTATTCCCATGCAGTTTTTTGCTGTCATTTGATTCCTAATCAAGACAGTCTGGTAAACAATTGCTTTACCCTGTCAATTTGGACATTAAAACTGTTTTTAAATGCAAAACAATGGAATTAAAAACATGAATAAAAATAGGATTAATCATCTACTCAAGTTCTGTGATTAATCACAATTTTAATTTTTTTGAAAGACCTAATATAATAATTTTTTAAAATAGAATGAGATGGAGGACAATATGGAGGAAAACCAGAGAAGAGAAAGCACCTTAATTAAAAGGAAGTTAAAGAAGACAGACAGTTAGGAGACACTGGCAGTAAAGGTGGACAGGAGTGAAAAACGAGCAGGAGATAAGAGTGGGAGGATGACGATGCAGAGAAACTGGGAGCGTGCGAGAGGGCCCTGCATGACGGGCACTGGTGAAGAGGAAAAGTGGTGGGACGAGGACTGACATGAGTGCCCAGTAAATTTATGAATATTCACAACAGGTTGTCTGCCAGTTTGCACATAAAGTCAGAGTTCAGCTCAAGTTTAGTAACTACAAGCGACATGAAAAATTAGAAATTGAGGCTCAATATGTAGAGTGTCGGAATTAGTAACACTGAAGCTAAAGCTGAAAAGCATTCAGTGAAAGCCGTGGGCAACCACTTGTTTTGTTCTTGCTTTCTGCGTTACTTCGCTGACAGCAGAATAGTGGTTTGCTTGACTGTGAGCGAAAGCAAATATGAGCAAGTCAGAGAACAGCAGACTATTTTATAGAGAACTCTAAAACTCCCTATCCTAATGCAGACTGCTCTTAAAAGGCTCACCACTTAATGACCCATTTAATATATTTACTTCAGAAGAGCCCTCTGTAATTATGGCACTAAAACCAAAATCAGTGTATCACTTTAATAGGCTGTTAATTTACAATCTTGGGGCAAATAATTTCAGGTTTGAGATCCTTAAATTTTCCTTTTAGTACAACTTTAACAATTAACAATGAAAGGAAATGAAAGGAAGCACATTATAACTTGATTGTCTATTAGCAATCACACATTTTTACTTTAAATGTGAGATATTACTTAGATAAATGTCCATAAGGCATACTATTACAGTAACAGTAGTGCATTTTTACTTTTATTTCTTTTAATGCACCCAATTACTTATGCATTCTACCTATCTATCCCACAATAGATATTAAGAAAATGCTACAAAACATCTGACACACAATTATAGAGGGCTTTGGCTTTGGTCCAGTTGTGGGGAACAATTGATTCATTTACATCTGAATCCATTTCCTGGATTGACAGTAGGAGATGGTCTTGCAAGTTTATCCTAACAGCAGCTGGGTGATAAGACCCATGTTAACTCGTCTGTGTGGACTAAGACATGTGCTTCTTTCAGGGCTGCAAGACTAGCGAATGTGACACTTTGCATTTTCCATAGAGTCCAAACAAGACTGTCCAATCAAAAAGCAGCTGTCTCACAGAAAAACTAAACCTGTCTTGGCACATTCGACTTACTGGAGAAGCGAGTCAGGCCCTGCTCCTGCTGCAGGAAAACATTCTCACTCTTTGCAAACTGCATCATTCTGACTTTCAAGAAAAATAACAAGACGGAGAGTCACGCTAGCAGCACGCCAACATAAATATTTTCAGCCCCCCACCCGCTGAGATGCACCTTGTCATATTTCTTATCTTTTTGGTAACTGGTGTAGATTGTAGACTGTGTAGACTGGTGTAGTTTGGTGTAGATTCATCATCTGCTTTATGTTTACCTGGCACTTCATTCACAAGCTTGTCCATGCTTTACTAGTGGTGCAGAACTATGCATAATTTATGTTTAGCCTCATGTTGCCCCCACTTTACAACTCCAGAACCACAGGCTTAGTGTGTTAGTGCCCACCAAAGTTATTACACTTCAACATGCACATGAAATTTCAGTAGGGCTGTACCCAAATCAAAAATATGCCAGTTGATTTGGATTTGGCAGTTCAATACATATAAGCGCTGATTTTTTTGTTTTCCATACAAAGTTTTAAAGGCTGAATGGGCTCCACGGGACTGTCAATGTGACAGCGGCATCCACATTATATAGCACTATCAGCACAAATGGCAGTTCAAAAATGTGCAACATTTTTTGCCTACACTAGATATCAAGAGACTGTATCGTATTAACCTGCTTTGAGCTGCAAATTCACCATTTATTCACCTTTCGGTGCAGTCGGTCTCTCCCTCTGTGCCGCTGCCTGCATGTCTACAGCTGCAAAGAGTGGCATCAAAGTCAAGAGCACTCACTCCATAGCAAATTCTGGAGACTAAAACATCCCCAGAAGTACACTACACAAAAAAAAAAAAAAAACAACTACTCGACTTAAAGCAATGAGGGGTCTCTGACTGACTGTTCTCCCCAACAATGCTTTTCAGCTCCTCCTAAAGGGATCTCAAGGTGTTTACAGGCCAGAAGAGATGTATAAGAGATGTATAAGTGCACTTGCATATTTTGGGTCATTCCTCTGAGGCCTCCTACCAACTGGTAAAACTCTAATGGGAGGGGTCCAGGAGGCATCCTGATCAGATGCCCGAACCACCTCAGCTGGCCCCTTTTGATGCAAAGGAGCAGCAGCTCTACTTCGATCTCGCTCCAGATGTCTGAGCTCCTCACCCTATCTCTAATGCTGAGCCCAGCCACCCTATGGAGAAACTATCTCATCTCAGTTGCTTGTATTTGTGATCTCATTCTTTCCGTCACTACCCAAAGCTCATGACCATAGGTGTAGGTCAGAATATGGATTGGAAAATCCAGAGTGTTTTGCTCCAGCTCAGCTCAGTTGCTGAAATATTTTACTAAAATTAAGAATTCAACCAATGGTCTCCCACACATTCTTTGAAAAAAAAAACACCCGTTGCTTCGTACTGATTTAATATTTTCTAAGTAGAACCGTTCATCAGGAGTGCTATTGGAATTCATTCAGGTATGCATTGCACCACACTCTCGGAGCGCAAAGCATACTCTAGGCACAGATGAAGCAGCAAAACACCAGAAGCAGTGACAGTGAAGCTTTACCATCCATTGCGCTGGGTCTAAAAGATTGCTTTCACTTGCCTCAACAGCAGCTGCTGTTCTCGTTCATCGATCTGACCAGCTCTGACCAGATCAAGAGATCAATTGTTGTCACTGCAGCTCAAACTCCTCAAACTGCTGGTGAGGGAAAAAAGAACTCATGACAAGTTCCGCCTGCATTCACGGACGTGCAAAAATGTGCAAATTTAGAGTGATAGAAAAGGACACACATTTTTACCTGGTAATGTCAGTTTTCCAAATGCTTAATATACTGGAGACCGCGGATGTTTGTAGAAAATTTCATGGCAATCCATTAAATAGTAACGGAGATATTTCACTCTAAACCAATAAGGTGGACTGAATGACTAACCCTGGCATCCCTATAGCCATGCAGCTAGCCTGGGTAAGATTCTGCCAGCCAATTAGAGAAACTTAATACAGCTTAGGTGAGAAAACAACTCAGCAAAGGACACACACACACAGAACAAACACACAAAGGCAACGTCATAAATCCATTTTGCTATTTCAAAACAATATCACAGCATCCTTGCGAGGCCTCTAATCACAAACACTATGTTTCAATTCTCTGTGTCACACAGCCCACTGCCGTGGCATTTCTTCAGTGGGAACATGTAACAAATCTCAGCATATGCCAGCGTCATAGGCTTTCTATTGTCTAAGTGACTGCCGTGAGAGAATGACTCACTGGCCTGGCTGTGACACGATTCCTCCTTCGCTCTCATCCTGGCCCAGTGCCCCCACTCGATGGTGTCACGACTGCTCACATCCAACTAGCTTTTACCGCCATTTAAAAGGTTAACCCCCTCTGGGCGTTGATGACACTGAGCAGAATACACAACAATGATGCTGATGCTATTTCTAGCCTTGTCGCAGTGTGTGCTGAGAGTGCTGACTGACACAAGCAGACATGAGTAAATACATTTAAAAATAGTATTCTTACTGAGCCATACTGACGTCTATCCAGCCATACAGTATCTGATGAATAGAGATCTGCTGTAGCAGAAATAATATCCTTACTAATGAAATGTGCGTGTTTATGAGATTGGTCATCAGCAGCAAAACATTTAATTAAATCTGAATCCACTATTAAGTCTCATTATTTTCTGACAGCAGAGCAAAAGACTTGAGATTTAAGAGCAAAGATCCAAATTCAGGATTGTCTTTCAATTACTTGGATTTGACCAACTTGAAAAAAAAATAGACAGGTCAAACGTATTAGCCTCAGCTCTGTCATAAAAAAAAAAAATCTAAAAAATAATTTTGCATTGACTCCCAAGTGTTCTGACCCCAAATCAATCCCTTATCCTACATATTACAATGACCTCTGTCTGTCATAGTTGAGCAGGATGTACAGCTTCTTAGTCACATGATCAATATGATGATATTGATTGCTGACTAAGTGTCATCCCAAAGGTGTTGCTTGTGATGATGAACCACCCAACACTTTTGATCCATTCTCACCACTCTTACTAGCCTTGTTTCCTGCAGGAACAGGGAGTTTTTTAAGCAAAAAAAAAGCTGTTGCTTGCACAGAGGCCATCAGAATTTCTGAAGGTGCATCTTTGCATTACACCAGAATAGGGGTGAAATTTAGCGCTACTATTGGAGTGACTACAGAGTCACTTGACCAAGGAATAAATGCTGACTGTAACCTTTTCCCCACTTAAGAAAAAAGCCAGACAATTTTTTTCTGTTTTGTTTTGTTGTCAAATGGGAAAGAGGCAAACGAAACAATTAATGAAGTAATTGATGAAAAAATGAGTGTATGTGCTTAACACTGAACTAAAAATGTTCATGAAATCAACCTTTAAGCCTTTAGATTCTGCCAGGTTATGAAGACATATTTTTCATTTCATAACAGTAAACTGTAAAAAAAATTGTTAGATGGAGTAAAAACGCCGGTAGAGCAAACAGTGTAACATTTAGCCCAAAGGTAGGAAGATCTCAATGACCAACCGTAAATCATCAACACTTTCAGTTATCAGTCAGTCGAGGAGACTCAGCCTCTGTGTGTGTTTGTCAGTGAAAGTGGATACACTTTATTATTTGTGTGAGGGAGTTAATCCAAGACACTCTAAATGAGTGGAAAGCACTTGGTTCTAGTCCATTGCCCTCTGTCAGCAGGCTGTTATTAACAACCTCCTCCTTTTCACCCAGCCTGAAATCAAGTTTTTCTCTATCTTCCTTTTTTCGCCTGCAGATAGCAGCAGTCTTTAAATTATTATATGCAGCTACTCCACCAATTCAAGCAGCCAGGGGGAACAAAGATCTAGCATAGTGAACTGTATAGCAACGTACACGTTCTAGTGGGTGACGGTCTACAAACTAGAATAGGGAGCACAGGTGTTTTAAGCACAGTCAGGCAGTCAGCTCCCCCCTCCTCCTACCAACCCTGCATCCCTTTTCACATGCAAAGTGGAAAGAAATGGAGGAATTTTACATGGCTGGATACTGTACAGTATGTTATCGCCTGGAGTGGAAAAGTAGGTCATCAGCCTCACAGGGAGCAGCGGAGCTTCACTGCTTTTCTCTGCAGAGTAGGATGCTTGCTGCACTGTGCTGTACAGCCAATGATAACTAATCCTGTGTTACGTGTGCTCACAAGCAGCAATTGACGCATTGATGTGACCCGGATGCTCAATTTACGCCCTGCAATCCATTCGAAACTGCTAATGTGCATCTCGAAGCCTCTGCAGTATTCCAAAAAAAAAAGTCAATGTAGCACATCAAGCAGAACACAAAGGAAGTGATGGAAGTTTCACAGTTTTTCTATATTTGGTGTCTAAATCATCAGTCACGCTTGCAGCTGCAGAGAAAGTTAAGCAAAGGAACAGGTGTAGATTTTAAAGACTCTTGTTTAGTACAGTCTAGGGAAAAGAGAGCATCAGGGAGGAACAACAGAGACAAGAGGATGCTCATTCTGATGCATACAAATCTACAACAGCACACTGAGAGCCCCAGACAAACAAAGGCAACTGTTACATGACATCCAGATATGTATGCAATCCAATCAATCACTTCTGCCTGAGAAAGAGCACTGAGCTTATATGATGAGCTGAGACACACTTTATTACTTCCTTTAATAACAGAAGCAAGTGCACATTGACTTTTAATCCTTTTAGACCTTGGTGCATCCTTCAGCACCATCAACCATCCTGCTTTAAATGAATGCCTTTAAGCAGTGGGTAGGTGTCACCGGCACTGCTCTTGAGTGCTTTATACCTTTCCAATACAACATTCTCAGTCACCATTGGCAACTCATCCTCCTCCTCAATAAAGCACATGCTGTGCAACAAGGTGCCATTCTTTGTCTAATCAATTTCCCTCTACATCCTCAGCTGCGACTGTGTAAAAAACACACAAAACAGATTATTTCATTGCTCCACCAGTGATGCCCAACTGTTCTCTCTTTAAAGCCAATCATCCAACCACTCTCGACATCGTAAGATTTCCTGATGTCAAATGCAGAATGTTTCAAAGCAAAGTACATCTCAGTGAGACGCTGCAATAAAGAAGTCTTTTTGCTAATATTAGATCATTCGTAGGTGATTTTCACAGTGATGTGACCTTTCAGGAATTAGGTTATGAATGTATCATTGTCCTGATTCCTACCTTTTGAAAAATGTCAGCTTTGTACTTTTAATTATTTAATGCTTCTCATTTTTATCCCATTCTATAATGGAACAGTGCTACCAGTGCAACAGGGATTTCCATCTTGTCGTAGAAAATTATTATATATGAAAGTATGTGAATGTAATCATGAATAATTGTATAGAGATGTATGATTCACACATTAATGGTTTAGATATTACTGAGGACCTCAGATTCCTTCACTGACTCCAGGGTGTCTGAATGTTAAGATATTATGAAAGTAAGACCTTGTGGATGTGACTATAATGACAGACGCATTTGTATGATGTGTGAAATGTTATGTATAAATCTGGCTGATCCTCTGTTACTTTAAACTGTCTCTTTGTCCACACATTTTCATGCTCTACTAAGAGCTTCTCAGATGTGATTTATGTTGTCATTAAACCTATATATTCATATAAGATCAACTGTGGCTCGTCTTTTTTTTATTATTCATCAAGATGAAGATTGACCGTGAGTACAAGTTTTCATACTCGTCACATCTCCATACATCTTATGTGCTTATGAGTCAATGTGAAGTTTTTTTTGTCCACCCTGCTGGTGTTATTGTGGTCAACTTGTACTGTTGTCAGTGTTCTTTCTGGACTGCACAAATGTTCGCCAGATGCCCATCACTTCCAGCTTGCTTGCAATGTCTCTAAAGCCGTTTTCATATTCTTCTTGCAACAGCAGTGTCGTCCTGCATGGACTTCTCACTCAAAACAGCAAGCAGGGCTTCTGTTTCATCCGCAGGCCAGGTGCTCGCTATTCTACTTTCTCATTTCTTTTTCTGAGACATAGTAGAATCTGATAAAGTATCCTCAGTATGTCTGGCAATAGCAACAAAGGCTATTTAAACATGTCGCTGAAACATTACTGAATTTTGACAACGAATAACCTTGACCCCTATGAGCCCTTCTAACATCACAGCAATCTGCTTAGAGACGCTCAGACAAGCTTTGGCCCAATTCTGAGTCGGTCCATGTTAAGCACAACTCTGCATGTTTAAACTTGTAAAGGAGACGCAAATCAGTGCAGCATGGTTTGACTCGGCATGTCCAATAGTGCCAATAAAAAAAAGCCCTAATCAAGACATACGTTTTTGTGATGAGCCTCCAATCATATTTCTAGGGCTGGGGATTATTTGAAATGTATTTATATCAATATGATGCATGAATTTAAAACCCAATATTTTTTCGATACATGATTTGTGGAAAATAAAAAAAACAAATTCCTTAATTATTTAAAAATAAATAAGCCACATTTTTTAAATGGTAAATATCGTCCTAAGACAGGCTGTCATGGGAGAATTTATCTGAAATTAAAATTAATCTCACCAAATATCAAGCTTCTAATCCCTCAGGTATGACCCTGCAAATGCTGGAGAAAAGAAGGTGTGAGCTACAAAGATAACTTGATTTGGAAATAGTTGGAGGGATATCTACTTGGATAGCTTTCTGACACTGATCTTGTCATTATCTAAATCCTTGGCTCAGACACACAGGCAGCGTGCAAAATGTTGTGCTCATATTACCTTAAAGGGAAGCCTGTGCACAAATCCACACACCATAATTCAGCACAGTTTGGGTCAAATTGTCATCAAATAACTTATCTCATAATAAAAACTGGGTTTTTAAAGGGTTTTTAAAACAAGGGTTTTTAAAACAGAAAGGGGAAGCTCACTTTTTATTTGTTTGCTTTAATACTACACAACTGGCATAACCTTTTAATTGTGGGCATTAATTCGGTAACAAGATGAAATTCCAGAATATTACCAAATTCAAATAGAAACAGCTCAGATTTATTTATTTATTTATTTATTTATTTGCAGCTTAGTTAATATGTTCTTCAGATTTCATTATGGACATTGTTTCTATTTTTTTTCTCCATCACATATCATTAAAAGTATTCCAATTGTGCAGACAGTGACACCAACAACCATGGATGGGAGGAAATAATACTAATGATACAATTATTACATATCTGTTATTACATATCTATAATACATATCTGTATCTGGTATACACGTCGCCTTTTATCAACAAGAAACTGCAGCAAAGAAATGCCTATGAACCACAGTCTCCATTACAAACTTTGTCCACCACACACACATTATTTTTCTTCAAACTGTAAAATGCCACTGAGTAGGTTTAAGTACCAAACCTTGGTCCGTATATAAAAATATCTTAATGGCAAAAACATTATTAGATATTTGACCAAGAGTCAACCTCCAGGCCCAAAAAAACAAAGAAGTGCCCAAAACTGCAGTTCATCTAATGCCTCATCTAAAGCCTGCAATGAAGTACAGACTTTATAGTGATATAAGACTAAGAAATTCAGATCTTTCCAGCCCTTTCCTGTACTCAATCTACTGTGCCTGGAAAGCGAGTCCTCTCATATCCAACCATCACAGCTGGTGTTTGCCTGGCAGTCATACTGCTTACTCTCCCACCTCCCTATGTTTCTGCATACCGTCTTGTCAGCTTATATGCACTCGCACACACACGTCAGCAAACAGATGAGACATCAGGAGTGCCGGGCAGCTGCTGCAGTGTTAGAGAAACCCCATAAAACCATCCCGCATTCTGTCAGCACAACAGATTGTCAGGGAGAGTGAGGGCTCTGCTACCAGTGGCACATGGCAAACAGGGCAGTTGTGCATGTTTGTATGAGCTAAGACAAATGTTGGGAGCTTTGGTTGGCCAAGGAACACAAAATCTTCCAATGCAAAAAATAGCCTAATTTCCCTGAAGGTAGCGGGTTTATGAAGAAGTCATTTCAAAATTAAAGATGCAATAGGGCTTTTTCATTGAAGACATTTCAATATGCCACAGTAAGAGAAGCATTTGATGAAATTATGGCTGAATTCCATTTAGCTGCCATTAGGGTCCTGGTATTGTGCATGCTTGCTCAATGTTACTCTCACTGGGACTTTTGAAAAAACACATCTTTATCTTAAAGAGCAGTGTAATTTATAAACTCACCCTTGCATGCATATGTAGTGTGCTTCTGTGTATTTGTGTTGGGTGGGTAAAAAATGACTATTCACACCTGACAGTCTGTCTGTTAACTAAAAAAACAACAGATTTTCATGAAATGCCCATGTGGCTATGAGGTGCTTGCTGTGTGTTACAGCAGCTGTTTCATTACTGTTGACAAAACAGCTGATGGCTGATATGCTTGAAATGAAAATGGGATATTGTGTCACTTCCACCTGGAAAACACGTCCAAATGTTGGAATGGGGAGGTCGGATCCGGCAGTGTTGGTAGTGAAATGAGGGTTGGCATTGCATGTGCATGCACTAGTAAGTTGCCATGGTTACAGCACCACATTGCCTCACCATAACTAAATTGCAAACATTAACACATTTACACGTTTGCATGGGCCCACAGTAGAAAAACTATAATACTCTAAAAGCACAGACTCATTGAGTAACAGCTCTTTATGTGCTCTGTATCGAACCAGTTTGTTGTGTTTTAATGGAACTTCAAGTAAATACTGGAAGGATGACGACAGAGACTGTGAAGAGCATTGATGGTACTTATCTGTTTCCTTTTGTCAGTTTAATTTGGAAATTATTTTACAGCTATAGCGTTTATAAGCTAAACGATGTAGACAAAACCACAGTAGTTTTCTCATCTGTGTATGCCTCTGAAATGGCTTGTGATGAGTCCTTATTCACTGTCACACTTCCATCTAATGATCTCTTCATGCTTTAATGGTCCAACACAAAGCTGAAAGGCATGGCATTAATGTGCTGTACTCGTGCTTTGACTTCAACACTTAACCTATCCATTCATCTGGAGAGCAGGGCCTCTGTGTATGTAGTAAAGCTCATCTGAATTGCATCTGGCGATATAGAAAATCAATAAACCATTAACCACAGTCTTGACTTGCTGAGAGAGGAACACAAGGAACACAAGGATCCAAGTCACTGACTAGTCTCGAGTCTCACTGAATTCACAGCAAAACAACAATGAGCAATGACAAGTTACTAACATGCTGCACAAGTCAAATGTATGATCACTAAGAACAAAAAAAAACCAATTATTATATCTGTAATAAACTCAACTGATAATAAATCTAATCTAGTGTGATGTTATCAATACTATCCTTGAATATCCTACTGTTATGACTCGGTGCTCTAGGGGAAAAGCATAAAAAGTTATTTATTGCATGGAGCATTCATAGGTAACTTAGATTTACAAATAACATAAAAAGATGAAAACCTACAAAGAAAAATGGACTGAAGGTGCTGCTTATATCAATCAAATAAATACACTACAAGAGTCCTCACAGAATTAAAGAGTTTTATCAAGGTCACCCTGACTAAATAAAGGGGTAAAAATAAATAAAAGCTCAACTGTGTGACCTGTCCTACTCTCACATGGCGACTCGGGATAACGTTACAAAAGCGTAAGCCAGTGGCTAGTAATGAAGGACAGAGACTGTGGGGGAAAAAGGCAGATTTTCACATCTAACTCGGTAAATGACGGGTTTATTTATACCACATAAGACCTGGCGGCTGTTGGAATAGTGAACCAACTAAATGACTAAGAGGACTAACCCACATGGTTTGGCAAGCTTCATCTTGTTTCTGTTGAGTTTGAATGAAGCATATTTCATGATGTGTTAACAAGGCAATTAAGCAAAGGCTAGTCTTAGACGAAAAAGAGAAATTTGAATTCAGAAGGTGTATGGTTGCATATTCATCTGTATTTCTCAGAAAATAATTGTATATTGTATAAGTATATTACCTTTTTTTGACATTTTGTGACTTCAGACTAAAGCGTAGTGAGCTTGTGCGGGGGTGGGTGTGGGTGGGGATGGATAGCGTCGCACACAAACACTGTCATAACTGTTTACCCCAGCGAAATTTCAGGAAGGCATGAAAAAATAGATACCGTCCAAGCCTACAAAAGTGACTATATCCTAATTATTTTCATAAGAGAAACACGCAGAAATAAAAATGTTAAACTTAAGTACCAGGAGATAGATATAGACAGAAAACAGAACAAACAAGAAAGAAACCACTTTGCTGTTAAAATAATATCCATTTCTAGGACCTACGTTTGTGTCTCGAGTTGAATGTACTTCATAATCTAGAGAGTTTTTTTTTTAATGATATCAAAATCTTTTTCCCTCTAGACTGGACAGTTTTGAATTACTGATAAATTAATGGCACATTAATTCAGGCTGGATCCAACCAAATTAGGTCTCCCACAAGAACAAACAAGAGCAATTTAAAAATTCGGGGCATTTTTTACACAGTTATAATATTCCACGGTGAAACTTAATGCATCAAATGCACACAGACAGGCATCCTGTCCGTCGTTCCGGATCCTGATCTGAGCCACAAAAGCAGGCAATACAAATATTTTTAGACATGTGATAGCATAACACCAAGATGCATAAATTAAAGGTTTTTGTATTATTATTAATATCTTTTCGATTGGATGGAAATCGGCCATTAATAACAGGCATAAACTTTGATCATTCTTTGTCTCACACCATTATCTATGAAACAGAAATGTCATTGAGGTGACCTTGAATGCTGTGCATTTAAGATCTTCTCACTTACTTTACTCTTTTTCCAGTGTGTCTTGTAAATTAGCGTGACGCTTTGCTTATTATTGGGAACAAAATCACACTGCCTCTGAAGAACAGTATCATGTCATCTCTTGTTTCTTGTTAATTTCTTTATCTATCTGGCCTAAAGTTATAATCAACTGACTGGTCCTTTCCTTCATTTTAATCTGTTTTGACAGACGCCAACCTTTGCTTGGCAAAACATCCCCATCTGTTACCTCTGTGTTAACTTTTTGTTCATATGAAATCTTTCTGAAACATCTTAGCCAGCAGTGAGTATTGACTCGTTTTACATTCAAAGGTGATCGCTGAAAGCATTTTGGTTTTCTGCTGTTTTGGCAGAATGAAAAATGTATTAAGGGTATCATTCACTATGAATGTAACCATGGCAACCAGGCACAGACACTGGTTAATTTCTGTGGCTCCAGAATTTGACATACTCATTACACCCATGATGACACTTTCCCAGTCTGAGAACTTTTCCAGTGCAAATATGCATATTTCAAAAAACATTTAAAGAACCCATACTTTACAGGGTACATATGGCAAAGAAATCAAGCTGTTATTGCATAAATTTAGTCAGTGTTAACAGATTCTTTCTAGTGTCTGATTACTTAAAAAAACACCAGCACAGTGCCTGTGTGATGCAGGTGCTGCCTGTGTTTCTGCAGATGACACCAACTAAATCTATCGCCCACACAGTGCTCCTAATGCAATTCCTGCCTTTACATAAGTCACATCCTCTGTTGGCTTGGGTCTCATTCTAGTGTTGCCATCCTGGAGACTAATGTACGAGCTGCATCACAGACTCAGGAGCTCGTTTGCCCTATTGAGACTTTTATGTTACCCTGTATTGCTTCTGTAGAGTGGTGCAGGAATGAGTCCTTAAATATGGACAAGAATTAGCATTTTAGCACTTCTGGTTCCCTCCTCTCGAAGTCAATGTTTTTTTTTGAGTGGGTTTTTGGTTATATGTCTCAAATTAGGGTGTGGTTAACACAATCTTGAGAGACTTTCACGTTTTATTTTGTTATATAAAATACATCTGTAAATACCCCATTCTAAAATTTTAAAGCCTTTATGTGTCTTAAAAGGTCAGTTGCTAGTAAGTGGCTAAATGCGGTGACAGAGCGTCATCACCATAGACTGCAGAAATAATGGATGGAGCTACTGGGAGGTTACCCAGTAATTTGTAGGCTGCTGTTTTAAAGTCTCAAGATTGACATTTCAATCGGTGTCATCGTTGTCATGGAGGAGCGACTCACAGACTGTAGCAACAGGTAGCAATGACTCGCAGACAGGCCATCACTCAAGCAGTCCCCCTTATGCATAACTTTAGGCCTTAATAAATTGGAAAAAGGTGAGTTATAAAAGAAATCATCTCAATAGAGTTGGCATCAATTTTGAAATAACTGACCTAAACTAATTTTTTGTACCAGGCTGTAAACATTTTTATTTCTGCTGTAAAGTTGGGCATTTTAACACGGGGATCGATGGGGATTGACTCTGTTTTGGAGCCAGCTTCAAGTGGCCATTCAATGAGCTGCAGTTTTTAGCACTTCTGTTGTTGGCTTCATTTTTCAGCCTCAGAAGTTGCCACTTAGTCATCACACCAAATACGGCTTCAAAGCCTCCATGTGGTGGCAACACTGAAGTCATGTTATCATTGTGTAGTCCATTTATAGCCTAACATTAGCTTTTCACCTAACGATTGCATGTATGCGTCAGAAATCATAAAAGTGGCGTTCATTTGTGAAGATTATCTTACTGAACAAAACATGTTAGTATCGCAAACTTTTGTTTGGCTTATTTTCAGCAATAATCCAGAATCCAATAAATAATCCCAAAGGCCTTTACTCAATAGAACCAGGGTGATGCTAATTTCCATGCTGACATTCATATAAATGTCATTCCTGCAGCCCTCTGTTGACCTCACTGTTGACCTAGATCACTGTAACACTGGCCCACATGGAACCGTTAGTCCTTAAGGGAGTTCCCTTTGATCAAGTCAAGAGGTTTGATCCAATTTTTAACTAATGAAGGGTTTTTGAGTGTTTTCCCTCCACACTTACTTGCAGATTTAGGTCTTGTTTACTATGAAAATTGGGCCTGCAAAGCCAAAAAATAAATAAAAAAATTACTACCTGTGATAAATGCGCACTAATTAACTAAATATCAAAACTTAATTTTTGTGCATGTGCTTATGACTTGCAGAACAAATGTGTGATGTATCCTTTGGTCAGTACTATGAGTAACCGGTCAAGCTACTCTATATTTTATGATTTTATGAATGAGTGTGTGAAAGGGGGGGTGATGGATATGCCAGGAATCAGCTGGGAGGCAAATCAATGAGCAACCTTGAATGTTGGCATATGGAGCTTCAACTTCATGCACTCTGCATCCAAGCCACTGAAAATAAGAATATAAATGCTATTGAATACACTGAACACACATTGCTGCTAAGCAGACATTTAAACCTTTCAGCAGCTGGTGATGAACATTATGTAAGCTAATTGCTTCTCCAAAAATGTTAACAGGAAAGAGAAAAGATGACTGGCACCCTCAACAATGAAGCTGCCAAATTTCTGAAAGTTTAACTGTGGGCCAAATACCTCTCCATGCAGCAGGAATTCTGTGATGAGGGAGCAACGCTCACATTGTTCATCACTGCCACAATATCTTTATAAACTTATATAAAGATATTCATTGTGAAAAACTAGTTAGCATTTTGAAAATGCTTTTATGATCAAATTAAAATGTTATGTGAAGCTCTCGCCCAGCACTGCCGAAACCCTGAGGTTTCATTTGCAGTGGCTGTGTGTTAGGCTTAGTCGTGCATTCCTTTGAGCAGAATTATTTGTGTGCATGGGTGCAAAGCCAGTGAAGTTGTTGTTCTTGTTGCTGCACCAGCCAAAACTATTGGTCGCTACTGCTCCCTCTACTTTCCGTTGTTGTGATGACACAATTTTGTCTTAGAAAACCCAAACTGTTGATATGGCCACAAGGGGATGCAGTTGATAACTGTTCCTAAATCACCCTCTATTGGAATAAATTACTTCTGATCTCCAAAAACAGAGCTGCTTGTTGTACTGCGAAAATCACAGATGGCATTGACACAATTATTGATGGCTGAAATCCGTTGAGATAATCCAGTGTCAGGGCTCTGGGATTGTCCTTGTTGGCTCACTGGCGTGGCTCAATGGGACATTCAATAAAACCTCATTGACAAACCTTATTTTACCTGCTACTGAAGATGGTGCTTCAAGAGGACAGTTCACCCCAAAATTCAAAATACAAATATTTCCTTTTTCCTGTAGAGCTATTTATCACCCTAGATTGTTTTTGTGCGAATTGGCGAGTGTTGGAGATATTGGCTGTAGAGGTGTCTGCCTTCTCTTGAATATAATGTTGGGACTCAGCTTGTAGTGATAAAAGCACCAAAAAAAAAGACAGAAAAGAAAGAGAAAAACTCAACATCAATGTTTCTTTCCAGAAATCATGAGACGCTTACTCCAAATAATCCACAGATCTTGATGTGAGCAGTTTCATGTAGCAACTATTTTCTTTCTAATGAACTACAGCCACTATTGTTACAGCTCACCGGAGGAGGATTAAATAACATTTACATCTCAGACTGGCACGAGCAAAAGCCTCTCGTCCATGAGCAGACACACACTTTCTTCTGCACAGTGATATGGTTGGCTGGTGTAGTTTGGTAGAGAAAAAATAGTTCCTACATTAAAAACTGCTCACAACAAGGTCTGTGACTTATCTTGAGAAACTGAGTCATGATTTCTGGAAAGAAACATTGCTGTTGAGTTTTTCAAATATATTTTTTGGTGCTTTGAGTGCTACAAGGGCCATCTGGTTTCACTGCATTTGGAGAGAAGGCAGACAGCTCTATGGCCGATATCTCCAACACTCAGCAACTCACACTAAAACAATCGCAATTGATAAATAGCAGTACAAGTAAGAGGAAAAATATGTATACTTGATTTTAGGGTGAACTGGGCCTTTAATATGCACATATTGTATGTTCAACAGTCTGTCATCAGCAGCATTTCATTTTAGTCTACCACCTCTGCAGAATACAGAAATTTGAAATATAATGGTTCAACTAAAGGATATTATTTGGCACATTTAGGAGTGACTGCAATATACCTGCAGTTACCAGCCTCTCTGTGGAACAACCTGGCTGGTAGGACATGTGAGACATGAGAGATCTCTTTTGTTCTCCTCTTCACGCTTTGATTGTACCACTGAACAAAGTCAGGGAACAATTTATGTGGGATGTTTGCAGAGGTGCATAAATCAAATCTGATCACATCGACATTTCATGTGGCCCACTGCCCTTTAAAGTGTTCTGACATTTTTTTCAAACTGCAATTAGTCATTTGCGCCTATTTTCAGAGTGAGAGAAAATCATCCACAGAGGGAATACTCCTGTTTCATCACATTGTTTACAGTCCAGGACCTACAGCTGGTACCGTGTATACAGTGTGCGCTTTTTAATGAGCAGAGGACGCATTTTGATTGCGTGCTCAATTATGAAGCAAAAATGCCAAACATTCCCTGACTCTGGCATCTCTGAAGTAAATATATTTACCTTTTGTTTGGTGTTAACAGAATAAACTGTACTTTTTGCTGCTGGCCTACTAATAGACAGTTTGATGACATCACCTTAAACTTTTTTTTTATTTTTTAAAGCCTAAACTATCTAAAGATTAGTTGTAAAACTAACAGATGAACTGTTTAAGAAAGCAACAATTAGTTGCATCTTTATGGGCTTTACCTTACTGTGAGATCATTCACACTTTCCTGCTTTCTATCTCTGTGTAAATGTAATCTTGATTATGCTTTCACTTAAGAATAATAATGACATGAAGTTCC
This sequence comes from Plectropomus leopardus, assembly GCF_026936395.1. NCBI lineage: Eukaryota > Metazoa > Chordata > Actinopteri > Perciformes > Serranidae > Plectropomus > Plectropomus leopardus. Next base: position 28,702,124 of record NC_142177.1, read on the forward strand.
TTTATTTTCTGATGAATGGTCTCACACTATATCCTTGTCACCTCAAATTTTAATTTCGTCCTCTGAGCTGACAAAATGTCTTTACTAACGCAAAATTTTAAAAGAGAATATTAAACGTTCCCATTTAATCTGGCCTGATTTTTTTCTTTCTAATTAATTACATGGATTTATAAATATCCTTAGCACAGTCTTTCTTTTTGCCTTATCCTCTGTCATCTACTAACTCTTCCTCTGATCCTTTATATTGTTCTCATTCTAAAGCCTACTTATTTTTTGCAAAACCAATCAAAAGGTCATGATCATACCAAGTCACATCCAGCATCTCCTGCGTTAACTGTCTTTCATGTCAAGTGTAACTTACATGAGTGGGTTGATGTTGACACACGTTACGCCTTTATTTTAAAAAAGACTTCACCGCTTGCTGAGGCAGTCTTACACTATTCACCTACCGTACGAAAGAGGTTGAGTAGAATATGAAAGGATGAGAAGGGAAAGAGATAAAAGAAGCGTGCTAAATTATAAATGGGGCTGATAATGGAAATGTGATTGGAAAATGAAAGATGGGTAAGAATCAGCTGCTGTCATCTGCATAATACAGGGTTGAGAATGGACTTTGGAACAGATTACTATTTTGCATTTATTTGTGAGCTTTGATAAATATGTAAGTTAATTAAACACAGCTCTCATCCAACACTTCCATTATAACTTCAAAGGCTGCGGAAAACTGCTGGATAACAACTGCAGGTATCACAAAGTCAGCAGATAAATGTACTCCTACTGCAGTAACATAAAATGCAGAGCATGTTGTAAATAACCTCAAAATTACATCAGTGCCCAGGTGGCTTTACCTTCATTCACTCTTCCGTACACACAGTCCAGGTCTACTAGGAATAACTATGAAGAAGTTCCTACAAATAGGCAGAAATCAGATATCTCTGCAGAAACCTCCAGAAGCAACAATTCAAAGTTATTCACAGAAACAGGAGATTTGCATGCTGGTATTCCAAAAACAGGAGTTTGGCTAATTTGGCCTGCTTACCATCATTCAGCAGTAGGAGACTCACAGCTCATGGAGGCAGTCTCCTTGTAACTCCAGAACTTGCTTGAGAGGTATCACATTTTTAAGTGGTTTCCAGTTTCAAAGTAATCCAGTGGCAGTTACATGTATATCCATCGCTACAGTGTAAACAGGATCTGCTAACAGCTACTTCGGCATACTTTTAATTGTTCCAATTCGCCAAAATGTCAACAAATACAGGCTAAGAAACACAAGGTTTAAGTTGAAGAACACAGTGCATCTCACTGACCCTGTTGAATCATTTTACTTCCTGTTTACAGCCCCCAAAGCATTATGGGAGCTGTAGTTCCAAAATTTAGAGCATGATTATCCCCAAAACAGAAATCAGACAAAAGATAATGCTAATAGAAGAAACACAATCTAATAATATTAACGGTGTATGTTACACTATGCTAACATTATGGCTTTTTTAAGTTTTAATGCTCAGTTCAGATTAGTTAGATAGATGATATTCATGCCCAAACTGTTCATACTCATCTTTCAAGGAATCTAAATCAGACATCTTTACCCTGAAATGCTTCACAAGCAACTAGTAAAGAGATGCACATGCACATAGGGACAACAACCAAATTGTCACATTTGCAAGAGAGGCAAATGGGGGGAAAAATGAACAACATAACTGTGCAAGCCCCATCTCCCAAATGATTTGTTGCAGAAGTCACATAACCATTTGATATATTTTGAGGATAAGGCTGAGAAGACGAAGAAACACAAAGCTATAGCTCTTTTAGCAGCTATTGCTGGTAGTTATGACGTAACAGAGTAGGAGTCAACAGATGATCTGTATCAACTTTTTACTTTAATGACTGTGGATACAATTAATTAATTAAAAAGTACAAAGAAAATGTCAGCACCTTTAGTTGGAGGAACTTGTAGTTCTTTAAAACCTCAGAGAACAATTTTTATTTATTCATTTTTTATTTTAATTTTCACTTTATAAAAAAAGCTCCTTGCTGTATGTGATGTTGAATGTTTCAGTTTTGTTTTCAGTTTCATATCTGAAGATGAACTGTTCCATTTATGTTGAAAAAACAACTGTGACATTTATTTTGTAGCAACTGTATGTTCCTTAAATAGTATTTTTTTTTCACATCACATTATCACAATATACCCTGAAACACTGCAATATTATTGTATGCCCGCTCCTTCAGTGAACTATCGATCAGAACCTACAGCACAGTTTGGCTATCAGTGACAGTGCTGCTGTTGACCCTTTGCACTGCGTATAAATGCTGTTTTACAACAGAGAAAGGTTATGTCACAAGTGTGTCTGTCATGACGTGTGTGGAAGATTGTCTGCCCTCGAGTGGCTAAAAAAATGACCTTAAGTAAACACAAACACATGTACACTCTCCCATATATACACACACATCATCTCATTCACAGACTCAAAGGCACACACACACAAGGCCTGAAAGATGTGTCTCTGCTCATTAGTCCACTGTGACCCTGAGCCAAGCCGCCTCATTAAGAAAAATCCTTAAATCGCCTCTGATACTCCTAGCAGAGGTCACTCTTTTATGCTGCTACCAGAAATAATCTGTATCAAGGGATTTATTGGACGTTGTTCATTTTCTTCACACAGAAAACTCACCAGTGACTCTCAGCTGTTTAATCTGTGAAGGTGCAACAACTACATCAAAGTAACAAATCCTAAATGAGGCTGCAGCGAGCGTCTTTTTTGCAATTTCAGCACATAAATACGCACGCATTTATTGAGGACTTAGTGGTATTCAGAGGAGACATGACTAAGAGCATATAAGTATATTCTTTCAGTTTGTGGGTAGTTGTGAAGTTGTCATCTCTGGACGGACAGTCTCACCCGGAGTCCTCATCTCTGTCATGAGAAGCGAGTCATGTCTGTGAAGCACTATTATTATCGTCTGCCTGGGGTGAGAATTAGAGATAAGCTGCAGTGAAGGCTAATTTAAGGGGGGGGGGGTTCAAAGGAAAGAAGCTGGGCAAAAATAAGAGTATATCCTCACTTAACATTCTCTGTGAAAATGTGTTACAGGGAAACTGAAACTGACCCTCAGTTTGCCACTTAAAATACTTTTAAAAGTGAAATTCCCCTCTGATTGCAACACGATGTTAATTAGACATCACTAATGTGACAGATAATAGCTACATGTGCTGAATATAAATTAGTCATGATTGCAAGCAATTATAATATTCGGGCTTAAAACTGGTCATTGGAATACATTTTATCATTAATCATAACAAGCAGCGATGATTAATGATTAGTTTGTGCCCAGTCATATTTTTCTGCTAAATTTGATCTCATTGCTTCTACAAATTGAATGGTTAAAAATACCTTATTATAGCTGCAACATTCTACATTAACTTATCAGGCAACCAAATCATTGCACAGCCCTCTGAGGGCTTTAAATCAGTAACTGTACATCACCAACAGCTGCATCGCTTTGCATTTATAATAGTGTTACCTTAACTTCAAACAGCTATTCTCCTTTGAATCTCAATACCTACTCTTTACTATACGACAGCTGGCATAGATTTTTTTGTAAGTGATGCGCCTTAATTGTCTGTTACTGATCCCTAACCCAATTTTTCTTCAAATAGTCCAAAAGGCTCAAGGGTATAATTTCAGAGTGATGCACTCAATAAGATCTCTATGTTATTACTGACCAGCCACCAAAATTCAGATTCAGATTTTTGTTTGTTTTTCTAGTAGGAGTACACCTGAATTAATATGTTTCTAAACCGACACCTGGGACCACACAATATATTGATTTTATATCTTCATCATAATATGATATTAGATATTGTCTTAGATTTTGGATGTGTTGTCTTTTCTTGGTTTTAAAGACTGCATTACAGTAAAGTGATGTCATTTTTTGAATGACTCGCCACAGATATTTATCAGCTCCGGCTCTGATTGGCTTCCAATGGCAATGATGGAAATAAAACACCTCAGTGGACGCACAAATTGAGCCCCTTGGCTGAGGTGAGGCATTGACGGGCTCTCAGAAAATACTATCCATTACCACCTGAGCAGCACTCCAACACTGAAAAGAAGTAACCGCCATCACATTTTCACTGGCCTCCATACTGCTTTTTATAGTTTACTAAGCTGTGGTCTACCAGCTCTGGTCTACTGGCAATGGGAAAAAGGATTACTGCCTATTTTAGCAGGTTCATCTGTATTTAAAAAGACCATACGCACAAACATTAACTTTGATGGAAAAGGGGTAATTTTTGCCTGTACACACTTAGTCATTATATCCACATTACTAATTAGTTTTTATCAAAAATGCCATTGTGTGAATATTTTATGAAAGCACTAATAGTCAACCCTACAATATTGCAAAATATCGTGATTGAGGTATTTGGTAAAAGAATATTGTAATATTTGATTTTCTCCAGCCACACAGAAACCCTCGAATTAAAAAAGATCTGCATCATTATGATTAAAAATTATTTAAAATGGAACAAATGGGAGTTACTGTTGTTTAAAAATCATTCATCACTACATATATGTGTGTGTAAGCGATGCCAAGATGTTGCATCACAGATTTATACAACACAAGTTTTTGTTCCTGCTTCCAGGTCTGAAGAAGACGTCTAGTCAGTTAGTTAGAGCTCTTGAGTATGGTGCAACATGGTGAAATCAGTGTTTTCTTACAACACTGAGTGGTGAGAGAAGAGTCCTCTGAACCTGTCAAGTTTTCTTTTTAGCCCTGTGCTGAAATATAATGTAAAGTATCATCCCGGCCAGTTAGAGGACACGTAAAAGCTCTCTATGTCTGGAAAGAGCTCAACTAAATGTTCATAAACTCTGTTCTCCTCCACATAATTTGATTCTGACAGGCCATCCTTAGACCTCACTGACACTTACCATGAGCTGTTACATTAATCAGACACCTCAGAGATAATCCAGTTGGTTTTTGCATTTTGTGCCCAAAGACAGAACTTAAAAAAGGAACAGGCTTTTTGGTTCCCCCGACAACTCACGATGAAAGAAAAAAACGTCTTGGCCAAATGCCGTCAAGCCATTAAAAGGTTTTGATGCTCCCCTTTCCTGCTTCAGTGGCTACCATCAAGTGACTCATCTTCTCTTTGGCAGAGAAAGTTGGTATAATTTCATACAGAAGCGAGACAAATACACAGCAATACGTAATGTCCTCAACTCAACCTTAAAGTAAATAGTCTGCAAGCTGAACCCCCCTCCATGTTCTCACTGCGTACAGTAAATGGCCACTAGGAATGAGCCAGAGGGTGTTGTCATATTATCTACATTTAGTGATTTTGTTAGTCTGACATAATATCATGATGGTGGGTAAATACTGGTGTGCCAGTGCTGATTTGAAGACTTGAACAACTACAGTAATTACACAGTGTTATGTGTAAGAATCTTCAGACGACAGAGAAAACGTTGCTTGAAATACCAAACTCCTGTGTCAAAAAGTAACTTTTCCCAACTGAGATGCTTTATTCCAGTTTGTTAAAGGAATGGTTTAACATTTTGAGAATCTCTCTTATTCGCTTTCTTGCTGAGGGTTAGATGAGAGGACTGATACCACTCCCATGTCTGTAGGCCCAATATGAAGCTATAACTGGTGGTCAGTTACCTTCGAGACGGTCTCGTACTCTCCATGCTAGACAGATATAATCATACCAGAGATCACGTTAATAAATAGCACCTGTTAGATTTCAGATATGGAGCATGAAAACAAGTCTAAGGAGAAACATGCCCAGAGACACATATATCGTGATGATAAGGCTGAGGAAAGCAATTCAGAGGTAACCCACGTCTTTTTCCTATATCTTTAAAAAATATGTTTGTTCTGTTGCTGAACGATTCAGTCAGCAGTCACCTTAAAACCTTTCTGTAACAACAACTCCACTCGTTGACATTATACACAACGTTTTTAGGATACACATCTCATTTAAAAGTGTCTGTGTGTGAAGAGCACATTGAGTGGCTCACACAAGGAAGCAAACAGGGTGAATTCATTGATGGATTTTCCATGGAGTCAAAATAGGGCAAGATATTACAGATTTAACCGACAGCAATTGAATGACGCCACCAACGGCAACATGCCCAAGGAACTGGATGAAATTTTCACAGTAGCTGCTGATTTTAATCAACTCATCCTTCACCTCCAAAGATGCAGCAGGATCAAGAACAAAAGTAATTTGTTTTTTTTAACTTTTTAAAAGGTTTAAAAAATGACCAATAAATCTACCATCTACCTTCTTTTTGAGAAGTTTGTATTTTAAGAGAGAACATACTGCATAAAAACTACACTTACACAAGGGCCTTTCGGTCTTCAAACAGCAAACTGAGATTTTCATTGATAAACATCTTAGTTTAAGACTGAAACTGAGGATAAAACTCAGTATTATGATTCTTTCGACGACTGATATTCAGTGAGTATGAGTCCAGTCAAAACGCCTTAAAACATAACAACCAGCCATCCTCCAGCACTAATCCTGTCCTTTATTAACAGCTCGTCGCAGTGAGATGACACCCGCCCAAGCCCAACCACCTCACCACTTTCACTCCCCACAGCACACACACACACACACACACACACACACACACACAGAGTCCTCAAATTTCTGAGTAGTAGTATTCCAGGTCAGCTGTCAGTTGAGCTGTGTGCACATTTAAACGATAAGAACGACAAAGACAAATCAAGAGCAAGATGATGTCAAACAAAGACAGCTGAATCGGATAAGAAGGGAAATGAGAATGTGGTAGTGAGTGGGAGGGTGTGTGTTTGTTGTGTGTGTTTATTGTGTGTGTGTGTGTGTGTGTGTGTGTGTGAGTGCGCACATGCAAGTAGAGTGAAATACAGAAGAAGGGAGGGGGAGTGTGTTTTTCCAGCTCCAGAATCTATTTAATGAAAAATGTTTTTTATAGTCAGCAGACAAACAGGGATTGTTTTTACTGTGTTTCTCTGTGAGAACAGACTGATGTGTATTTCAGAGCGAGGCGCTGAAGTGTTACACTGTTAATGTTTAGTTTTAGTCCAAAGGTTTTGATTTATTGAATTAAGCTTCCAGGGCAAAATGCCAGCTCAAAGTTCTGAGAAACTGTGTGACATGTTGACATGATGATATCTGACTTATCTCAACGTACATGTCAGAATCAGCTTTATTAGCGAAGTAAGTGGTTTTTTTTTAATGAATCATTTGACAGCCCTTATTTATATATATATATATATATATATATATATATATATATATATATATATATATATATATATATACACACTCACATATATACATATGTGCATATACACACACACACACACACATATATATATATATATATTTATTTATTTATATAGACAGATAGATCAATAGATACACAGGTATAGGCCCTATATTTCTATATTTTTGGGGGCCCTGAGCACATTTGTCTGGGGGTCCCCCTCATTGTAATGTGTTGCCACCCACATGGCACTAAACCAACTTCTGTATTATTACATTAAGCACACATAATGTACAAATAAACCTGTGAAGACTCAAGTGAGACCTATTAGAAATACATCTATTCTCAAAATGACTAAACAGGGTTTCCCACATTCATTCACTTGTGGCTGACCGCTATGATAAAAACATCTACCACCAAGTATAGATTTCATATTTTTGGAGCTGAACCATTCATTAGGATCAGTAACAGAATATAGTACAGTTCGGTTATTCATTGCAACACTCTCTGGGAGTGCAGAGCATACTTGGCACAGACAAAGCAGCATAACATGTCTCAAAGTTTGCATTCACTCACTGCTGCAGCAACTGCTCCTCTTATCCATACTTCTGATCAGCTCTGATTGGTTGGACAGATCAATTATCCACCATGCGACTCAAACTCCTAAGGCTACATAGGTTCTTATTCTGTGGGAAACACTATTTATTCTATTGTTTTATTCTCAGCTGTGAACAGATAATGTACCCATTTACTCAGAAAATTCAGGGTCATCTATAGTATCTTTTGAAATTCACTGTCTATGGAGCAGCACCAGACTATAACTTACAGCATCATAAAACTGAGTTTTAGCACTGTAGGTTTTGGATTCAGGAGCAAGTTCTTCATGTTTTCTAATATTTTGGACCGTGAAGAATAACATGTATGAATTTTGAAAATAGGTGTAGTTCCCTTTTAAATAATCTACAGTCAATACAATATTTGTCTATTACTCCCAAAGCTGTGAATAGTCCTTCTCGTGGCCTTTTGTTTGATCTGGTCGAAGTAAGATGCATATTTTAGTGTTTTAGTCTGATTGGGGCTGAATGTCACCTGTCTTCATCTGAAAGTTGTCAGAATTAAGGATATGACCTGACCAAAAGGACACGATGCACAAGGCAACCATATGGTAGAACAAAAAGTATACGTATGGACACTTGGGATGGCTATGTATATATGTGTTTTAGTATAAGTATTGGAAACATGAGCATTGGCATGGCTTCTTCTCTGCACTGTAGCTAAAATGATGTGCACAGGTCTTGGCTATTTGGAGGAACTGTGGTTTGATGCTTGGTCAAGTCTTAACTATATGTCTTTTTCCTTTAAATTCATATTTCCTCGACAGCATCTTGTTGAGCTGCTGGATTATTTATAAGATCCTGTTTTTTAATGTTTAATCAGGTGGTCTGTGGATTTGTTGTGATGTTTCTCATCTGCAGCACCAAACATTCCTTTTACTTTCTCAATATGACTTGAGGAGAGGAGCAACCACCAGCTGTGACCTACCTAACAAGAGCAGTTTCACTTCTCTGGCTGCCTTCTCTCCGTCCTCTCGGAGGTTTTTGTCAATCATCTTTGACCTCTCCGCGGCAGCCTTATCCTCGGCGCTCACCGTACAACCCATGGCTCCAAACGCAGGGGCGCACCGACCGCTTGCGCAAAAAAGGCTTCACTGCTGATGGTGTCAGCGTGCCAGCTGATGCCAAGAATAACGATGGAGCAGCCTCCAGCACTGCCTTCTAGAGAGGAAAATCGGAGCTTTTACCCACGCGTAAAAAGTCAATGTCCCTGCTCTTCTGTCCAAGTAGAAGCTCAAAGATGAAGCACCCAAAAATTTGGTTTATCACAGCAGGCTGTTACCGCTGGTCCATGTCGACACACTCAGCCTCTGTCCTGCACCCATTCACAGGATGTCTGGTGTTGTCGGCCTGGTGGCAGCACGTTGCTCGGTCGCGCGACTGCTGCAGTCGTTGTCGGTTGTCCTCAGTAATTCTCAGATACTCCTCTGACAAAGTGCACGAGCAGTCGCATCGACGTCACTTTGACAACTTGTCGCGATAGTCCAATTAAAACAGGTGAGCTCTCCACTGACTCGTGTGGAACCAATTAGAGGGGGAGGCAGCGAGGCGTGATTTTAGGAGTGCGGCGTGCAGACTGCAGTGGGCGCTGTGCCAGCTTCATTCCTCTGCATTTCACATGCAGGCAGCCCCTAAGACGACAAAACACAGTACAGCAGCCTGAACTGCTCCCAGTGAATGGCTAAACTGCGCAGGAGCAGGTTTGTCTTTGCAAAGATGCAGGACGGGCTGTTAAAATGGATAATGGGTCCTTGAGTCACATGTTAATGAAATACCACAGAATCAGTCTGAGGGAAGAGTTGATTAACAGCGCCCCCAAATGGACATACATAGACATTTCTGTGGCAACTGACAGATATTGGGGCATATGTTCTGTAAAGCCATAAAGACATAACGATCATAAATAATACGTTTATTTATAGAGCACCCTTCAGACAAGAAATGCAGCTCAAAGTGTTTTACAAAAGGAAAAAACGAAGAAAAAATCAGTTTACAGTTATCAGTAACATCTATTGGGTTTGAAGCAATGCTGCTCAAGGCTGCAGGGATTGTGCAATAGTTCCATTTTTCTTTTCATTTCATTTATTTTATTTATAAGGACAACACACATTAATAAACATTTCTGTAAATGTGCCAGTGTTAGTAATCAGGCTAATTTTCAACTGTACATGTACTCCCATGTACTCCTGGTAGACAAGATGTTTCAAAACTCTAAAATGATCAAATTGTTTTTTTTTAAAGCAGGGCGTGCGCTATATGTGTTATTTGCAATGTATGTGCAATATTTTGTATGTGCTATTTGGATTATGTGAGGATCCAAGGAGCGGTATGTTGACACAACAAGGTCAGCAGTGAGGGATCATAGCGACCTAAAGTTCAGGTTTAGTGTTTTTTAAGCAAAGCTTAGACTTGACAGATACTATAAGACCACTGACCAGGTTTAGATAAACTCCTCCTTTAAACCATGTTTGGACATGGAGACATCTCTATCAAGATGTAAATATCTATTAAATGTATAAAGTATGTTAAAAGGCTTACAAATAAATTGCAACACACACAAAAAAGCCAAATAATTAAAGTTAATTTGATTTGTTCATTTGCTCTGAAAAACAATAAGGGATATGTGCTGCTTAAATAAGGATTAGTTTAAGGGGAAAGGATGAGAACAGAGACAATGTAAAAACATCTACAATTATTTTATTGCCAAACTAAAACTGTCCCTGCTATTTACACTTTACAAGCTACTGTAAATATGCATCACAAATATAAAAGGTTTACATTTATATACATTATTTATAAAGCCACGTCTTATTTGTCAGAATTCATATACCATATAATCATTAATATTATTTTATAGTCGTGTCATTTCCATAAATCTATGTCTTGAACAGCAGCTATAATAAAATATCACATACATTTGTTTAGGTACATGAGAAATGCATATTTGATATACTGCGTCTGGTAAAACTGTGGTACCTGTTTAAAAGTTAAAGGCATTTCAAAGCAGCAGGTAGTCAGTTGTTATTTTGGCATGATCCCTTAAAGTGAAGCAAAACTCTATCCACTGAACATGACAAAACTAAACCTTCATTTGAAACAACCACAGGAAATACATGTGAAAAAGCAAGGGATGCAGGTTGATACATACACTGAGTATTTCCTTGGCTGTTGTTCATAATTTATCCATAAAAATCAAAACTGCTAAACAAATAGTCATTAATAATATATAAATAAAATGAGACAAGTGCTGATTTACGCAGGACTTTTCTGGAGCCTGAGAGTTGTGACAATATAAAACCATCTTTGGGTAAGAGCAGCAAGTATTTGTTTTAACATTTCTCTGATTTATTTAATTTCAGGTTTAAATCTTCTATTTCATTTTAAACTTGTAAATTAGTGATCTCTATATAATGTAGTCTGTTAAAAGGTTAACTTAAATGCAGTTTGTAGCATTAATGTGATACACAAAAAACACCTGAAGGATTACTGAAAGTATCTATCCACATCCCTAAATTAAAGGTACAGTGTGTAGGATTAAGTGAGGATTGCAGATTGCAACCAGTAGAAACTTTCCCCTGTTAGGATTCCCTCAGTGTTCATTGTTCAGGTGGTTTTTAGCAGAGCAGAATTATCCGCAAAGGTCTCTCCCTCTCCAAAATAAATGGATCCGGTGATCAAAACCAGCAAAAATACTGAATAAAGCAGTTTCACATTACAATTCAGTGTTTCTCTGATGCTGTTTGGCATGTTTAGAGACAGGCCGCCAGCCCAGCACCTGTTAATGTGTGCTCACCCTTTTTTCTCTGATAACTTAAGATCCTCTCCAAACAAACACACCTGGTAATTTAAACTGATACAAACACTAAATAAAGCAGTTTCCCATTATAAAAATCTTCTTTTTTTCTGATGATACTCTTTTTGGAGGGGCTGCTTGCTATAGTGGCAGACACAAAAAGGCAAATGTCATTATTTAGAGCCAGTGTTTGGTGTCCACCTCTTCTGTACCAATCTGAGGTACTGTAGGAACATGGCGGTGCAACGTGGGGGACTCCATATACGAGGGCCCGCTTCCTACATAAACTCATCAGTCTAAGCAAACGAAAACACAACTATTCTTATTTTCAGGGTATTATACCCTAAAGAAAACATACTTGTTATATTATATCCCATACTGCCAATATAACCCCTAAATCCTGCACATTGGACCTGTAAGCTCAAAATTAGTGTGTCATCACTGGCGGAGGATCACAACAGTAATGTCTAAAACATTATTTCACGTAGCATCTTTCAAGAAGGGCTTCATAATACTAATTTAACACTAAAACACCTATAACACAGAATGAGGCTTCAATACACTTCACTGTAAGATGCCAACTGCACTGTATTACAATAACATCTACCTATGACAGTGTCAGAAGAAAACTGTGTTCACTATATCAACTACAGGACAGACTGGACATGACGACATGCAAAACATTAACCTCAAGTCTAAATAGTCAACAAGTGAAAGCAGATCAAAATATTACAAACCAGTGAGCCAAAGACGTTAATCACAAAAGCCTAATACATCTTCAAATTAGTACAATTAAAACTTGTTAAATTCTGCCAGACGGCAGGTTAATGTTTACAAATTCACGGTGCTTGGCTAGGCATTGTTCAAACTAGCAGAGGTTAGCTGGGTTCACCCAAATTATAAAAACAATCGAAACATATTTTCCAACTTTCCTTTAGTGGTGTCTAATCAATAATGTTTTGGGGTTTTATTTGCATAGGCTTTACGATATGTAACTTGCTTAGCTGTCCACATATTTTTGTCCTTTTAGTGACTCTCAAAACTCGTGAAAGTACATGAAAAACTACCTGCACGACTGGATACCATATATCAACAGAGGTAAGTGATATCCTGATATTAACCTTGTGTTATGTTGAATTCATTAAGAAAACATTTTTTGTTCCATGCCTCCATGGTGAACGAGAAGTCCAAAACCAGAGAAAATTCTTTATGAGTTAAAGTCAAATGGGGCCACGTTTAACAACAGCAAAACTATATCAAAACATCCGTTCACACATGTATGGAGAGATCAGCTAAATGTCACTTTCAGTTCTATTATAAAAACTCCACCTTTAGGTGAAAATGCATGTGTTTGTGAAGCACTGAGCAAACCGCTGGATAAACGAGGTGCAGATTAAGAATGCATGAGTTACATGAGAGTTTCTAAAACAATGTTTTGATATAATTTTGCTGTTGTTAAACGTGGACCCCAATGATGTCAATTCATCAAGAATTTCCTCAGTTTTTGGATTCTTCATTCATTGTGGGGGCATGCGAGAAAAATAAAATGTTCTTGATAAATTTGATTTTAAACAACATGACTTGACATTGATTTAAATGGTGATTTGATGGGCGAAATATTCCTTTAAGTGTTACTTTAAAGGTACTAGGCTTGTAACATTTGGACAGAGTCAGACCAGCGGTTTTTCCCTGCGCCGAGTCGTAACGATAACTGTATCTTCTCATCTAATGCTCTGCAAGAAAATGAACAAGGACTTTTTTCCAAAATTCATTTCATTTAGGTTCCCAGAGCAGCCCTGAAAAACATGGCATCTTGGGATGAATTTTCACTCAGTGGGGGCATCACAAAAACTTTAAAAAGTGATTTCTGAATTGTTTAAAAGGAGTTTTGAGAATTTAGGGGATCAATGAGCAAGCCTTAAGGCTGGGTAAAAGTTAAGCTGTACTTGGCTTCTATTTAAGGTCACAGTTTGGCTTCATGTGTGCTTAAAGTTCTACAAAGTTAAAGTATGAAATCCTTAAATCAAGCTCTTTGTATTTGAACGTTTAAAATCTCTTCAGTCGTAACTCTTTCCATCATATATATACTGTAAGCTAAAACAAAAACTGATATCATAGACGATATATTTGGATCATTGACTTCATCATATACAGTAGTTAAATATAGTCCATTTGAAATTAAAAACACAGATATAGTATAGCTAAATAAATATACACTCCTGTCTTTTTTTTCTTTTTTTTTGCTGTGTGTTCATGCTGTTCCAAATGCTAAAAGGCACCAGGGTTTCTGAAGAGAGTTAGCTGATCTGGAACAAAAGCTTTGTATGATACGTAACACCTCGACAGATCATGATATGAAATGTCACCTGCAGTCTAAGGCCTTAAAGCACTCTTTTTGTTTCATATTACACCATGATGAACAGTTCAGAGTGCAGCTGGTTCAGGATGAGATAATCTGACTGTCCTCTTTTGTGCGTCTCATGAAAAAAAATTCATATTTGTGTAAAAATAATTATTTGTCATGTATATCTTGATGCATTCCTAACAGACAATCATGCCTTTTTTTCTGTACAGCTGCAGCTCTGTGTGTGTGTGTGTGTGTGTGTGTGTGAATGAAGAGGAAGCAACAGGAAAAAACTAATTCACCATCATGGTAGCACTAACAGATGACCCTGTTTAGTCCTGATTATTCATAGAAATTATTAATGTTAAACTGAATTCCTGAACATCGTTCAAGGATTTTGTTCAGATATGTGTGAAGTTAAAGTCAAAAAAGCTAATTTAACTCGATCAGTGTGATTCCAACTCACATGTATTCTGTATATTTAGTACCGTTATAAACGCCAGGCTCTGTGCTGAGCAGCCCTGTAGTGTGTTCCCACTGAGGTGATAGTGCTCCCTTTGCATTGACCAGTTCTTTTTTCCCCTTTTTAGAGCTCACGCACACTGAAGCAGCATCTAGTGGCCTCCTGCAGCGTGGCCGCCCCCTGTTGTCCAGTCGATGATGATGAAGCTCAGACTCATTACCATGAAGGAGACACCCAGAGCAGCAAAACAAAGAGCCTGAAAACAAGGGGAGAAAGCCCATAAGTACTAAAAAATTAAAAATAAAATAATAATAATAATAATTATAATAATAACAACATCTATATCGCACCTTTAAAAACAGAGTTTACAAAGTGCTTTGGCAAACAAAGCAAAAGCAGATATTGAATATATAAAAGGCAAAACAGCTAAAGAAAGCCAAGCAGCAGGACAAATAATGCAAGATGCAAGAAAGCAAAATGTCAATGTAAAAAAATACAAATAAATAGACCATAAACAATAAAAGCAATTAAGGCAACAAAAAGACAAAAACAAGGAAATAAAGCAAATAAAATATAACTAAAATAGGGACAATTATAAATAAATAAATAAATAAAAAGACAAAGCAAATCTATAGAAGTGGGTTTTAAGAAATGATTTAACAGAAATCACTGATTCTGCGAGCCTTATCTCCTCAGGCAGATCGTTCCAAAGCAAGGGGCCCTGATGGCAAAGGCGCAGTCACCTTTAGTTTTAAGCTTGACTTTGGAACGGCCAGAAGGGCCCCACCTGAGGATCCAAGGCTGCGAACTGCCTCATATGGGGTCAACATTTCTGATATGTAGTTTGAGGCCAGACCCAGACCGGCTTTAAAAGTTATCAGTAAAATGTTTAAATTAATTTTAAAACTAACAGGAAGCCATCGGAGAGAAGCCAGGATTTAAGTGATGTGATGTCATCTGTTAGAACCAGTAAGAAGCTTCGGTCACGTGATTATCAGTGACAAAAGCCTGTATCACACAGTAATCATCAAATTAGCACAATGAATGACAGAAGAGAGAAAGATTTTAAGGCCTCACCAGGATCTTAGGAACAGAGTTCATGGGTTCGTCATCTTTGGGAACGATGCGGATGTAAAAGACAGCAGGGAAGATGAAAATGAGGCAGGGAGCCGACGTTGCACCTGTAAAGTGAATGAGAAAGGACATTTTTCACTTGTTTTCACAGGCCACAAATTGTTGCCAAGCACAACAAGATATAGGTTTTACATTAGAGGAACCTTTAAAAAAATGCATGAATATCATTTAATCAAATTTAGATGACGTTTTATAGTAATTATGTTGACTGGATAATTCATTAAAGGGATAAAGAAATACTACAATACTTGGTCCAGTAATTCCATCAATTACTGTGATTTCAGTTTTGCATTTTATTTGCCCATTAATATACCACAAGTCTTGGTGTCCACTTAGTTTATTTCTCTATCTTTTTCTATTAATATATAACTACATGAAACTATCCAAAATATTTCATGAGGAGGACACTGTTAAATGTTGTGATGAATACAGTGATAGAGGTGACGTAACAGTGCTAGAAATTGGGGAAAATGTAAGTGAAATCTGATTTTTCACCTGTTTTTTAACTTTATTATTTTTTTTAACAATAAAAATAAATTCTCAGATTGTGAGCCCTAACAATACACAAAGGCTGCTGTAAACAGCTCTGTATATGGCGCCATCTGCCTACACGTGTTTTGTCAAAGCAGAATCTGTTGCTTTGAAGATGCCCTTGGCCTTGGCAGTCCTTTGACTTAAATGTTTTTAACTTTGACCTCTGACATGTGACACATGAGGACAGAGCGTGACGATAATATTGACTTTGTCCATAGTGCAAACACGCACTGGTCACGTTTTTTTTTTTAGTTTTGCTTTTTATGTTTGTTTTTTTGTGCATCGGGAACAAGAGAGCTCAAAACAGCACAAACACTGCCATGTCAAACAGGAGCATTCAGCCTGTAAACAGAGACAGAATAAGTAACCCATAATCACAGCAAATGTAGAATATCAAATACAGCCAAATAAAAGTGGATTAATAAGACCTTTAAGAAATATTATCTGTTGTTTTCAGTCGTTTTCCTGATGTTATTTGTCAAGTTATGACATTGATTTGTATGTTTGATACTTGTCTACAACTTTTCAGTGTTTTATGGTGATGATGTTTCTTGGGGAAAAAAAAAATCTAAATATTGAAAAGAGGAGCCAATGACATAAAAAGCCTCAGAAGGCCTTGTACAGTCTTGTAATTAATTGATACTGTCCAGAACATCCATGTTTTTTATGTTTATGTCCAGTGCAGTCACTAACCAATGATGCCGAAGATGCCCAAAATGTTGGGAGCAAATATCACCAGCATGTTGATGAGGGTGAGCAGGAGGAGGGCAATGGCAATGTGACGCAACCAGTTGAAAGACTTGGTGGGGAACAACATTTGCTGGATGGCTCTACGTACCTGTGGACAGACAATAGAGAGAGGATTCAATGAGGACATGATACCACAGTATTGTATTTAGTGAGCACCACACCAAACAAATCAACAATAAACTTACAGGGAACAACACGATAGGGACGGTCAGCGTCACAGCTGTGAGGACGGCCACTCGCACACACAGGATCAGAGTGTCGTAAGGGTCGATTCGGCTGTAAGTGTGCAGCAGTTCAGGCTCTACATTGTCTATAGAAACAATGGAAACATATACACAGAGAAAAAAACTTCACAATAATAAAGTTTTCTCATATTTCATATCACATGTGTTCAATAGGTCTATTTGTGTTTCTGTTGTTGTATTGCCTTCTGTGTATTCCATTTCTGCGTTTGTTTGACAAAGCACTTTGTAAACTCTTACTAAAGAGTTATTATTCTTATTTTTAATTGTATTATTATTATTATTATTAGTAGTAGTAGTAGTAGTAGTAGTAGTAATAGTAGTATTCTCCTCACCACAAGAGGGAGCTTGGACTCTATGTGTAATAAGTGAAACAAACACTGTTCAAAGCTGTTTGTCTTCAATGCAAAAAAAATGCTAACTATTAATACTAAATATTATTATATCCCTAAACAACATACAGTGAATCAAAACCCTAAATTAGGAAATTTGTTGTGTGCCAAGTCCTAGTTGACTTTCTCTTGAAAATTTGAAATGATTAGCTATCTTATCTGTTTGCTGCCACTGTATTTTGTTACAAAATATATAAATATACATAAAACATATAAAAATATCAATAAGTATTTGTAAAAGTTATATTAGGGCAAGATTTCTGTTTTTAATATTGAATAAAATAAAAGGGATCAGAAAGATCTGAATTTGGAAATCCTGTATTTTGTTGTCCAGGATCAACTAATCTATCTTGTTCCTTTTTTTTAAGTAACACTGAATTGGACCATCCTGATTCAGAGACAAACTTTTTAAAATTTCCAAAATTAAATAACCAGTGCTCTAAATACGACTGTATATTCATATCACTAAATTTGACCTGTTTAAAAGTTTTATTGTGTTTTGTTTCTGAAATCCACCTTGAGTCGCCCTGGAATCAGGATAATCCCAATTTTTATAACCCTGCCCTACCTACTTAAACATTTTGAAGAACACACACTGAAGGTTTGATCCACATCAAAACCTAAACTGGATTATGTGATCTAATCCGATTACAGATTCCTTTTTTCTTTTCAACAACTTATTTTCAAGATTTGATCCCTTAGCCACAAACCAATCAGATTATGTCTGATTCAACTTGATTCAGACAAGATTATTTTTTCTTTTAATCAGGTCACCAGTGGGAAATTGTCTATGTGTGGAGGAAGTAAAAAATGTTCTCCAGTAAAATCTAAACTTTATTCTGAGTGAGCAAACCATCCCTATAAACCTGCACTCATCAACAATAACTGAATGTGGTGCTCTATTATTTTTTTTAACAAAGGAATTTCTGGATAATGGTGTCTCTAAAGTAGTTATTTTCAACTACCCAGTGGAATAATTTGCATGGTGATGCTTTAACATTTCAAGACAAAGACAGCAACAAAAGCCTTTTTGATATCATCACCATGAACTATTCCCTTTTTTTTTTTTTTTAACAAAAAGCATCTTTCAGCTCTACTGCCTTTAAAGTCAAAGCCATACTTGTTTTGCTTTATTGTGTATCTTCTGACAACAAGAAATATTCATGAATGCATTGACTATCTGATTTTTGCATAAACATTATTATTTTTCACTGATATTGTGTGTATTGTGACACAAACTCCAAAATAGTGCCAGGGACAACTGCTCTCACCGTAAAAGGTCAGGTAGCCAAAGAGCGCTGCCAGGAAGTACATGCTGTACATGACAAGGATGGAAATGTTGGACACCTTCTGCATCTTCCTCTGCGTGGGACTGAAATCACAGAGTTGAGAGTTGCATGAGTGCCACATTCGGCAGTGACATGTTATAAAATATTTGCAGGTTAAAGAGGGGTGACTCACTTGCGGAGCTCGGTGTAAATGGGGAGGACCTCAGGGTGGCAAACAAAGGCGAAAGCCAAGATGGGAACAGTGTATGCTGTCTGTGAAGAACACATTAACATGTGACTTTCTATGATTAGCAGTACAAGCAAGCCTCCTAAAGTGTGGGAACTCTGGAGACTTCAACATTTGTGACCTTAATGATTTAAAACAACTGCCTACCTGTGAGTTCATTGTGAACATGCGTGGGGAGCAGTGGGAGTCATCGTCCTCGTGAACTAGGCCATTGTTGTACTCGTGGCCGTGGCTCGAGACATTCAGGCTGTAGTGGGCGGCAGTGCTGTTGGTTGAGAACTCCTCGAACGGGCAGGGAATCTGAAACTTTTTGTAGATAACCTGCAAGACATGAAATAAATTTAAAAAAAACAAAAACATATGTGTATATCCAAAGAAAAGCAGTGGTGGACGGTATCAAAGTACATTTATTTAAATACTGTAATGAAGTGCAGTTTTTGAGTATCTGTACTTGACTTGAGTTTGTTTTTTTGTTTTTTTTAAAAAAACCTATTGCTTTAATTGTACTACATTTAGAAGACAAATATTGTACTTTTGACTTTTGAAGGATTTCATTACTTGTTATATTTGCTTTAAAGTCAGTGGATGATATTTTCTTTTTTTAATGCTGAGGTTCATAAATCCACATCAAACTGTTTGTAGTGTCAACAGTGGTTCATTTTTGGACTTAATAAATGGGTGGATATTTGCCCCAAATTAAACAACGTTTTTGGTTGTGAATTCATACTATTTTCAGCACCATTTTTCTATCCGGCCGAGTTGCTGTTGAAGCTACAGGTGTGCAACTGGGATGTTAGGTTGTTTATTAGAAACTGCATTTACAGCATTTTTATTATTTGCAAGACAAGGCATTGGGATAATAGGATGAGGGTTTTTTTGCATTTAGTTAGTTGAAACAGAGATACAAGCGACAAGGACTGCAGCTAAATTCAAAAGGAGGTCCTTTTGTGTTTCTGTTTCTGTGTGCATATAAAGGCTTTGCAGCAAATTGTATTGTGACAATACTCAACAATTATATATATTTTTTAAAAAGTAGTTTGAATACTTGATTTTTCTTTTTTTAAAGCAAGTTCTCTAGTACTTAAGCTCAAGTGATAATTTAACTCAGCAACTTTCATTTTTATTGGAGAAATATTTGACGAGGAGTATCTATACTTTGACCTAAGTAGTTTTGTACTTTGTTCCACACTAAAGAAAAGACATAGGCATGAAGGGATGTGTCAATTTCAGTAAATTAAAAAAGCTAAAAAAGCTAAAGCTTTCAAGCTAAAAAAAAAAAAGAAAAAAAGACATTTCACATCATATTAGTGTGACTCAGGCTTTGAGTACTTTGGTTTTACTCTCAACCTTTGATGTGTGTTAAGCAGCTCCTATATTCGCCTTATCAAACATAGCCGCATACCACTGAAAATAGAGACGAGGGTGGGAACGAGACGGGGTGGGAAAATGTAAGCAACATGTGTGCCAAGATGACACGCCAGAACAAATGAGCCTCCTTGTGAAGAGTCACAGTGGTGATGTGCCACTATGTGAGCCGGACCCACTTACCGCAGAAAGAAAAAACACCATACAGCTGAGAGAAAATCCGCTGGTATAGCCAAGGTAACCTGAAAATAAAGAGGAGGAGACAGTCATTGTTAAAGCTCCTGATCCATTTGGCCTTCACATGATGTTATTGTGAGCCATATTAGTTACATAAGAACTCCACAGAGCTTACAGTCAAAAGGTTTCCTACTGTTCTATAAATGAGGCTTCTGCAAAAATGCCCCCAAAATGCCCTCATCAGGAGACCTCACAGCCCTGTGACACCAGGAGGAGCATATTTATTTCATGTATTAATGAATAGCTGAGACTGGAATAAAGGGAAAATAATGTCTAATTGGCCCCCTGCTGTTTCCACTACCAGAGATGGGATAAAGATAGACACTAATTGCTTGACTTTAAGGTAACTGCTCAATCAAACTGTTATTATCTATGTTGGCTCAGAGTCAAAAGAAAACAGCCCTAATGAGCAAGATAGAAAATGTTTCATTAAAAAAAAATTAGCTAATTTAAAATGGGTAATCAATTGGAGTTTAATGTAGAACACTTTGATAACTGCTCAACTACTTCAAATAAATTAACCAAAGTTTAGGGATCTGAACACTAGCTAATGTGTTTTACAACAAGCTTGAGTTAAAACATAGGCAGAGAGGTGCAAGGACATCATTCATGTGTAATCTTGTAACCATACTTTCATGTTCAGTAGTGTTCTCTGGCCCTTCTGGCTTGTTAGTAAGCAGCAGACTACAGTTTATCATGTTTCATCTTTAATAATTCACACCAATACAAGAAGAAAGTGGACGTCCAGTTCTTCTGTTTACCCAACAACAACACATGTTAAACTGAGTCTGTTACACTATAACCTGTCCTCACTAACAACGGCAGGTAGGAACTAATGTTACCTTTACTCTCCCTTGAGGCCAGGGGGACATTAAATAGCAACATTAAGGCACACATGAAAACATAGAAATAAAATAATAGCTCAAGTGCTATAACTGAGAGAGGAATAGTTATGGTATAATATAATACAAAGTAACTTTAAGTCCAAAATAATTTAAAAAAAAGGATGTATGTATATACACACTTTATGTGCACAGTGACAGGTCATCAGTATACATTGGCATGCAGGGCATACTTGACTCCACTGTTTATAAAAAACTATCATTTATTAGTGTGAATGCTCACATCATACCAGTTGTGAGTTATTGTTCTTGGTGTGGACTGTTACTGTCATGTCCATTTTTTTATTACATGATGTGCCTCTTTCACACAAGTTGCAACAGACAAGTAGATAGTCTATTAAACAGATGGTTCTCTGTGGAAGAAAGAAATGTCTCAGTTTGTAGTTACTCACCGAGCTGTTTCATTAAAGCCAGGGGCAGGATGATACTGGCAGAGACCATGATGACCAGGTAGTTTCCATTCAAGTACCACAGACTGTTTGGAGAAAAAAATATTGTTTACTTTGCTGAGCTCAATATTTCAAACACTGGCACAGAGACATAGCGCACAGAGAGACGGAGACAAAAACAGAGTGGAAAAAGTGTTAGATGGTAAGGAATAGGTTGATGCATTTAGTGAAACTGTTGGTACTACATTTTCTAAAAGCACTTCAAACACAAGGTTGTTAAATTCTAGTGGTCCAAATGGTTGATGTGTGTGGCGTTTTGCCAGACCGACAGCGACCTGCTGGGAACATCTTTGGCCTCGAGAATGTGGAAAAAACGCGTCTGCTTATGTTGGTCTCAACAGCAGTACTGAAACAGACTATTACATAACAATGATGATTTATGCGACAGTTCACAGTTGCAGGGAGGGAAGAAACAGTGGAGACTAAACAACACAGCACTGAAAACGTCAGTAAATATTACCAATGTCAGCTCATTCCATCACACCATTGCCATCTCTGTCCCTTTCTTTTTCTATTTTTTCTTTCTTCTTTCATTACCATCCCCTGAAATCATCTCTAATACTCAACCATAAGACCCAAACTAGTTTCCAGCTTAAAGGCATTGTTTTAACAGTTTTGGATTGTGTGTGGATGGACTGACATATCCAGTCTTAGCACCTCAGTCCAATAGGGGGGACCATGTTGTTGTACCATCATCTGCGATATATGGGTCCCAAACACACACACCCATTAAACAAACCTCGTGCAAATGTCCCTCATAAAACATGACTCCCTTATGTTCTCTATAAACCCTGTACAACATGTACTGTATGCTCTTAACACATGTGGACATGTTGATGCTGGGATGCAGTCAGGGTGTCTGGCTCGATGTCACGGTGAGCTGTGTCGAACTGTCACAGTGACCTCATCACAGAAATATATCCCAACTGCTTGTCCTAGCTTAACTTGAATTTCAAAGGTAGGAAAAATCCTATTATCATATTACAGAAGCCATTCCTAAACTCATGGCTGTACTTCTTACCTTATCTTAACCTTCTGAAACTTGAGCAAACTGGTTTGACTTCTTTCAAAAACATTGGAAAGCAATGAACAACAAGAAACGACCCAAAAAATTAGCTAGAAAACATGTAAGAAAATTATCTGAAAATTATTTTAAATAAATGACTGAGTAAATCAATTGATCAATAAATACATAAATAAATGGGAAAAAAGTAGAAAGAACAAACAAGGCAAACAACACTTGGAATATGCGCTTAAAAATTATAATAATTATGTAACATAATTTTAAATTTTTGTTTTCCCTGTATAATTTTTTTCCATTTACCCAAGACATTGTTCCCTAGCTCTTTAAAAAATAATTTTCTAAATTTACTCCTTTCTTGCAATTTGTGGAACATTTCTTACCAAGATTGTCATTGCCATTTTCCCCCTTGTTTTTTGAAGAAATCGCATTAATTTGCTCACAGTTCAGGGTTCAAGGTTTAAGTACTTGTGAAAGGTGTCTGAAAGTGGAACAATAAAGGTGATATTCCTTCAGCTTCCAGAGGGTTAACTTATGAAATACTGACCAATACTTTTAATTTTATTCTTCAATCAGTACACCTCTTGTCTGCCTGTATACATGTTTAGAATGAAGCGGTAAGCTACTTGAGATGGACAAGCCAAAATATCAACAGTTTTCACTTGCCATTGGCTAGCTAGTTAGCTACCATAGTCCATAAAAGCCACAGCTGTTCAAGTTTAGATATGAGGAGTTAACTTTGTTGACAGAGGAAAGGGAAATCTTTCAGAGTTCCAGTAATGACGCATTTGCCTTAATATAGTAACAAGACTTGATGGAAACCACGTAGCTTTGGCTGGACTTTCTAGGTTAAGCTTTGAAACCTGAGAAAATTGGCTTGACTTCTTTCAAACACATGGGAAGACATCAACAAGTAACTTATTATTATGTCACATAGTTTTAAAGGACACAGTCTATCTCATCCTGATTTAGGAGTCCTAGATTGGAAAGTCCCTAAGGTACGGTGGTTCTATTATAGCCAAAATCCTATCCTATATACGATAGGTCTTTTTGGTAAAAGAAGATAGAAAACATGTTTCTGCAAAACCAACGACCCTAAAAGTCATTCTAAATTGAGATAAGAGAGTATTTCAGACTTAAGTCTCTGTAATGACGCATTTGACTTAATATAGAAACAAGACTTGATGGAAACCACGCAGCTTTGGCTGGACTTTCTAGGTTAAGCTTTGAAACCTGAGAAAATTGGCTTGATTTCTTTTAAACACATCAGAAGACTTGACTGAGCAACTTATTATTATGTCACATAATTTTAAATATGGATTTTTAAGAATTATAAACATAGTTTTCTGGACATTTTATCCTTTTTTGGATAATATCTAATAACTTCTCGCGGCTAATTTTCAAGTCATTTTCTTGTCACCTTTTACTAACTTTTTTTGTATGTTTGTTTTCTGCAATTTTCCAGAAATTTCTTATCAAGTTGCTCTTTGCCTTTTTCCCACGTTTTCAAAAGAAGTCAAACCAATTTTCTCAGGTTTCATAGATTTTAATGCCTGTGAAAGGCATCTATGAAAGACACGGCACAACAACACTAATGATCCAGGATCCAAAGGGTTAAGGTTTGCAGGTAGAGTAACAAATGTCTTGCACAGGAAGAACTTCACATGTATTTATTGGGAATGGTGATCAGATGAATGATCCCAGAGGGAAAGATGTTACCAGCAGAAACAGTGTAAACAGTAGTGTAACTTCATCACTCACTCACTCACTCACTAGCTGTGTTTGAAACCGTCCCCTCATTCACTCACTCACTATTCACTATGTAGTGTGTATTAAATAGTGCACTATATAAGGAATAACTAAACGAGATTTCGGACACTACATTGGATTATTTTTCCCCCTGAAATACACGTATTGCAATGTAGCAGACGGGACTTAAATGTAGGGTACATCGTATGCACACTCAAATTTTCTGTGCATTGCAGGCATTTTATAGTGCACTAGTGGATGAAATTAGCAGCAGAGAATTCGAACACCACTACCAAATGGCGAACACAATATATAGTGCACTATATCCGTGATAGGGGACGATTTCGAACACAGCTACTCACTCACCCAGTGACTTTTGTGTGTACGTCTGGCCTCGGCTTTTTGTGGTCCAGCTATTTCTCTTGATTATAATTACTCCCAGCATAATTGCTTTGGTAAACAGATGATATGTTGTTCTTTGTAGTCATGTGACAGGAGTCATTTTAGTCCTCGAGAGGATCTACCAGTTTAACTTAATGGATTATAAAAGACAGACTCTCCTTGTGTGTTTTAATCTGTGGCAGTTATGGTAAATCTCGAACATCAGTAGCTTTAGACCTGAAAATGAGCACCAGCAACAGGAAGCTTATGGACATGATTATCAAACCATTAATGTTCGCTGTCTCCTAAATCCTGTGTATAGAACAGTCTTTGTGTCCTACAGCCCCCTTTTTAAACTGCTAATCCTGATATTCTTAACCTTCTGAACGAGACACCAGTTAGATCAGCTGTCTGCCATGACCCGCACAAGTGATCTATGAGACTAGCTCGCTCCCCCCTCGCTCAATGTGTGTGGAGGAGCCCTTGAATGCAGAGTAAGTCTCATGAATCACATGTCATGACCTCTTTGGACATTTGTCCAGTAGGTCATTTCAGACTATCAGTTTTCAAATGTGAAGAGAAATGCAGCTGCTGTGACTCTATCCAGTGTTGCAATGCATGGCCTAATTATCAAATATGGAAACTGTGTGGTCAAAAAAGGCCTGCCTGCATCATATTAATGTAAACTGCACCACCAGAGAGCACTAACAGGTCTTTATTTTATTTTATTTTATTTTATTTTATTTTATTTTAGTGTTTATTATTAAAATGCAAAATGTCACAATCAGTGCATATTTTGGTCACAGTTTTTTTTTTTTAAATAATCAAATTTAGGGGATCCTTATGTGTTATGTGTTTATGTTAAAAAAAAAGAAGCATCAGTTGACAAATCATTCTCTTTTTTTTTTTTTTTTTCAGGTTTCATAGGTTTTAATGCCTGTGAAAAGCGTCTGAACGCGGCACAACAGCATTGATGTTTTTCCAGGTTCTGAAGGGTTAAGCTTTGCGGGTAGTTCTATATTGGTATATTGGTATTAGCATAAGACATTTAGTACACATTTGGAACCAGGTCTTTATTTAGTCAAGTCTCACAGCAGTCAAGTCCAAGTCCTTGCCCTCGAATTCAGTCTCAGGACTGCTGCAGTGAATTCCTGCTACTTCCAAATATCTGACCTTCTCCCTGTGTGACCACACAAGCCCGCAATCCCCCCACCCCGACTACCCACCCCTCACTCCACCCTGTTCTCCTGACGCCACAGATCTGAACAGCAAGAGGCATGCTGAGTGGAAATGAACAGTGTGTGTGTTTCGGTTGCTGAGAGCTGGCCCTGATCTGACCTGTCCTTATGCTCAGCCTCGGAATTTGGCACCCATGTTACCTCACCTGCTGCTGTCATTTGAGTGTGTGTGTGTGTGTGTGTGTGTGTGTGTGTGTGTGTGTGTGCGTGCATCTGTGTGTGTGTGTGTGTGAGAGAGAGACAGAGAGATAGAGTCATAATACTTCATACGTCACTTGTGATTGTAGCTAAGCCTCTGACCCTGAAATGAATACGCACAAACAGGAATATAAGTATAAGTTTATCCCACGTCAAAATTAATCAGCGATAAAAGCTAATGATGTGTCCTTCAGAGGGCTTAGATGTAAGAGCTTTCTGAAGGGCATGGCACAAAAATGGAAAAGCCCACTAAACTCAACAACAGTAAGACATTAAAGAAACAGGTCAGACTAGATTCTTACATAGATATATGTAGTGGAGATAGAGTTTAGAGCGGACCTATTATGCTCATTTTAAGGTTCATAATATTTGGGCCAAATGGTTAAATGGTTAAAAAACACACCTGTAGGGGAGTCACGTGGGGATACCTGGGAAATGGCAGCGCTCTAGATCCGCTCCCGGTCCCTGACCATAATTAAAGGCAATTAAACCATGACAACTCTCCGCAACTAATTCTAACTACGCTAGGTAAGTTGTGGCTTTATCTACTTACGCAGAAGTTCTGGATTTTGAGATGAATCAACCCAAACGAAGTGTGCAGACTAGATCTGAAAACTACTGTCCCCGTGGATGCTAGCTCAGCTAGCCCCGGAACTAACCGAAAATAGCATGGAAGATCTTTTCTCGGAGATCACGAAGCTCGGGGAAACTTTAAATCAAGTGGCGACTGATGTGACCGTAATACGGGCAGACACCACCGAACTCAAGAACTCGGTATGTGCGCTCCAAACAAGAATGGATGAAGCTGAAACCCGCATTTCCAATGTGGAGGATAGCGCAGCTAACATGGCCAATGATAACATGCGGCTAACAGAGCGAGTGGATAAACTTTGGCAGAGAATTGAGAACTATGAGAACCAAAGCAGACGAAATAATGTCAGGCTGGTTGGACTGAAGGAAGGCAAGGAGGCTGGAAGTAATATGAATGATTATGTCAGGAAGATACTACGAGATGGTTTTAAACTGGATGGAGAAGAATTTGAAATCGAAAGGAGCCATAGAAACGGAGGACCACGGCCGGATGATAATGCAGCCCCACGTATCATACTGGTGAAGTTTTTACGGTATACGGCCTGAGAGAAAGCTCTTGCTGCTGCTAAGAAAATAAAAGGGCTGAAATGGGAGGGATGCACCATCTCGATGTTTGAGGATTTGACCAAGGAGCGCTCTGACCGGCGGAGGCTGTTCTCTCCCATCATGAAGATCCTGTGGCAGCACCAGGTTAAACACACGCTCGCACACCCAGCAACCTTGAGATTTACGTGGAAGGGGAAGAGATGGAGCTTCACTGACCCGGAGAAAGCTGAATGCTTTATACGGGATAACATTACTACCGTGGAACAAGAGGACTAAGTGATATACGCAGCACGGAGAGTTGAACTTTATTCTGAAGGAGGCGTCGGGGACGGGGACCAGCTGGGAGCTGTCATGACCAGGGGGCGAGGAGGAGAATGACGGTGCCACCCAGAGGATCAACACGGACCGGAATCAGCAGAGAAGATGCTTACACTGTCAGGTTCTGTTTTGAGACAGTGTTTTTTGAGTTGAAAACGTTTTTCTTTTTGTTTACTGTTTTTGCTGATGTGGCAGGACTTGGATTATGGTTAAGTCTAAATGTTTGTTATTGCAAAGGCAAGGCATGGATCTATTACACTGAAATTTGGAATAGTATGGTTTTACTTTTGAAGAGAGGAAAATATTGTTTTTATAAACTTTATGGGTAGTCAGTATATCAACATTGTTTCATGGAACATTAATGGTTGCAGCACTCCTACCAAAAGGAAAAAGATACTTACATATCTAAAATCGAAAAACACAGATATTGCTCTTATACAAAAACTCATTTTAAAAAGGAGAAGAAGCTCTGAAAATGAAACGTGATTGGGTGGGGAAAGTATTTCACAATTCTGTATCTAGTAAAAGCTTCTTGAGTTGCCATTTTGGTAAACAAAAAGCTTAATTTCATATTTTCAAAAGAATTTAAGGACTCTGATGGGCGTATCCTGTGTGTAGAAGCTAAAATTAATGGAGTAATGGTTATATTATGTAATATTTACGCTCCCAATAAGGAGAGCCCAAATTTTATTTCTAAAGTCTCTAAGATGTTGGGAGGCCTGGATGGTCCACTTATATTAGGGGGAGATTTTAATCAAGTAATAGATGACCATTTAGATCGCAGTAAAATTAGACCTTCCCTATACTCGAAAGAAAGAAATGCCATACACAGTCTACAGGAAGATCTGAGTTTAATTGATATCTGGAGGCTTGTTAACCCGCGGGAGAGGGAGTATTCTTTTTACTCTCATTCCCACAAAACTTATTCACGAATAGATTTTTTTCTAATTTCACACTCTCTCATAGATAAGGTTATAGACTGTAATATAGGAGTTATAGCAATAACGGATCATGCTCTGGTGGAGCTACATTTAGATCTAAATGTTGATAAAAAATCAAAGTTGGAAGATGGAGAATGAACACAAGTTTATTACAGGATGAAGAATTTGCTAAAAAACTTGGGGAAGATATCTGTAAATTTCTAGAGTTAAATATTGGTTCAACAGCGAGACTAGCTACAGTATGGGACGCTCTCAAAGCATTCGTAAGAGGAAAATTTATTTCTCAGAGTTCCTTCAAGAAAAGGAAAGTCGTAATAAGTTACAATCATTAGAAAAAGGAAATAATTGATTTAGAAAAACTGTTAGCGGAACGGTTCGAAGAGGAAAAATTTCATAAAATCTGTCAATTGAAATATGATTTACATGAAATTTATAATAAAAAAACAGAATACGCATTGTTTAGGCTTAAAACTAATTTTTTATGAAAAACGGAGAGAAGACTGGGCCGATTATTAGTGACAATTAAAGTCACAGGGCATAAAATAACACAATTATGACAATTAGAGAAAATAATGAACTAATCACATCCACAACTGGCATTAACAAGATCTTTAAGAGTTTTTATGAGGAATTATATACATCTTCAAATATAACAAAGGAGGATGATTTGGCCACTTTTTTTGAAAACATCACGCTGCCACAGGTTCCTCAGATGGAAAGAGATCATTTAGAAACCCCATATCAAACACAGAGGTAAAACTGCTATTATGGCTATGAAATCTGGGAAGTCACAGGTGTGGATGGCTTCCCAGCTGAATTATAAGAAATATCTGGATGCTATGCCCATTTCTTACAAAGGTTCTGCAGGAAGCATTTGAGTGTGGATCATTACCCCGACAGCTTTAATGAAGCTATTATAACCCTACTACCAAAAAAGATAAAGATTTAACAGACCCTGCAAATTATAGACCTATAAGCTAATTAATGTTGATTGCAAAATATTATCAAAAGTATTAGCTCTGAGATTAGACAAAGTTTTACCAAAAATAATACATAAGGATCAAGTAGGCTTCATAAAAATAGAACATCAACTGATAACATGAGAAGACTCTTGCACCTACTTTGGTTGAATAAATCTAACCTGCAACCTGTTGTTGCCTTATCCCTTGATGCCCAGAAAGCTTTTTGATCGGGTGGAGTGGGCCTTTCTTTTTTGAAACACTATCAAGATTTGGGTTTGGCTTTAATTTCTGCCGATGGGTGCGGATCCTATATTCAAATCCGAAAGCTGCTGTTTTTACAAATGGCATGATATCTCAGTTCATTAAAATATCTAGATCAACACGCCAGGGTGTAGTCTTAGTCCATTATTGTTTACATTTCTCGAACCTTTAGCTGTAATGATAAGAGAGGAACCAAGAATTCGAGGAGTTACCGCGTGGGGGCAGGGGAACACAAACTTTTTCTCTCGGCGGATGATATTCTGGCACTGTGTCCGGGATCCAGCTAGTTCTGTCGTGACAATTACTAGAAACTATTAAAATATATTCTAAAATTTCAGGGTACTGTATTAATTGGCATAAGTCAGAGGCCATGCCAGTTTCCCTGGTATGCTCCCCTACCCTACTTAATTCATTTAATTTCAAATGGCTCCCAAAAGACATGGAGTACTTAGGAATAAAACTAAATTCAGATATAAAAGAAATTATTACAACCAATTTAGAAAAAACTATTAAACAAAATTAAGACTAATCTGGAGAAATGGGATAGAGTTGAATTTAACACTATGGGGGAAAGTAAATACTATTAAAATGGTCATTGCTCCCCAAATTAACTATCTTACAGGTATGCTTCCTCTATGCGTATTCCCCACACAGCTATTACTCAAATATAACAACATGATAAAATGCTTCTTTGGGGTACGAAGAAACCCAGAATCAATTTAGATAAATTATACCAGCCAAAGAAAGATGGGGGCTATCCCTACCAAATATATCCTATTATAGCTATTCTTTTGAAATGGCAAAACTTGCAAAAACACTGGAATGTAAAAAATGCAGACCTAGACTGGATCTTGATTGAGCAGGAGCTCACGTTCCCTTTCAAACCCACAGAGAATCTCTCACAAACAATTAAGCAAAAGGATGACAATATGATGAACCCAATTTTAACTCATTCAAGGAAAACTTGGCGGGACATGCATAAAAACTGTAAAATCTCTCATAACACCCAAAAATATGCATCTATTTGGCACAATGCTAAAATAAGAATAGGTAAACAAACCATTTACTGGGCCCAATGGTTGAAAAATGGCATTAGAACATTAGATGATATTTTTGAGGAGGGTAATTTGTGTCCTATCAAACATTATTAGAAAAATTTAAACTTAAAGGAAGAGCCCATTTTTGGAAATATTTACAACTCAGACACTGCATTAAAGATAAGATACTTTTACATGATGATGCTAATATTATTGATCAGTTCTTAAAATTACCATCAAGAATTCAAACAGCCTCCAAGTGGTACGAGATATGTCCCTGGAAGACCAGCAAAGGGTGTGATTATTTAAGGAAGCTATGGGAGAAAGATTTGATTGTCTTTTGGATGAAGGAGTGTGGAAGAGTTCTTTCCGACACTGAAAAATATGTCAGAGAAGCAAGGAGCAAATATATTCAATATAAAATAATACATAGATATTACTATACCCCTACTAGACTGAATAAAAATGAAATTAATAAATGATGACTTATGCTGGAAATGTAAAACACAACGTGGTACATATCTACACGCAATGTGGGAATGTACTCAAGTTTTCCCATTGTGGGAAAACGTTTTGAAGGTAATAGGGAATTGGCTAGGATGTATTCTTCCAATCTCACCAAGGCTCTGTCTCCTTGGGGACAGAACAAAAGTACCAAATTTAAACAAATTTAAATATCGAATATTAAAATCTGCTCTATTAACTTGTGCTCGTCTGATTTTGAGGTGTTGGAAAGAACCCCAAACCCCAACTATGGAAATGTGGAAAGTTCAAATGATGGAAACGGCTGCATGTGAAGAAATGTTGATGAGACTGAACGGTGGGAATGAATCTGCTAATGAACAATGGGAAAGGTTTAGAAATTTTGTATGTACAGGAAACTGAAAAGTAAATATTTATCTGTCAATGTGACTTGATATGATAGTATTCAGGGTGGTTCCAGGTCTCCAAGAGTAAAATTTAAGATTTTTGATGCCTTGGGGCTTGGCAAGCCAATAATTAATTAGTACTTTGAGAACCTGCAACTACCTTATACCACACCTACTGAACACCCATTATTCAAACCTTATTGTTGAACCTCTCAGTTTTTATTTTAGATAATTGGTGATAGACATTGCCTGCTGGAACCTGCCAATTTGTTCTGTTTTATTGTATTTGTTGTTGTAAAAATTAAAATTCAATAAAATGTGAATTACAAAAAAAACACACCTGTATTCACCCTTTAGCACCCTTTAGCATTTTAGTGCCTGTCTCTTTAAGCCCAGCTCCCGAAAAAGCCTAGTCTGCTCTTATTGGTCAAGCATTTCCAGGTCCATATATGAGCTCATTGTGTCTCTGCACAGTCATCGCAGCCAAGGATTCACTGTAACAAGTACACAAACTTTTGACCAAGAAAAATCAATCACCAATAAAGGCCTCCAAACTGAAATTAAAAATATAGGCAATCAAGTCTATACTTTCCTGGCATTATTGTCAGGTAGGGCATGTAGCAGTGTGTACTTGCAGCCAGGAAAGACTGTAACAGAGTATAGCAACACTTTCTAACTTTAAAAAGTCACCAAGAAAAACTGCCAAGCCAAAATCTTCTGGAGTATGACCCAAAATTGTGAAGAAATCAACATCAGCAAACAACACCACATGTTTCGCTACATCAGCACATAAAGGTCAACAACATGTGGAAGTGTAGCTATTTGCAGCTGGAAAATCACTGTAACAACTACCAACCAAGAGAAATCACCAATATACATGTAACAGTGTACTTGAAGCCGGGGAACAACTGTGACATGGCACTTTCTGATGAAAAAATCACAAATAAAACCTGCTAAACCAAAGTATTCACTGACCTATTCTGACAACATTGACAACTGAGATTCTGTTTGCCTGACATTAGCATGTAGCTAAAGGTAACAGTGTTGTCTACGCAATTTTAAACACTTGAAGTCATTTGTCTGGAGCAGATGACCATGTGAGAAATCTGTCACAATTTTGTCATGGTTTATGTACTTTTATATATATTTACCTCATAATTTGATATTTTGGCCAAGTTTAATATGAAAATTTGATATTGTAACATTAACAGAAAATGAGTAAAGCATACTAAGTCCCCTAAGAGGGCTGTCTGGATGTTTGACCCCAATAAGTTCAACATAAGGCTGTGTTGGTTTGCTGATATTTCTGAAGAGAGTCTTTTTTATCCTCCAGGCCTGAGATGTTTTTAAAGAGACTAATGCAGTCGCTGCAACCCCATTTGAGCACAAGGTTTGGTTTTAGAGTTAAACAAGCAGCTGGAATCCACTTGAGTAGTTAGTGGCCTTATGCGGAGTGCCTGTGTATGTGGCATTACTCTGACGTAAGCACCACTTGCCTCGACAAGCTGACAGCACTGACTTATGTTGTGTGTAGACATATCTAACAGATAGTACCCAACCACGGGCCCCCTGTCGCTTAGCCAATTAGAAGCTGCCATTTTCATCACACCCCCACCCTGACAGAATCAATGACTGGTGCAAACTGAAATATTTTCACTGCCCACATAATCTGCCAGGCCCCCTGACCTTGCACAGTGTCTCTGCTAGACAGCAGACAGGAGTCCCATGCATTTCAATCTCAGCACAGAGATGTTGATTTCTACAAGCAGTTACAGTAAGTGATAATACTCACTCAGAGTTGGGATCTGCCTTTAGGAAAGCTTGGATGACCAGCGGTAACTCAGATTTCACAATATACAGGTAGCTGGACATGGCTGTAACAGACAAAACAGAAAACAGGTGAATATGTGTGGCCAGGCATGTTTTAGTGGAAGTATGCTGGCACAGAACAAACAGACGTCAGCTATGTCAGGTCACATTGTTTGTGGAAGTGAAAGAGCAATATACAGCTGGGGACATTGAGGTCATGAACTCATGTGAAAGAAGGCAGGCAGATGTTACGATCTACAGTTTAGGAGAGGTAACGCATGGTGGTATTTTATTAGCAGATTTGACTCAGTACATTTAAATATGACCTTTTTTAGGCTGACAAGAAAGGCAAGAATATTATTGTTTTAAGCCACACAAGTTAAAACAGCGTTAAGACTTCAATGTTGGGCAAAAAAAAAAAAAAAAAAAACTTAATAGAGCTAAACACTTGTTGAATTATTGATCAATAGAGAACCATTTAGCTATTTTCCTAACTGATAAATTGTTTCAGTAATTCTCGACAAATTTCTGTACATGACCCAGCTTTTCAATTTTGAGAATCTTGCTGTTTTTATACTGCTGATATGGTCCATTAACATTGAGGTCTGGACCGTTGTTCTGTCAAAACCAGTTATGAAAATGATAGTTAGTTGTAGACCTTAAACTCACAAAAAACTGAGCATAAAAAAAATCAATTTCATTGTGGTGGGTTGGGGTAGGGGGGCTCAACCTTAGTATTTCTAAAATCTTGGCCATGTCCTTGGAAAGTGAGTTACTGGCATCACTGAGTCAGTCATGAGACCAGTCAATGATTATCTCAACCTCCGCTCACGTGGTCATTGCATCTACTTGGGACTGAAAAAGCTCAATGAAATCCTTTGCATTCAGTCTCTGGGCATTGCAAATTTAATTAATTTAAATCACGCTGTGGAATACACTTAATGACAGTCTAATGTGTATCCACAAAGCTTTGGTTAGAAACAACCAGCCATACATGTTCAGTGAGTGGGAGGAACATTTGTTCACACACCACTGAGAACGCAGCTGTTTACCAACACGTCACCTAATCTCTGTTCTTAATACGTCCTCATATTCTGAAGGGAAATAAGTGATTGTGATTGTGTGTGTAGTTGGGTAAGGGGAATATAAACTCTGCAACAGGCAATCCGCAAACATATGAATCACTAAATCTCCTCACCTCCAATATTCTGCAGGGTGATTGCAATGCCAGCAGCCATCTTTCCAGGAGTGCCAAAAGCCCTGTACCCCAGCTGTTCATAAGCGCGAATTCCTGTAAACAGATTACAAACAATAACACGCACTCAGTTATGTTAGCTGAGATGTCCCTCTGAGCAACACACACAGCAAAATAAAATGAAAAAGGCTGTGTGTCTGTGGCCGGTTGATGACGAACCATACGTTATTTTTTTTACAGTTTGTCTACACATTATAAACTTTGCCACACTGGATATTAGAATAAACTAATTAATTGACCTTTTTATAATCAGTCTAAACCATTAGATAAATTAAGCAGACTGGAAACCAAATCCTTCTAATCATTCTGTCATGTAAGCAACATTTAAATTGTATTTGACAATCTGAAGTATGCATGTTTAAACTAGTCACTCTATAATTTCTTTTTAATTTTGAATGTATTTCCTTTTCTAGAATAACTTTCAAGCATGCTTTATATATATATTTTTGTTTTTATACTAAATGGCCTTTTAATCAGTTTAATTGTCTTACATGTCTTTGTAACTTTGGTGTAATCTGGTACACATTCTTACTTCTAACTTGTAATATATCGATGCTAGGTACCCCTCCTGCATCTGTTTTGGACGTTCAGGGACAGCATGTCAATTTATGCTTGTAACATATCTTTTCAAAATAAACTCCACATTCACAGGGAAACTATGCAGACTTAATTGATTTTGCTTTAAGTGTAAAAAACACCAACACCTGCTGTATCTCATATCACCGCTAAATGGTGCCTCTGTGCATTGCTTTATGATGCCGAGGACCATGCCACTGACCAAGTGTCGGTGCCAGTGGCCTATTTGACAAGTTGGGAGTGAGACCGGATTAATCAAGAAACAGCAGAACTGCTAAATTCTGCATTAAGTTTATGTATAAATTTGATAACAGGGCTGTACACTATAATATATAGCTACATTACCTTGTTCAGAAAGGTTGAGACATAACACAGGGCTTACCCACAATGCCAGAGGATTTGAGCAGCAGATGAATGGAGTACGCTGACAAGAGTGCTACTGCAGTCAGAAGAAACCTGTGAAACGATACAGAAGAGAAAGCCACACATCAGCATCTTATATCTCTGTAGATGTCAGCTTTATAGTACAACAAATTCTACATTCCCTCTGGGATCATAATTTGGCATCCATCTTCTGTCCTTTTCAGTGTACATTACAATCAACCACTTGCATTAAGTTGTGATGAATTGTGCATGTTCTTAGATGTTCCCACAAAGAAGACAAAACTTATTTATTGTTTGATCTGACATTGTGTATTAATGAGGGGGAAAAGCCTTTTCATTAAGTCTGGGAAGTTGAACTGCAGTAGTGGCTGATTTTCCATGACGTCAGTATGCTGCCATTGTATGACAGTTTAAAACTGATGCTGTTCATTGTCAGAAATTTCAAATCGTACAGTATTTATTGTGACACAATACCAACAAAACAATTATAAAACAAGACAAAGCATTGTTGAAATATGCTTGAAACAGGCTTTTTTATAACAGAATATAAAGGCTCCCCATTGATAGAAATCAATAGTCCTACACATGGATGAAAATGATATTTTCCCAACTCTTTTGTCTGGTTGCAGTGGCCCTCCTACAGAGTCAAGTCAGCACAGGGTTCTCAGGTCAGCATTCCTAATAGGTCAAAGGTTGTTCCCAAATCCATCACCTTTCTGAGACCTTTTCCCAGCACTTCTGTACACTCTGTATTTCTTGTACAGAGAATCTACCACTGGCCTTCATCTGTAGGCAGAGGGTTTGAGGCTGTGATCCCACTGAACAGTCACGCTGTAAAATCTGACGAAGTTGAAGCTGAAGTTGATTTTACTTAAAAAGGTCTAGGAAACCAATTGCCATGGAAAGTGTAAGTAATGTAAGTTATATTTATTTAATTGTGCAAAGTTGTTGCAAATTAAAAATGACAAGTTCGATTACATCAATCTTTTATTTAATGATTTCAGTATACCAAGTTTACTGTGCTTAAAATCTGTATTTGCAGACTGCAAAACAGTCAATCATTTTTTTTTCTTAAACATGTTAAAAAAACAGAACTCTCAGATCTCCGAACTTCATCATTGGCAGAATCCTTGTTGTCATGATCAAGTTGCTAACACTTAGAAAGAACAAGGTAATTTCACTTTTCATTTATAAGTTGCTGCATCTTCACAAAATTAAGCAGGCTAAATACAACTAACTTTTAAGTAAACTTAACACTTAGACAAAAAGTAAACCTAATTTAAGATTAATCATTATGTTTACTTTCCTTTTTCAAGGTAATTGGTCTCCAAGATTATTTTAAGTAAGATTAACTTATCAGATTTTACAGTTCATTAGCACCATGACAGCGGTCATGCAAACAAACCTCCCTCAATTTGCCAACAAGCATTTATTTTACAGGTCTTTTTTTGGAAATAGCACATGTAATGTGATACCTGGTCTAAATGATGAAATATCCTCCTCTGGATCCTTATGCCTTTTTCAAATATTCAGCAAGGCATCAGGCTTTTCATGGACGCTCTATTTCTGTGTCTCACTGGATATATGCCGATGAGGAATGAGAATGTCTATTTCTATCTTTGCTTGTGGATTAAGGGTTCTCTCAACACTGCAGGCTATAATCTCCACAAAAGCCACAGCAACAAAGAAAGTTGGTAGTCCAAATAGGTGCCACTGAGGCACCAAGGACCTCAACAACATCAAGTGTCAACATGAATGCCAACGACGTATACTTGCCAACCTCGAGACCTCAAAATAAGGGAGGATTCTCGACAACATGTGGACACTTTATAGATATATATAAAATTTGGGGTAACTTCTTGTGAAGTTTAGAAGAATATAGGCCAATTTGCTCGGGTTTCAATGGACTAAAACGCAGAGGGCCCTATTGTAGTCATGACTGTACACCTTCAGTTTGGTTGCCTCAGGGTGCTTTGAAAACTAAATGTGAGTGAAATGTCAGTTGCACCTACTGCTGCACAGCAATGATCCAATTACATAAAACCAGAAACCAAGCATTTGTAGTTTGGATACCACTGACCCGATAACTAACAGGAATTTCATAGGAAATCGCCTGTAGCCTCCTTCATTAGAGGAGCTACTCTTTGAATGCTCCAGCTTTGAGATGAA
The DNA here is from genome assembly GCF_026936395.1 of Plectropomus leopardus. Taxonomy (NCBI): domain Eukaryota; kingdom Metazoa; phylum Chordata; class Actinopteri; order Perciformes; family Serranidae; genus Plectropomus; species Plectropomus leopardus. The sequence goes on from NC_142177.1 coordinate 28,740,422, forward strand.
AAATGCTTTGGCTTTTTTTCAACAGTCATGCTACTGTACTTGCTCTCTGCAGCTACACAAACATAGACTACTGCCCATGACGAAGACAACCAGACTCACGATCTGACAGCAGCATTCAATGAGCGATCCAGATGCCTCACACAAGGTCTGGATGGTCAGTTATTCCTGACTGTGGCCTTTCTGGGGTCTGTATGAGGCAATGAGGGCGGGGTGGGATGGGAGCCTGGGAAAAGGGTATGAGTAGAATTGGGGGTATCATGGTATATGATATGTTTCAAGATGCCATAGCAGAAACTAAATAACTCCTACGAGTAACCAGAGCCCCCCTGGTCCTTAAAGGGATACCATGCAAACGTTGTATCATTACTATTTAGGTAGCTCGTGTAAATGAACTATGTTAAATTTCCCTTCATCTTACCAGTGCCCAGATCTCCCTGCATTTGCCTGCAAAAGCCATTCTAATTTTCACTGGCTCTTTTGCTGTTACTTGAACAAAGATTGTATTTTCTCATTTCCATATGCCTGCCATCATGAACACAAAGTATATAAGCGGATCAAGAAAGTAACAACCCCCACCCCTCAAACTCAGACTACACTGTGGAACTAGGCAATTCTGATTAAGAAAAGATTCAGTGTTGCCTATTAATCACTTTAAATGTTTTCAGAAACATATTTTAGTGCACTGTTTGGCTGTATTATGAGAATTTGTGAACCGGAAGTGGGCACCATACTGTCTCCTGAATGGTGGCTGAAAAAAAATTAGATCAAACAGTAAATCAAAGCAGCGCTGATCAAAAATAAACCAACATTGTAACTGAGTTGCCTATTTCTCACCTAAAAAGTTTTTTTTTTTTAATTCCAAACTATTACCACAATAAAAACATGAGATAAAAAGTAACATGTAGATATATTAAAACACCTACATACAATAGCAAATACCAACCAATTCATTCACCCTTGTACTTATGAGAGCTTTAAAATCAGGTAGAGGGACCAGTTCTCTAAGTTATAAATGTTTTGGATGTTTTTCCAAGTGAGAGAAGCAGAGCACATAAAAGCTTTCTTTCCCAGCTCAGTCTGTGCACAAGAGATAGACAACAAGACTAGATCTTGAGATCGCAGAATATAGATACAGTCAGATCTCTGTTCAATCAAATTGCAAATGTAAGAGGTGAGTTTCTACCTCTTGATCAAAAGCAAATGCCACAGCCCTATTTTCTTTGTTTTCTCTGGTCATGTGGCACCAATCTTAAAAGTATTTGTGTCTTCCTACTGCATAGATACACTAGTTGTGTAAACAGACCATCTTCCAGCAGTCAAATACTTCTTTAATCACACCAAACAGCAGCCCGCTTCTTAACTGTAATCCCCCAAGAAGTACATTACAGAGTCACAAGGCACCATGGTATGGGTTTTTTTCTTTTCTTTTTTTTTAACACTCTTTCAAGTGCATTCAACCATCTAACAGACTCCACCCTACAGTGGAGTTATATAGCTGTAGGTACAGGTCCACAGAAACACACTGGTATGTTAAGAAACTGACAACAATTCAGCCCTGCAACCATTAACACAAGGGGTTTTACTTATGTTAGATACCGGGGTGGATTCTAGCTCATACTTTGCAAATAGCCACTAAGTGATCAACACACTCATTTACTCACAGGAAGAGGAGTATGCCGGTGTTGGCCATGGCGTACGCCAATCCCAGGATTCCACTGCCCATGATAGCATTACCCAGGTTGAAGACAGACATGCCAAAAGAGGTCTTCCCCTCAAACTGAGTGTGAGAAAAACAAGCACACACATTAAATCTCAAATATAATGCTCTTTCTGTTGTTTTATGTCTGTAAACTTTTACACTTACATCTGTGAAGCGTATAGGTTTCTTTCCATCTGCACTGGGCAGAAATCCTTCATTCTCCAGTCCTCCTTCAGGATCATCAAATCTATGGGGGGCAAATTTATGGCTGTTATTTAATGTTCTTTCTATTCATTTCCAAAATGTGTGCACATATCTGCCATAGCGTACTTATGTTTGTTTGATTTTTGTATTATCATATGCATGGAAACAAATATGCAGTTAAAAAACCCTTCATAGAAATCCCAACAGACATACCTGACTGTTTGCGTGCCATTTCTGTATAAGGATCCACCAGACGAGACGAGCAAAAAACAAGGTAAACATGCATTTAAAGATGGGAAGATTATGCAGAAAGTAAGTGATACTGTATGTCACCCACCACATTCATTATCCTGGTTATTATTAAAGGGAAAGTCTTATCAAAGAGACAAAGGAAGATGTATGTAAATCAAACCGTCCAAAAGTCTCTTTTTTAGTTAGCTTAACAGACAGTTGATTTACATTAAAGCATCCAGGATTTAGTTTTCACACAAGTATAACTGATACAGAAAGACAACAGGTATAAAAAGTGTTTGACACATGCTGTGTTAAAATGCCATAGACAGTATGTAAGCGACAAAGAGCAGCCATTCATCTGTGTTAAAAATAAAAGGAGAATACTCACTGATCCTCATCTGGCAACGTCTTCATTGGCACTCCAATGTCACTGCTGAGGTCGTGACTTTTCCCGTTGGCTAAGATGTTCATCTCTGCTTGAGTAGGTTCCATCGTGAAGTTGTAGCAGATTTTTGCTTCAGTGTGTTTGAGAAAGATGATCCTTTGAAGATGCTAAATATCTTCAATATCTAGGGCAAAGGGAGAAAGTTATAAATCAGTTATACACATTTGCTTGGATTTATTTGCTTAAAGGAATACTTTACCCACAAAATGACCATTTGGATATGAATTACTGTTCCTGAAGAAAACTTTTTCGTACATGCCTCCACAGTACAAAAAAAAAAAAAAATCCAAGACTGAGAAAATTCTTAAATAATGGAAGTCATAGGGGTCAACGTTTAATAACAGCATAACTATATCAAAACATCCGTTAACAAATTGTCACATAACTTGTGCAGTATAATGCAAGTCTCATTTATCTCATTTATGCTCAGTGCTTCTCAAACACATGCATTTTCGCTCAAATCTTACTATCTAAAACACTTTCGCATAAACAGTATCATGCACAGACAAATAGCATGCCTGGGCAAGAGCATCTGTGTTTGAACCCTGCTCAATGTAAAGCATGACCAGAGTTCACCCATTTGCCAAGGCACACTACATCTACGCAGAAGTCTTAATATTGTAACAGTTTAGCAAAAATGCATGGGTTTGGAAAGCAGTGAACATACAACCGGATAAATATATCTTATGTTTAAAGGCTATGAAAACACATTTTCTCAGATAAGTTTCTTGCAATGGTCAACAGGATCCTAACTTAGTTTTCTGCCAAAGTCCAAAAATTTTGGGCTTTTTTTCCACCACGAAAAACGTTAGATGTTTTATTTTTCTTTGTTTGTTTGTCCCTAAAGAGGCAGATAAAATGAATTTTTGGGTGTCAAACAAGTCTGAGGTCTTGCATGTTTAGTAGTGAATATTTAACATGATAGATAAATGAGTTTTTGAAACCATGGTTTCAGGTTTTTAAAATAATTTTATTAACAGTAAAAGGTTAAAAAAAAAATGAATTTTCACAGTAATGTAATAAGGCTATAATAACTGGTTGATTTTGACTTTTGACACAACAGGAATTCTGTATTGTGAAAAGGGTAGGCCTATGGCAACAGCCTATGGTGTATTTCTTAATACAGTGCAGTTTGTTGACTGCATTATTGCCTATTTTTTTTGTCTAAAGAATATTTAACTCGAGCAGCGGTGGTTAATGCAGTGACATGTCTGTAAATTCTGCCATCAGATGGACGTCATAAATCCTGTTCAATATTTGTCTGTACAACATCTGTGGAGCAATGGCTCTATTGTACTGTTGACACAGTGACTTCCAACACCCGAGACTTGACCTCATTCACTCACTCATTCAATTTGTTCACCGAAACTTCTGCAATACACTAACATGAATGGTACCGAGCTGTAAATGATCACAGGCTGAGATAAAAGCCTGCAAACTTTGACAATTTTTTTTTGCTTTTAAGAATTTCAGTACTGAGCAAGGTAAACAAGTCCAGACCACACGCTCAAAGGTCAAGGTCTGTTTGAGCTTTTTGGACTTTTGTTTGCGTTTGTCTTTTGTGTAGTTAATGTCACAAGCCTGCAGATTCTCAGTGCAACATCCCACACAATGACACGGTGGTCTTTGTGACGAATATGAGCACAGTGTGATCAAACAAAACGCTAATCACTAACAACAACGCGCCTTAAATTACAGAGAAAGTGGTTTGCAAAACAATTATTACCTTAGTACTATGATAACACATTTCAGCAGTATTTTTCCTAAATAAGCTTGGGGCTTTCTGTACCCGTAGTTTGAGGAGACAGGAGGTTTATTTGTCAACCGATAAATCACTGGCAAACTATAAAAATGAGATCTCTGTGGGAAAATTCACATCGTTCACATTCAGTCACATTATTATAACTGGTCATTGCCTCCACTGACCCCAGTGACATAAATGAATCCTCTTCACTACTTCACAGTGTGAACTCAGAGAGACAATAGTGTGTTGTTAGCTGCTTCCTCTGTGACGAATGTACAACAGCTCAATTGTGTTCACAATGTCCTCTCAGCCAGAAGATCACGATTACAGCTATTCATACTGTACAATTAAAGAGGACCATTGATAACATACCACTACAGCTACAAAAGGAAGTTAAGAGGAATAAAACAAAGTCACACTAATCAGGTAAACAGGCCTGTCAATTCATCAATAATTTACTCTCAAATACTACTCAATGTATAAAAATCTTAAGATCAAAATCTGGAGACCATCTTATTTGAAGTTAAAAAAATAAATCATTTAACTTCAGAGAGCCCTTTCGTTGCCTTATCTACTGAGTCGTTCTTTTTGCCCTAAGTTAACATGTCCCGTACCATCACCACAAACATAAAAGCGCCTAATGTCAATACTTTCTGTTGCAACACTAGACTTTGATAATCGTCATTTCCAGAGAGACTGAGTGGGAAAAGAGTGACGTGTACGTCACTTTAAAATTCAGCACATCACTTGTTTTTTTTTTATACTGCCTCATCAGTGATAAAGTGCCCGATTTTAGCATCACATCAAGAAATTGTTCCACTCCTTCTACCTATAAATTACAAAGTATGTGCCTCCTCCGGGAGAATCCAATCGCTGATGAAAGCAGCAGATTAGCCTGGGGCCACAAACATTTACAGTAAATAAATGGTCATTGTGGAGTCTCATGTTGTTGCCGTTTTTCCGCCCATATGATCACTGCTTTGTGCTACACATTTGTCACCTGACAAAACACCCTGTACTGTATAATGCTTCATGTCCGTTACACATCATTAATGGTAGTAAATGTTTGCTAAAACAAACTCACTTGTCACTGGCATTACATGTTTTTCTGTTACGTTGTTCCAATGAGGTTAACGTTTACAAGTGGGTGTTTTTGTTTTTTTTCATAGATAGATCACAGCCGTATACCACCACGAACCAGTCAAGTTGGACTTACATTTCACATCCATGTCTATGAGAACATTTGTATGAAATTTTGTCATAATGTGCATATCAATTCTTGATTTATGGCCAAATATGTGTTTTGTGAGGTCAAAGTGACTTTGACTTTTGACCACCAAGTTCTAATCAGTTCCTTCTCTAGTCCAAGCAGATGTTTGAGCAAAATTTTAGGACACTCCCTCAAGGTAGATACAAGTACACCACACAAATTCAATTTTAAAATTGCCACATAAAAGGTCTTCGATTTCCTGAATGATCTTCAAATAATTTACAAGATCTTGATCTTCAAATAATTCACAAGTAAAAAAAAATGTAATTTGTAAACTCAGTGGATGATAACAAAAATGCTCAACAGGCAGACTTCCAACTAACTCATTCATATTAATTGCTGGCATAAGCCAGGAGTATTTGCCACAGGAAACTATTAGGGAAATCACACACCCATAACAAAAACATGACCAGGCTTTCTCTGGTCTTTTGGTGAGTGGAATAAGGACCTGTAAGGCCACATCAGTCTGTTGCAGTTCTCAGTAAAAGTCAAGGTGCAACACTAAAGGTAAATTGAGGCCAACTTCCGCGTGAGTCTTCCATAAATCCAACTCAAAAACACTTGTCATCTCATGATGCTTTCCAGTTTCACGAGGACACAGTCAATCAGCTGCACGAACACAACTGACAGGACTGAAACTCTGCAGAAACTTCTGACATTAACAGATGGAGCCTGAGATCAGATAAGTTCCTTAAACAGACACATCGCTAAAACTATTTCTGCTGTTGTAACTGTATCCAGCAAATGGCATGCTGGACACTTTATCCATATGTGCGTCTATAAACATGTCGCTCAAGACGATTCAGGACAGCTTGTTAGAGACTCGACTGGTGTGGTTTACGACTTCATTGTTGTGCTGATAGCTTGGTACTGAAACAAGAAATAGTGTTTACCTGTCTTAAAAGTTGTTTGGGTCATCTTGGGGATGTCTAAGTATAAATTAATTACAGATGTGTACAAATAAAAACAGAAACACAAGATTAATGGCGTGCAACGATATAATATCGATGTTTCAGATAAAGGCTAGGAGAAGGTGTGATCCTCAGTGCCTCACAAAATGGATTATGTTCATATGCATGAGTTTTTTTCCACCATGTACAACCATAAAAAACCAAATACTTGCTGCAAATTTTATTGATAAAAATAACACTTCATACTGCTTCTCCTGATCTACTAAGTCTTTGTCTTTGTTTCCTGGGTGACTCTCCTGCGAACTTCCTGCTAAGCGCCAAATGTTCTATTCAAGAAGATAAAATGCATAAACATTTTGATATTTGTTTGGTGAGTAACATGCTGTTTCTGTATCAGTAAAACACATTAAATAAATTCATCTGGGGTTAGATAACATCTGACTATTTACTGACACTGATGTCTGTCTATATGAGAAACCGCCATATGGGCATATGCTCTTCTAGTGAGCACCAGCAGGCTCACCTTACACTCTACTGCAGCCTATAGTGAGTTGTGTTGTGTAACACATCGGCCCCGAAATGGCATGAGAGCGAAAAGTCCCATTCTGAGTTACTGGACTTAGGTGACATTTGAAATGTTTGAACAGGTGGGAGGTTGAATGGCGATTAGCTGTTCAATTTTTCCATCTGTTCAGCGTTAATGTGAGGGCGCAAAACATTTAAGTCTTAAAAACAACCAACGATTATTTCCTATGTCTCTTCGTGTCAGTTGGACATAAAACAGGGCAGGCACAGGACAAGTGAGGGGCACATGTAGATGAGGAGATGCCCATGTGGTGGTGTATCAGGAACAGGCACGAGGTTCAGTCAACAGCGCCTGGCAGCACCAGCTCATCTCAGCCACGTGCCTGCTGGGGACAGAGGAACACATGCTCATGTCCGGCGATATCGGCCAGCACCTGAAACACATAATCTGCTCTGTGGCAAAGCGGGCTAAAGGGACTGCTTTTATTATGGTCAGTTTCTCATGAACTGCAAAAAAAACTTTTAATGGGCAAATGAACTTTTTTTTTTGTTTGTTTTATTCTAGTGGATGTGTCTGTAATGAGAAGGGAATTAACATTTTCGATTTCTATGGCCTCTTTCTGAGGATGTATCTTTAAGGCAGATATTACCCTCATATGCAGGTTCATTAAATAAAAATGACAGATAGATAAAAATTAGCTATAGGGTGTGCTAACCTACAGGGGGTACATGATTTGAAAATATATTGGTATTTCCTTTGCATCATTTTTGTGTACCTTTCTTGCATCTGTGTGTAGCCTTGATACATTACCGATGTATTTTCTTAATGTTGTGTATTTTTTACTACTATTTTGGGATAATTCTTTGCAACAAGTGTGGTATGTCACATGTGCTTGTAGATGCATTGTGGGTATTTAACTTGCTGGTATTAAAAGTCTGAGGAAGAGCCGGGCGCTCGACAACGTCATACAGGAGAAAAATCCTGCATTTAAACGGGAGCTACTTGGCGGTTGGATGATCTAACCAATGTGTGATGTCATAGTAGCTACACCCATTATTTTTACAGTCTATGTCCAGCACCCATTGTCTTTTTTTATTTTTTCAGAAAGGTAAATAAATAAACTCATTCAAAAAATACTTAAATTCATGACTCAGTACACTATACCAACGAAATTAAGCTTTAACAGCAATGACACTCAAGAGTTGATAGGCGATAAAGGTCATACACCATCCTCTACTCACCTCCTCATAAGCCAGTGCTTGATAGTTTCAGCTTTTCTGACTAAATAATCAACATACACCAAAAACTGTGGAAAATATGACAAAATTATATTAAATAGTCTGTGTGGTGATTGAGGGAAATTTCACATCCTGCGTGGAAGCACAATTTCAAGATATATTACAGCTGTAGATTACACAAAAACAAGTCTCACTAAATAAAGCTTTAAAATTCATGAATTTGTAAAAAAAAAATAATAAAGTATGTTTCCTTCACCTTTGGGCCATGATGGTTATGAAACTTTCATCTTCAGAAGCAGATATATAAATGCAATATTACCTGGCAAAATATTGCTATTCTGTGCTGTATCAGTTTACCTGCACCCCACTACACAACAAAAGATCAATAGGCTAAACTCATGCTATTTAGCTTTCTGCATCACTGCTTTCGGTATTAAAGCAGTGTGAGGCATCACATAAACACTCACACACTAGTGATTAAATTACATCACATGTAAGCTTTTGACAGTAAAGTAATTGAAGCTTTTCAAGTTTCCCCTGCCATTTTTAACACAAGCATTTATCAGAAAGTCTTTAGCATCCTCTGTCATATTTTACATAGCTGTCTGATGAAACATGCAGGTTGTTATGTCATAAGATGTGGGATGGTAATCGGAACAAAAGTTGCTAGATATTAATATTAAGACAACTCAGTTGTCAAGGTTGTGTGGTTTGGTGTCTCATTGGTGAGTAACTGCACTATTACAGTATACAGCAGTCTTGGCATGTCTCTGTCTGTGTGTGGCTGAGCCAGCTTTAAAAGCAATAAAACATTTACACGTGGTTTCACATTTACTGTGACATTCAGGAGCATTTGGTCGCTGTAGCCAAGAATAAATGTATATGGGATGGAGAGGAGGGTACAACACAAACATCTGATATCGGTTATCGTGTAAGTTATGAGTGTTTCATGAAACATAATCTCATTAAAAGTCTTCATGGGATGATGATTGATGATGATCTTCTGAGTCCTTCTCACACACAGACCGACTGAATCGTTAAAGGCCTCGTAAAAGGAAGCAGCACTACTGAAGTACTAACAGAGAGCTGAGATATTATACAATAGTCTGTTTTACAAGCAGTCAACACAATCTGTGCTTGCACAACGATTTAGCTGAAAATATTACACTCAGCTGTCACACTGATGATTTGCAGGGTGACTTCAAACAGCCCGAACATCTATCTATGCAATGTTAATCTAGGTAGCATGCAGCCTGGTAGCAGGTGTGGTGCTGGACCCCGAAACTGCCTCTCATAAAACAATATCAGAAGCAAATGCATGAAATGTTTTGCTCTTTTGATCAGCTAAGGGCATGACTGATGTGTTAAAGCTTCCAAACACATTTTAGAAAGTAATGACTCAGGGTCAAATTTAGACTGTGTAGCTGAGCACGAGCTGCAGAGGTGGCTTCAGTCGTGGGAGGTCCAGAACTCTGTGCTGCATGACTTCATCAAGTTAAACACTGGTACAGATCCATATCTGGCCATTAGTTTAGGCTCAGGCAACCCTAAGCACTGCGGATGTATGTTATGAGGGTGACGACTGAAACATCCTGAATCATGGTTAGAATACGGGAGAGGGGTGAAAACACAAAAGCGCGTGTAAAAGAAAATGCAATCTGGTGTGAACCTCCAATCAATCCTGCCTTTGTGAACCTTAATGTTCATTTTTTTTGACACTGCATTGGCTCCATATATATATATATATATAATTTTTATTTATAAGTATACTTTCCAACACATATTACTACAATAACTACTTGCAGTTTAGTATATTTTTTGAAAGTATGCTGATATATAATATAAAATACACTTAAAATTAAGTACACTTTGTATTAGTAGAATTATGTATCAGAATCAGGTTTTATTGCCAAGTCCATTTACACATACAAGTAATTTAAAATAAGTTTTATAGAGTTGGTATATTTATTTCAGTACACTGAAGTTGAACTTATTGACATCTATTTTAAAGTATTTCTTTAAAACTATATGTTAAATATACTTTAAGTTAAGTACTACAAAGTAAATGTGTACTTGTAATGATGTCTGTGTACTTAAAAGATACTTCTAATGAACTGATGTATACTAATTTTTGACCTGAGTGGTAAATCAACTGGACTGCACGGTGTGTTCTAGGTATTTTGACCATCGCCTAAATGAAAAATAAAGAGAGGAAGGAAGTAGCTCTATGGTCTTTAATGCCATTATGTGCTGGTGTGTGCAGTTTCTATGACGATGATGGGTAAAGTGTTATTGACGATGGAAACAATGCCAATTTAAAAAAGCAAACAAGTAAAATGTCTTTAATATCCCAAGTGTTTCAGTCTATGATGTAAAAATGTAAATAAACTAAAGGGTAAGGACATAAAGAAGTATGAGAAAGAAGCTTGAATGAGTACTTGTTCACTATAACAACACACCCTGTCAGTTACATAAGGAATCAGTTAACTTCCATTAATCAGGAGGGCATGTTGACAAGCTGCAGGGGACTTTTCTAAGAAAAAGCCTGGTAACCAACAGCTGGCAGCAGGAGGTTCAGGGTAATTATACTCCAGGCTGCTCATTACACTTGAGCACAGGTTTGTCTTAATGTGTTGACACAATACGAAATGTTACATTTATAAATTTAGACATCGGATGTTATAAAAATGATCTCTGTTTTGTAGCTGTTGCTGATGATTGATACATCAACATGTATTGTAAACAAAATCTAAAACACCTTTGAGACTGGCATGTCTTTGTGAGCATGTGAATTTCTATTTGTTGTCAGTGAAACTCTGTTCCACTCTGTGTATTTACAAAAGAAACACATCACATGAGAAATGTTGATGCTGGTCAAGTGTGACTTTAGGACCGGTTTGCATCAACTGTACAGCCAGGTGATGTAAACCAAGCCAGTATTACAACGTACACTCATTTCTGCCACGTTGTATGTTGCTGTGCGGTGTCTTCATATCGGTTCACTTTCACCACTCACATATTGTTGTTTCAGTCGCAGCTGTTTTCAGTGAAAAGCACTGATAAACCCACTGCATGCAACCTGCTCAGCAACAAATAGCAGACTAGTAAAGCTGGTGAACACAGTGGAGCATTTAGCAGCTTAAAGGAATACTTAAGCCCCCAAATGATCATTTGTACGTCAGTTACTCACCCCTTGTTACTTTGAATTTGGGAAGAAAAAATTCTTTTTTCTCACATGCCTCTACAGTGAATGAAGAATGCAAAAACTGAGTCATTTTTTGATGTATTGAAGTTAAGGTGGGTTGGGGGGATTTAACAATAGCTGAACTATATCAAAGCATCTTTTACAAATTCTCTCACAACTTGTGCAATATAATCCCAGTCTCATTTATCCAGTCGCATGCTAAGTACTTCAAAAACAAGCACTTCAAAACTGTAATATTTAAAACATTTTTGCATAAACAACGCAGGTGCAATACTTGTCTTTGTGTTTGAGTCTTTATGTGTTTCAAACATTACAGTTTCAGCAAAAATGCACACGTTTTGGAAGTACTACTGAGCTAAGGACTTGTTTCATAAGACTTGGTTTACTGCACGAGTGTGAGAGTTTGTAAATGACTATTTTGACACAGTTTTGCTGTTGCTGTCCTTTTACTTCAATTCATCAAGAATTTTCTCGGTTTTTGGATTCTGCGTTAAACCATCATTTTCATCATCATTTTATCCCGAATTCATAAAATAAGGAGAGAAACTAACATACAAATGATCTTTTTGGGGTTTAAGTAGTCTTTTAAGGGTCAGATATTTCTGTCAGGTGTAGGTGGAGACCAAAACTGAGCTTTAAAGGCAGTTAATATGACACTTCTATTAGCCAGGTGGGCAAAATTACAGCTGAAAGTTAATTATAACATTTCTCTTATGGATGTAGAAAGTTGGCAACTCTTAGTTAACAAGCTGCCAGATGAACATTAGAGGTTATTATATGTTAGTGTTGTGTTTCCAGCTTGTTTCTATTGCTGCATAAATAAGTAAATAAAATCAGTTTGGTCTATTGCAGTTTTAAATATTTAAAATATTCTGAATATTGCTGTCTTGTGTATGTTGTATTGTTGCAGGGTTTTTCATAGTCAAAACTTGAGACTTGAATGTTTTGCTCTTATATTCTAAGCCAAGACATATATCAGCGTCTTGTATAGCCTGTTAACTGCTGACATTTAGTATATGCTTGATCCTGTATCTTGCCAAGTCTATGGTCATTTATTTCCTGTGAGTCTTCAAATCCAATAAAATATATGGCTCTCTGTGGATTTTTTTGGGCAGCACATATTGACTTGAGAACATATATTTTGGCACTGATTGCTCCAGAGGGAACAAACTCATGGGAGCGTTGGTACCATTTTATACCCATCAAGCTACAGAACACCACAAAAGATGCTCTTTGAACGAACTGAGAGCCACAAACATAAACAAATTCCACTTTGAATTTAAGGATGATAAGATATAAGCTGCTGGGACAATTTTCAAAAAGATGTCATAATCATCATCTATTATCATGCTATTTAAAATTAAATGGCTTGCAAGAAACATTTAATTAATTACATAAATATATGCAATTTATCCATTTAAACACACAACATCAACAAAAGACTTTCCAGTGACTTAAATATAAATAGACAACAGCACATGATATGGTCAAGTTCAGCCCCTGAGATTAGGAGCCTCATGACAAAGATAATAATAACCTCTGGAGTGTCTGACACTTAACACTTTGGCTGACTCAAATGCAGATATTCACAGGTTTCTGCAGTGTGACAGAGAAGCACAGCTGGCTGCTTCCCACATGGATAAAACATCGGCCACCGTGTGCTCCGCACCTGTCCAGCTCCTCCTCAAACTCTCAGCCACTTTGATCAGTGCGCAAGCTGGGGTCACTGACCACAGGCAAGCTTATCTGCTCATTCTCCACTGCGATGAACCCAGCATGAAAACCCACAGGGTGTTAGTGTTTAGATAGGGGCCAAAGTCAAAAACATACCCCCTCACCCACACTACCTTAAATACACAGACACAAGTTCTCTGCACAGTCAATCTGTGTCCTCAGATCTGTGTTATATGGTTTGGTACTTTGTTCAGTGCCTCACAATATCATAGAAAGTTCCATGTTTTCACCAACCACATTTTTCCATGATGACGGCTCAGCACCTGCAACAGGAGGTTAAGAGCCTTATTTCACACCTTCTCAGCAGTTGTTGCATGAGAATATTCACACACACCCACTGCTTTCCAGGTCAAAGATGGAAACTGGCAACCTGCAACACACTTGTAATCTCTTCCACCCTTCAGCATGTTAACAGGATACATGATACAGATAAGCACAAACAAAAACACCAACATCACTATTATTATCATTATTATTATTATCATTAACAAGTGCAAGAATGTAATAGTTACTGAGAATAATGATATATAATAATGATTGGGAAACAAAATGCAGCGACATAGAAAGTGTATAAAGTTGTGTATATATGAGCTCCACGGACACTTTACTCCATATACATTTTACTATCACATAGGACCAAGAAGAAATCAGCAAGTCATCACAGCTATTTTGGACATTTTGCTCGAAAAATGACAATCAATTGATTTAAAACAAAATCATTATTATATCTTTAAAAAAAAAAAAAAAACAACAACAACAAATATGCCACTGATGTCATAATGATTTGAAATAGTAGATGGCACTGAGAGAAACAAGAAGGAGCAGGGCATTTACATTTAAGTCATGGGTGCACCCTCTGCTTCAAGTAAAACATAAAATTTAACTATTAAAAAAAAAAGACTCTCATAGTGCATGAAAAGGATGCAGAAGAGAGACTTAATATTTCCTCACATTATTTTCAGGTTCAAAATAATAACACGGTAACAGAGTGGCTCAGCAGAGTGTGATAATGTGCAGCATTAACTTCCCACACAGAGCACTCTTCCTCCACAGTGGTATCTTTAGCTACAATAACAAAGGCGAAGTGCTTTAAAAGGCTGCTACTGGCTGTTAAAGCTGTGCTGTCTATATTATACTCGTGCTGACGCAAACTGTGTGCCGGGCTGATATTTTGAACAAACTGGGCTATTAGTGTGGGTCGGATATGGTTTTGATGGTAGGAGGAAAAGGAAATTGCCTTTGCGTTTACTCCATGCCATGTGGCTTGGACACCAGCAACACATGAAGGTGAAAGCTGAGTGAACTGCAGGAAAAAGCTATCAAGAATGGCAGAAGCTGTAGAAGAAGGCGTCGTGGGTATCGAAAGGCTTGATCAGCACTTGCGTAAAAAAAAAAATCCCCCTCACATATCCACTGAAACTAGGCAACATTTGCGCAACACTTTGACCAAACAAGAGTAATACCTGTTTGAGTCACACACTGGCCACGTAGGCTGAAGCCATTCACCCAACTGTTTTACCTGTTGCAATAAAGCGACCTTAACCTGCAGGCTGATCCGACCTTTATTAGAGAAAGACTTCAAATGCAGAACGAGTCGCAGAGACAATAGATGGACAATCTGTCAGTGACTCCTTGAGGCACATGGTCCTGACGTCTGGACTTGGCGCTCCCTGCAGGAGCACCAAACATACTATTCTTTCTGTATTGATCACTCCCCCAATAGGAAACAAAGCCTAATATCCCAGTGTTAACTGCCATGTGACCATTTGCGCTTTGCAAAACATGTTTTCATCCCTTTTATGGTCTACATCAAATGTGTTTGATGGAGGAAAAATCATACTTTATCTAAGATTTGACTTCACAAATCCCAAAAGAATCAGTTAAAAGCAAACATCATGTCAAACATAACGCCATCATCTCTGTAAGCAAAACATTTCTCTGTTTAAACAATAAGATTTGTTCAGTCTTACCAAAGGTTGCTGTCACGAAGCTTCCAAGTTAATTCCTCTGATGAGCGGGAGTGAATTTGATGATCTGATTTTCTATCTTTATCTCACTGAAGGTAGTGGTGTCTATATTCGTGGGGGTTTTACGCACATTCAGACCGTCGCTTTTTATGTCAGCAGCTACAAAATGCGCCTCAAGAAATGGTCTGCATTGTAAAACCATTTGAAGCTCAACTGTGGGGGTCGCGTTAAGGTCCGCCTCTTTGGCAACCCCCCCGGGAGCTGCGCTGTTCGCTGAAGGTTTCACAGCCTGGTCGTGGTAGGTGAGCGAGAGACGAGGAAACCAGAGACCGTGGCAGTCACGCGGGTTTCTTGTCTTTGGCACAAAAGAATTGCGCATAAATGGCACAATGTGTAGTCTAGCAAT
Organism: Plectropomus leopardus; assembly: GCF_026936395.1. Lineage (NCBI taxonomy): Eukaryota > Metazoa > Chordata > Actinopteri > Perciformes > Serranidae > Plectropomus > Plectropomus leopardus. The sequence goes on from NC_142177.1 coordinate 28,756,005, forward strand.
GCGTAACGCACATCGCCGCGAGAATATGGTGCGTAAATCAAAGAATACTGTGGAGAGGATGTGGGTTACACGTGTGGGCCTTAATTGGTCGTGAGCGTCAAAGCAGACATTTAAACAGGGGCGTTTGTAGGATGTGAGGACACAGGGGGCTCCGAGGGGATCCTCCCCCTGAATTTTTGTTGTTTTTAATGACCAAGCTCTACTCTTTTTATTTAATCATTATTGTTTTATTTCATTTTTTATGTACTCTGGCACCTTACTGAGCCTTTGTAATAGATGGAATTTCATACAGTGAATGTAGCTTGAAGGCAACAGTATGTACAACATAATATGCACTACAACATACATGCACTGATGGCGAAGTGCATGTATGTTATGTTGCATTAACACAAAAAGACAAAGAGATGTCTTGCGGTTGTGATCAAGGCTGTTCAATAAATGACATTACATGGTGTCAGAAGCGCCGAAAGCAACCGAAACAGACTGAAATGTCAACGTTTAATCTGCTGAAGGAGTTCAAAACTAAATTAACTAAATTAGTATTGAGTAGAAACAGAACCCTTAACAACTTCAAATCCTTATTGACTGGAGTTGGAAAATTTGTATGTATAACAGTAAATTTTGGTGGACTGTATTTATTCAAGTACAAGTTTGAACAAAATGACCTTATGAGATCCGGGACCTTTTATTTTTATCAGCCACATCCTTTTTTCGATTTTACGGGTTTTTAAGATTTGAGGATCTTACTGTTTACACACCATACTGCTCACTTTATTTATTTACTTACATATTTGATAACCCAGTGTTTAATTTATTATTATGTTTTTATTCAATGATCACCGAGACCTGAGTACTTAATTTTGTTCTTTTCATGTACTGCAGGCTGGAATGACAATAAAACAATTCTGGATCTTTGATATAACCTACATATTAAGATCCTGGGTCATGTATAAAACATTCAGAACTGAAGCCTTAAATACTAAAGCCTAACGCCACCTCTGCATTTAAATATATGAAATGATGAAATATGTGACGTGTTGTCTTTCTATGTCCCATTCACACACGCCTCTTAATACATAAGCTACCTTACAGGCAATTTCCCGCAGTGATGGTGAGGTATATTTCCCCTTCTGGGACTCTTCCGTTTCCCTCTCTCTGCCTGTTGTATCTGATCCAGCAGCTCAAAGCACGGTGAAGCCTGAGATCAGGCACCTGGTAAGAGTGAGGAATGTGGAGAGCTTCTCCCCACACACTCATGAGAGAACAAAAGCTGGGCACTTAATACAGAGGTGAGGAGGTCGTCTATGCCTCTGGAAGATAAATACCTTGTAATACAATCATTTTCTAATTGATTTTAATTGCATAGCTGCGCAACAAGCGGAGCCAAATCCATATCTTTATTTTGAGAGGGGAAAGATTAAGATGGTTATAGCATCGTGCAGATGGGAGTTCACCAAGCTGGGGGGATTTAAAACTGAAACGCAACTAGCAAGTAACTGTAGCCTACTAGTGTAAAATGTAATTGTCCTGGACTGTGGGAAATTGTCTGTAGCTCACCAAAACATAAGCAGCACAAAAACATGTGCGCTAGCAATATAGTAACAAAAAACTGAAATACAGAACACAGACCACAACTGGAAAAAAAATGTCAATCAAATGCTCAAAACAAAATGAAAACCATTAAAACATCAAATAAATTAGGCTACTATGGAGCAATATTTGCAGGTCAGACTAGATCAGTATATTTAAACTCATAACACGCACTGATATAAGACGGACACACCTACACTGCACTTAATAATGTTATCACTGTAGTTTGTTCAGCAGAAGTTCACCAAGGAGTCATTCAGCAGGTTTAAAGTCATTAGAGAGAATAAATGGCCCCTCCAGTGACCTCTAGAGGCCATGTCTTGTTCCTTGTTAACACCTCCAACAACAGGATATCTCTGCAGAGTAAATCAGAAAGCAGTTTTTTTGTACAGGGTGACAGTATTCTCCTGACCTTTTAGGGCTCTTCATCTTTTTCTGTTCAGTTTGTTGACTCGTTTGTGTTACGTTTTTATTCATTTCTGTGAAGCGTCCTTAGGTTTCATGAAAGGCGCTTTATAAATCTAAGATAGTAGTAGTAGTAGTATTTAATGGACAGACAGAGACAAAACTAATAATGTGGCATTGGAGGGAAAATCACTTTAAGATCAACAATATTAACTAATATACTGTTAAAGCCTTCTGAGTGGATCAAACTCAAAAAACAGTTATTGATAGAGTGCACACCTGATGACCTCATAGTACCTGCATTTTCACAATCTGTCATCTTGAAACATTTTCTCTCTATGGACATTGTTAATGCATATTTCTGATATCGGAGGGGTTGCTCATTGGTGAGTATTTATAAGACTCATGCAGATAGATAAGCATGGATAGAAGCTGGACATCTTGAGCCAGTTCCTGGTGTTCAAATGAAAACTACTATCAATACCGTTGGGCATTATATTATCGGGAAAAAAAAAATACCCCATGATCTACAGAACACTTGTAATGTGTCATAAAGATATAACTCATGTATTCAACACCCACATTCATACCTGACAATCATTCATTCATTGCACTTGGTGTGAAGACACTTTACATTGAGTATCACTGTTTTGGCTTTTTTTAAAAAAAAAAAAAAATATTGGTTTACACAAGATTCTGTAACTCTGCATACAGGATATGATATTGGTTCAGTATTAGCATGTTGTGTTTCTCAACTTAGGTATTTTCTAATCATTTGTATTTTTTGTCAGCCTCAGCATGGTCTACTGCTCAGCTATAAAAATGTGCAACATTGTTCGTAAGCCTGTCTTTTAGCTCTTATACTGCCAGAGAATTAATCAGACATGCTTTCTTTATCTCTAATTAGCTTAAAAATGACACTTTCATGTGCTAGGCATCACAGTGCAAAACTGTGCCTCAATCTGCTGAAAATATTAAAAATTCAGTTTTATTTTGTTACTTTCTATTTATTACTTCATTTGATATTTTACAATACAATGTAATAATATATTTTTTGATATGTTTCTTTTGTTATAGCCTACAAAAAGGCCATGGACATATGTCAAGTCTAGTTATTCTTTTCATCCAGATGGTTTCTCCAGAACAGCTGGAGGTATTTCCGTGTTATTAAAGAAGCTGACTTCTTCCACTATCACAAATTATATGTTTTTCAGAAAAATGGATAAATGCTTAGCTCTGCAACTAGCATCTAATGGTAAGTCATGAGAGACACAAAATGGGGCTATAGACAGCACAGCTACACACTTGCTTTAGAATATACTATGTACAGTTTGTTATTGTATTGCACAGCAGGTTTTAGGTGTGGTGTGTTGACGGCACGTAGAAAGTCTACACAGAGCAGTTTCAGAGCGTTAACAGAACAAAAGGATGTAAAATCAAACTACACTCCATCTCGCTCTTGTCAAAGAACCTGAAGACTTTCAAGTGTTGTCTGATGGGATCCTTGGTAGAAGGCTACTGGAATTACATTACTTACATAACATATTGTACAGTATAAATTGCATTTAATGGAATTAGTTGGTCATATCATGTTGCCCTGAACTCCTGCCTCCTGCTCGCTCACACACTACAGCACTCAGTCAAAATCTGCTTTGGCAATGAGAGGAACTTGACAAGCTCTTTGATCAATTTTACCGTTTATTTAAAAGAATTACGTAAGCCCGCTCATAGAGAGAGAGAGATGGCTCATCTTTCTCAAGCTGCAGCTGGATGTTTCATTTTTATGACGTTTCTGAGAAAGCAGGGTGGGAATATAACAGCAGCGTTTCCCCCTCAGACCACAGACTGTATTGCTACAGTATATTTATGTAACAGAGGTGGATGTGAGGTTCAGAACATTTCTCACCCAGAAGATGAAAATATCAAAGGATGAGGCCCCATGAGGTCTGTGGAATAACCCAAGGGATATATTGTATTCTGCTGCATTATGTAACACACTTGTTTGTATAAGGACTGCCAGCACAGAGACGGGTTAACTGACCACCTCTTTGAGAGGACGAACAATATCATTTGCGATACAATTCATAGTTCCACGTAAATGCGCCCTTTTCTGATCAGTTCAATGGTAGAAAGTATAAGCAGCATCCAGTAAATAACCTTTCATTCCCCATTAACAGAGTAATTTTCTCCTCTTCTCTTTCTGCTAACAAGCAGATGCACAAACAAAGACCTTGAACTCAGGGGGCAATGATCTCTTTAACACACGGGAGCAACACAAATAGATTTCTTCAGCTTACTATGGAGTCACCGAGGGGGGATGGGAGGAAACAAACATTAAGGCACGCTACATTAAACATAAATTACAGACTAAAAAATGTAGAAGTTGGGTTAAAGCCTTTAAAACCTGAGCCAATTGGGTTGATTACTTTAAAAAAAAAAAAAACATGGGAAGAAGGCGAAGGGATATGCAACCACCCCCCTTCCCTCAAAAATCAAAATAACCCCCATCCCGAAATGTGTGATTTTTTACATGACCAAAATATATGGGGCTTATTGACATTCGTTTGCCTACAGCATCTCCAGAAGCTCTGTTGCTTTCCTAATTGTTTGTATTTGATAAATAGTGTGATAAAAAAATCGAATTATATTTTTCCAACCAAATTCCCTCCATCTGTTAGAGCTAGTGGAGGTTTGCTGTGTGCCACAGATTGGGGGAAATATATTTTTGATGTCACTTTCACAGGACAATTAGGGTGCAAGGTCAGCAACTGAACCATAGGGGCGGAAGAACATTTAGTATCCTGCTGAAAGACACCTCAGCAGGGAGGACACCAGTCACAACATGGTTTTAAACCTGTGTCCTCTAGTGGAAGCTCAGTCTCACTGCAACACCTTCAAAATACATCAGACACGCGCAGCAAACTTTTGAATTGTTAAATATTGTGAGATCTTCTTCACTGCACAGTGAGACAGCCTGTCTTCATAGTGACTTCTAAAAAGCTTTGAGCTTCAATGCTGGATATACAGTTTACTAAGAGATGATGATCAGAGCACGGCAAACTGTAAACAACACGTCCTGAGTCAAAGAGTACTCAAAGGACATATGTCACAATTAAAAGAAGTCCCAGCTGGTGTTGTTGTTATTGATCATGGCAATTTTCATTTACCCAATCTTTTCTGCCTGTAAGAATACTATAGTCTAATGTTAAAAAAAAAAATACAATAACAAAAAAAAAACGACTGCATGTCTCACCAGGCATTTTGTCCATTTCCAAGTTTCTTTTTAATGGGATATATTTAACATTCAGGACATGGTGGTACTGCAACACTATTCAGCAGTGCATCTTTTCAATTTAGATAATTCTGGTAATAGGTTTTTTTTTCATTTATAGTGAAGTGCTGTACAGCAGTGTGACATGTCAAGTATGATTTAGAAATATATACTAAGATGGGTTTTGCCTCTGAAAAATGCATCTCAATTGACTGGTCAGTATCACTGCACAGTCTGTGCAGTGATAGTGACCATTTTATTTACCTACTTTTGCTTTTTTTTTAAACAAATTACTTATTGCAGTGTTACTTCATAGGTTCTACTTATATTGGTCTATTTTTATGAAGATTACACAGTCCCCATAATAATACTTTCTTTATTTGTTTAAGAAAAACATTTCTGTTAAGGGTGATAAAGAATGAAAAAGACCATTCATAAATCACGTCATTTATTTTCTGTACAAAATGACAAGATTTTTGTAGAAACTGTACAATCTTTCAACATGCTGAGACAAAAAAAGGGCATTAACAGAAGAAATATGTAAACAAGGGAGGTAAATTCACTCTGCCTATGTACAATTCATAAATAATATAATTCCCACCTCCATTGCAGATGTTTTCTATTGTCTGGTTTGACCGTTCTGACAAAAGGCATGATCATCACACATGGAGAGAAATCGCTCAGAAATCTCAGCTAGAACCATCTGCGGGCCACGACGATAAACAATTTGAGCTTGAGACTATTGACTTATTCCAATTCAGTGAAGCGAGCAAACATGGCTTTTCGGACCGCGTCTTTGTATGTGTCTGAAGCAGAGAGGGTGTAGTTGGTGCCTTTAGTGCCGAGTCCAGCTCCTTTTGTTCTCAACTGTGCCTGAGGAGGAAACACGCAAACTTAACTCCCTTTTAGACATATTAAAGAGGTATTAATGCTGATGGCTGCTGGATTAACCCCGACACCACCAGATGATTGCTGTAAATACCTCAATTGGTGTTGTGATGCCTTGCTGGTTTCGACCCAGTCCTTTACCCTCCTTCCATCCCATGGCCTGCAGCATTTTGTTCCCAATATTGTCGCTGTTAAGTCCATCTTTAGTAGGCTGTTCATAGTTACTGCATGGAGATAAAGGGACATGTCAATGATTTAAAGAAAAAAAAAAACACCCGAAAAGAACATCTAGAGCTCTGTGGGAACTAAAAAACAGTAGGTTACACAAATTGTATATTTAACAGAAGACAGTTGCTTACATCACTGGTGTTGGTTGAGTAAATTTCTTCTTTTTGGGTGCTGGGGGCTCAGGGATGCCATATTTTTCTCTCCTCTCAGCTGCACGGTCTCTGTATTTCAGCTATTCACCAGCAGAATAAAAACATTTTGAATTTTAAAATGCTGACGCATTGAGTATGGGAACACTATGACTCACAGTGATTCTGTGTTGAGCCAAACCTCAGTTTCTTTTCTCTCCAACTCTTCCAGCTCTGCCTCAGACATTTTGGATCTGCGATGAACCTCCAAGTTTTTCTAGAAAAGATAAGATGAATACCTCCATGAACTAATGGTATAATTTTTTCTAGAGTGACACATTGGATTTTTACTATTCAGACCTTAAGACAATATATGTGAAGTTACCTTGTGGAGGTCGGACAGTTGCTGATGTCGAATTAGACCCTCTTTGCTTGGAAACTGTCTCCTACACAGCAAGCAAGCCAACTTTGTCCAGTCCGTCAGTTTGTCCTGGCCTCCATCGCCACCATCAGGCTCAGCTGCTCCCTCCTCAGGGTCACTGTCTCCACTGTACGCCGCCACGAGGCCACACTAACCACACCACAGTCAAAAACAAGTGTAAATGTTGTTAACACAAAAAACACCTGAATATAACTGAATCATCATACAAAGCACGATGGGGATAGAACATAAAAATTACATGTGAGGGTTAGGTAGAAACCTATACTGGCTTAAAACACACCCAGAAAACATATGAATGGTAAAATACAAGCAATCAAAACATCAATACATTTAGTTGCTAAAAATTCAAAGTGTCACACTATAAGTACAGGGTTAAAAAAATAGAAGTGCAAATAATTATTTGGAACATTTAAACATCGTTTCATAAAGGGATCATTATTGAACCAAATAACATGTTTTTGACAGCAGAGCTTTTCAAAGTCTCTTTCTGTACACAGACAACGACAGAAGAATCCAGTAAATTAACATTTTCATTCGATGAGCCAACTCCACGATATCTGACAGAAAACTGACCACGGGGAAGTGTTATACAGGAATATGAAGATTCTGAGCCTGTCTACTTCTATAATCATGGAATAGAGAGTTTTAAACAAAGTAGTATCTAAAACTATGGGGTAAATTTGTAGCCTTATAGCTCACTTTTAAGACAAATGTACATATTTGAAGAATATTAACTTTTATACTTGCAGCTTTTTAAGTTTATATCTGCAATGCAATTAAAATAGCTCTGACACTCATTTCTTAAATACAGATTCCTAACTGGACACGGTGCAAACAAGTGATCATCGGATTGTTTCAGTTGTTTCCATTGAAAGTGTCCTAACCTGCTCTGTGTGTCTGCAAACGTGCTGTTTGCAGACACACAGAGCAAACAATAGCTTTAAAACAATAGCTTGCTCTGGCTGTAATTTTGTGGAGCTTTGCACGCCTCCAGCCTATTTTCAGAGAATCTGCAAGCCGTTGCTAGGGTTCACTCTTTGGGCTTGATAAACCCCTAACTGTGTTGTCGCTGCTACTATATCTAAGACAAACTTTTGTGCTTCGTTCTTAGAGTTTGATCATTTGCTGTGTGTCAGGAAGAAGTGTAACACTGGGAAAGAGATGTAGAAAAACTCACCTTGGAAGTGTTGACTGAGCTGGTTGGTGGCTCCTCCTCAGGGCCCTTTACCATCTCTGGCATGAGTCTGTCTAGAGTGCCTGCCTGCTAAAATATGAATAAATAAATATTAGGACATTTAAGTCTAAAGCCGTACACTTTTACTCTCACATTTTGTTGTCAGATAATGAATCCTGCTGGATTACCTTCTTTTCAAACAGTATGAAACCAGCATCAGCAGCTGCTGCCTCCTTCCTCTCCTCCTGACTAATAGGCTGAAAGCTGCTCTTGAAGTTATCTTTTTGCTTGTTTAGACTTTTGGCCCATCGTTCCATGTCTTTTGCAATCTGCAAGAATCAAACAGATTTGAACATGATGTTAAAGGTCTAAAAATGAAAAGTATCCAGAGAAGGCTACAAAGAAGAAGCCACATGAATAACAGACATGTACCGACGCAGGATTCATATCACAATACCTGCTGAGCAGTCTTGCTTTTGGGCTTTTCCTTTTTCTCCTTTGCCTCTTTAGGTTCTTTGCTGCTTGTAGCCGCGTTCTCACTTTGTGCAGTGTTTGTGTCTGTAGGAGCAGGTACGTATGTCTGCTTCTCACTGTCCCAGTACAGATACTGCTGGGTCTGAGAGTTGTAGTAATACTGAAGAGATAAACACAAAAGGACATAATGAATACAAACAATCACCAACATATTGAAGCAACCTGACTCAGACATGGTGGCTGTGCACTACTTACATGAGTGTTTGGGTCATAGTAAAGGCCAGTCTGAGGATCATAATAGTAACCGGAGGACTCATCATACTGATAGGTGGACGTGTCAGGAGCTGTTGATTATAAAACATAACTTTATTAAAAACCACTGCCTGAACTGGAAAATGTGGAGAATTTTTCATGCATAAAAAAGCAATTTAGTCACTGATTATACTGAATTATTATTAAGTCAACAAACAGTTCCAGCCTTTATTCTCACTATCTTTCCCTAACCAACATCAGCCTGAAGGCAGATGCCTTTTAGTGTCATGAGCTTTAAGCGCTTGACGGTTTTAAAGCTGCAGTTACTGCTGCATGATCAACATATGTAGTCAATCATATCAAACACTGGTTCTGGCCGTCTTGTTTGTAAATATAGTCCTTTGAATCAGTTAAATATATTTATCACATTTAAAATTCTGGAACGACATATCGCTCTTAAATTATAGGCAGAACCAAATTCTCAGGTTTCTTTGTTTCAAGCTGTAGTCAGGGAAACACTGTAATGTCCATGACAGTGACCTCAAGAGGATTTTCTCTTCATACACATCACATTTGACTGGACAGGGATTTTGTGTGCTCATACCAGAGCTGGTGTCAGGCGTTATTATACCAGCAGCGGTAACAGTCGTAGTGGTGGTGGTGGTGGCGGCGGCGGCGGCGGCGGCAGCAGCAGCAGCAGCAGCAGCAGCAACAGGGCCGACAGCTACAGTCGCAGCGTCAATGCCTGAAAGATGTGCTGTGTGGGGTTTTGCCTCCAGCTGCTGTGCAAGTGGCACTGCCTGCAAAAAATGTTAGTGTTAATTAGAGATTATTACACCATGCATTTTAATAATGGTACTATAGTGTAATTAAATCTGAAAAAAATGTGTATGTTACCTGAATTACTGGCTGCCCAATTATGTGGGGTTGGTAGACTTGTGCACTCTGTGCGATTAGCACTCCAGCTGCAGTTGGAACAATCTTTACTCCGGGGGCAGCTAAAATTGGAAAATCAAAGCTCTTTGACTTTTTTTTTTTACCAATAACCCAAATCACAGTGCAATCAGTCAAATCATGTTCAGAATCTAGCAAAGATATTTCTGTCTGTGCTTGTTGCTTTTAAAACCAGGGTCTATCTACACGGTGTGTTAATTATTCCTACTACGTTAATTTGAATAAATGTTATATCCTGTACTCTCAGCAGCATGTCATCACAAAAAAGGCACCGAAAAACTATGTTCTACAAAATACCAGCTATAATATGATCTTTTGTTTCTCCCCCAGATTAATATTACATTATACTGATGCACCGACATTCATCTACAGCAAAGCATGTCATACCTCCAAGAATCCCATTTCCCTGGGAGGTGCTTGGTCCTGCTCCTTGCTGGTAGTACGTCTGGTAGTCCTATTGAAAAAAGTAATTTTCAGTGTTAAAAAAAAATCCCTCATCTAAGTCATTCTTTTACCCAAAGGAGGATGTAAATACCTGCCAAAGTGAAATGTGAAAGATTGGCTTAGTATTTAAAACACTGTGGTGATACACACGAGTACACACAGTCCGGCGTATTATCTCTGAATGCATTTTTAAAGCAAACAAACTGACATATATCTGAATTAATCTTCTCTCAAGTTACAGCTGATCGGTTTCAATGCTTGCTTTATTTATTCTACTGACCTGTGACATTGGAGTATAGCCTTCTTGTAGATAGCTGTACTCCGACATTCCCTCTGAGCTCTGCTGTGGCTGAAAAGGTAAAACAGCGATTATGAGCCTGTTACGTTGACACTGGGAGGTGAATAACAAGATAACAGGACGTTGACAGAAAATTAACCCACCTGACTTGAAGACCACTGGGCTGCAGCAATGGCTGTGCTGGCCACAGAGAAGGCACTGACACGATTCCCGTCAGGTAGTAAAAGGTCCCTGTAACAGGCAAAGGGCAAAAAAAAAAAGGTTTATTCCCATCTTTAATTTACCTTTAGGTGTAGCTAAATCTTTTCATCCATCACAAACCCACAGCAAATGAGTAACTCTTTTACTCACTTTCTTGCACTCTTGGCATAATCCACCCCTATTGTTTTTCCATCCAGTTTTAGAGGCGGCTGCAGTCCCTGTAGGATGGTTAGCAGCTGAGAGGCCTCCTGTGAAAAGAGTGTTCATGAAAGAGAAAAACTTTGACAAACAAGAAAATGAAATGGAATTGTTATAACAGTAAATGACGATGCTGAATAACAGTAAATTGTGACAACATACGTGTTGAAAAAATGCCTTACCAGAGGAGAAGACAGCTGTACAAAGGCAAAGCCTCTATTCTGGCCTGTTTGTTTGTCCTTGATAAGACGGATGTTGTTAGATGAAAGATTAGCATATGGTGCCAAAGATGTCAAGATGGCTTCCACGGTGGTCAGAGGAGCAATATTTCTGAGGATGATTGCTGTGCAGAAAAAAAAGGTAGTATTTCAGAACATCCTTCCATAGATTGGGATATTTTTAATTCCAAGCTTAAGTAGGACACTTCAACTATAAAAAAATAGACCCTTACTGTCTCCATAGAAATCTCCACTGGGTTGAGTTTCAGAGACTCCGGTGTTATTGCCATTTTCACTTTCTGTTGAGAGAATGACAAAGAAGTAAGAGGTGCATTAACATAACATTCAGGACTGTGTAGTCAAAGAACTGGAAATTGGGTATATATAGTGATAACTGTCAAATCTGTGCTAAAATGGGTCAGTATTTACAGTACCAGATAGATTTCATAAACTTAATTATGTGATGTGTTATGTCCTCATTTTGTATTATTGTCAGGTAGCAAGGATAAAAATGCATGCTGTTTCACATCTTTGCCTACATCTCACAGTGACAACGCTTATGAATCCATATCTTTTGGTTTACTAGGCCTCTACAACACCAAAAACACAAACTTTGCATCCCAGCAACGTTGTTTCAGGCTGCCCGGATGACTGCAGTCAGTGGCCTCTTGTTGATTTAACTACTTACCAGCTTTGGCTGCTCCACACCTGAAGCACTTCAGCCTCCTCCGGAAATTGTACAGGCCACACTGCAAGTAACCGTTCACATCATTTTTATTATACACCTACTAAAGCCCTGAACAGTGCTGCCTCAGAAAACAGGCAATCTATATTGCTGCAGAATACCATACTCACCTGAGATACAACCTAACCTTCCCCACTTATTCAAATGTAGGTGAACCCCAAATTAAGGTAACAGGACTGCAACAACTGTAACTTATGGGCCTAACACACAGTATATACTTAAAGGCCTGTGTTTGTGTGTGAGGTGTTCTGTAGTTTTGAATCATGTGGTCATGAAGCTACGACAGTGCATTTACTTACAGTGTTGCAGAGCCAGTCTTCATACTTGTTCCTCGGGTGACTGTAGTGCATGTCCACCGTTTTGCCTTGGATGGTCAGGCGTTTCTGAAAGAGGACGACAAAGTCACTCAAGCGCTCCTGGCGAGCATTAGTCTCATCAATAGAGCAAGCAGTGTTGGAAGGGAGAGAAGGGGGAGAGGGACCCCCAACAGATAGCCTTTGTGTTAAAGACAAGACAGGCACGTGATGTGTATGTGAGCATGATGTGTAGAGGGGTTTTTAAGTGTTTGGGACCCGAGTGCCCAGGCTGAGCTGGAGCAAAGTGTATAATGTGACCCTAACAGACACTTCTGACTGCTTTAAAGAAAAAACAAAATAACAAAAAACAATAAAACCGGAAGATTAAAAAAATCCTCATCTATTAAGGGGTAGGCTTAAAAAAAATAGGCAGAGTTTACATTCAACTCTGAAATATCACTGATAATGCCTCTATCAACAGGTGAAGATAATGTTCATTATCCTAAATGTAGATTCCTTAAGGAGATAACCTCACAATATGAGCCAAATCTGCAGCTTTGATGCTACTGCCATTGCAGTTAACTTAAAAGTAACTGTTTAAACACTGAAGCAACAGTTGGTGACTTTTATGAAAATAACTTTGTATCATATTTGCTGAAACTGTCGCTATTTTCTGAAAACAAGTAGGAGTGAAAAACAATCATATCACTCCCCCACTTAATGCCTCTGATGGCATTTGGTAGAAATGACTGTAGAGCACCAAGAACAACCAATCAGAGCTGAGGAGTCTCTAACACACCTGTCAATCTTGTCAATCTCCTTGAACAGAAGTCAAACTCTCAAAAGAGGCAAATCAAAATTCTGCTGCTGCATTGCCTATTTCTCACCTCAAATGTTTTCACATATTTTAGTGTACTGTTGAGCTGTAAAATTAGATAGTTGGTTTGGCTGGTGGGAAGTGCAGGGTACTCCCAATTAACTGTGTCCAACATGGCAGCGGGGTCACAAAATTTGTCATTTTATAGCTAAACAGTACACTAAAATATGTTTCTGAAAATATTTGAAGCAATTAAGTGCTGCATGAATGTAGAGATAGTTTCAGGAGATATGAAGATTTTTTTTTCTTCTTATGAAAGTTACAGACTGTTGCTTTAAGTTGTGAATCATGTATATGATGATTTATCATGATATATAAATCACATCTTTTTGCTCTGTGCCATACAATCCATGAGTTGTTTTTTTTTTTAAAGCTTTGTACAACCTCCATACTACTTATTCAAAACACTTTGGTTGCCTTTTAGGTTATTTTTCCAGATCCCCAAGATTAAAACTAGACTTGGCGATTGTGAAGCAACCTGATTGGTCTCCATCCATCGGGTAGCATCTTGCAAGTGATAAAAGTCCACGAAGGCGAAACCACGGCTTATACCTAGAGACAGCATTCAAATATAGACGGGAGGCGTGTTAGTTAAGAGTCCATGGGCATATTATTCAAACTCTTCCACAAACTGCTTCACGACCCAGGCCCTGTTTGGTACACAATAGGCCACTCCTTAGGAGTTTTACCATAGCAAGAAATCCTGCTGAATACCACAGTTTGAAGCACACTCCACGTGTCTGCCAATTGAGGTTCTGTTAAAACTTTTATCATTGCTGTTCTTACTTACCTTACAAAGATCCACAGAGAACTGAAATGTGTCTTAAATCAACATTTGAAATCCCTTTTCAAGAATCTTGATACTATTCTCTTCTAGCTGCTATGGGAAATGGGTCTGAATGGAAGCAGATTGGCCCTATGGTAAAGACTGGGGGGAGGTTGAGGTCCGTCAATATCCGGTTCTCACCTGTTTTCTTTTTCATCAGCCTGACATCCACTGGCTGCGGCCCCTCCAGTTGGTCTATGGCAAAACAAATCTGAAAAAAGTTCAGATGGTATGTTAAAAACAGTGAAGCCTGCGCCTCTTTAGGAAAATAAAAAATAAAAATGCATTTCATCTACAGAATAGGCAGTGAACACACATAGAACCAAACTAAATCCTGAAGAGACTGCAAATCTGCAGAAGCTTAAAGACTTACATCATCGTCAGTGACATGAGGAGACAGACCCCAGAGCATGATCGTCTTGCTCTTTTTCTCCTCCCCAGGCTCTCTTCTGTAATCCTGCTCTGGGTAGTCGCCATCAGAGTGATAACCATCTTCTGATCTATCACTGTTACGTCGTTTCCTTTCTCTTTGCTTTAAAACAAAGAGATCAGTGCTTCAGTTAAGTGTGGACATCACCAGACAAAAAGTATTTTTCGAATACATTATACTAGAGGAAAAATGTAATGCCTGCACACTTATTTCATGCCACACAAGTTTAATGAAGGCAACGTTTAAACCCTACTTGGATCTTCATCAGGTCAAAATGTTTGAAAAGATGAAATCACAGATATATTTATACATAATGCACACTAAAAGGCTGATGAGTAATTCAAGAAATTACATGAAAAATACATAGAAGTACATACGGAAAGAAAAGCAGTAATGTCAGGCCATATTATAAAACATAAATCTATTGATTTAAACATTATATCTAGATTCCTTATGTCAAAATTCATCTTTTTATCAAAATCAGGGTTGGAAATGAACTTTTCGTCCATCGGCCACTGTGGCTGGTGCACTCCAAAATCTACCACCTACTCAAAAGATTACAGTTTCCAACCCTGATCAAAATACTCATAATATCATAATTCATTATCAGTCTACATTACCGTTTACTACTGTTCAAAATTGTATTAAATTAGGATTAAGGAAGAACAAAAGTAATCTCCAATTTTTCCTCAAACCTTTCCTTTGACCTGACGAAGATCCAAGTAGGATTGAAATGCTGTCTTCATTAAACTTGCGTGGCATGAAGTGTGCACAGCAGGCGCTACTTTTTCCCTCATGTATGCTGTTTTTTGACTGCCTTTCACCTCCATGATCTGCATATAATTACCCTCTCTCCACTGAAAAATTAACTACCAAATAACATTGCAGGTATTATGATAACTACCTCTGGACTGTCTCTTGATCCTCGACGATCTCCTTCAAAGCGATCACTGCGTCTCTCTTCGCCCCAGCGGCGCATGTTGTGATCACGCTCTTGGTCCCTCTCTCGTCTGTCACGCCAATCTGATTCATCACGAGACTGGTCAGAGCCATATCTCCCGCTACGTTCTGTCCGACTAATCCTATTCAGGAGGACATCGATAGGCAAGCAACACATTAGCACAACTAATCTGCACTTGCATGATATTACTTATAATAATATAAAGCCAAATACTGTCGTATCAGCAAACTCACTGAGATAACTGAATAACTTACATCACAGAAAAAATAAGCCTGATGTCTTTCCTCTGTTGTAGGGCCACTGCCTCAAGTTTGGACTAAGATTCACACTGAAATGCTGTAACATTTATAGTGTTTGTTGCAGTGCTTGTGTAGAGCATTTTTCAGATTTACATTTGCCCAAGTTTAATAAACACTCTTCTCGTACTCCAAAATATTTCCAGAATGGAACATCTAACATATAAAATAGCTTTCTGCCTTGCCAGTATTTCTCTATTTCTACATTGTTGTGATGTGGTCAGAGAAAAACTGAGCAAATGTGCAATAAAGTAACCATAATCAGCAGCACAAGGCTTAGCTATGCTTCAGTACGTATGCATGGTTATCTTGTTACCGGCAAAGTTTTGACAGTTATACCTTTCTTATGACACATTAATTCAAGATTGTTATGAATTTTACTTCAAAGACTCATAAATGAAGACAGTAATAAAATGATTTTCCAATAGTTTCCTGTATGGTTAGCATTTTTGCAGAGCACGGAAAAAAATATCACTCCTTTTCAACAGTTTTAAACACTTGGATTGGCTTTAAGGGGGAACAATGGCAATGTTAAGTAACACATCCAAAAGTGTTGACTGAAGTTATCCTGTCTTTGTAAATAACCTAACACAAACAATCTGAATGTTAACAATTTTATAATTCTAAAGGCTACCATCCCATACCATTATCAGTTAGATATTTTATTTTGAACATGACAAATTAAGTGGGAGAATAAAAATAAAATATAAGTAAGACAATCAACACCAGAATATAAGTATTTTATGTCTAAGAAGTAGTAGGAGGAAGTAAAAACGTATCACCCCTACTTCAATTTTATAGTAAAAACTCAATTTTAAAGAAAAATATTGCTCACTTCTGCTCCACTATTCATCATACACACACCTCAAATCAAACCAGAATTAAACATTCAAGTCAAAACAAGAACAGATCAATCTGAATAAACATACACACAAATAGAAAGCATATCAAAATTGATCGGAAAATGATTACATTTAATTCATGATGTTTCATTATTTTTGGATGTGTGTGTGTGTGCATACATGTAATAATGGCTTCTATGTACTGCTTGGTTTTTGCTGAGTTAATGTAGCCTTATTGGTTATGTTTCCTGTTTTTTAATGTAATTTATCTTTTGTTGTATGTTACAGAAAAATTTAGGGTTTTTGTTTGTTTGTTTTTATTTGTTTTTTCTTTGCTTTTGCTATTTTTTGTTGTTTTCAAGTCCGGTGGGGTGGGGTGGGGGTCTCTTTATACAAGCCTCTGGCTTCTTGACCTCTCAACACTTTTATGTTCATTTCTTTCTTCTAACTGGATTTAATGCAGTTTAACATTGTGTTAACAAACCTTAAACTGAAAGGAACAAGAAAAAACAAAAATCACACTATCAAAAGCAACTTACCTATCTTGTTCCCTGCCTTACTGCGCCCGTTCCTCTCTGTTCTACCATCTCATCTCTTCAAAATGCTGTTTTTACTTTAAAAGTTATGCATGTTTTCAATTCTATGCTACAGCTGTTCTAAGTAACTCCTTTAGTTGCATTACAATGATATTTATCGTTACTCCTCACCAATTGTATCTTAAATAGGGAAATTCCTCTTAAATCATGAAACCATTCAACCATTTGAAAAACTTATTGGATACTGTTAGGTAGCAGTTTTTCCTCCATGCATGATTTGAACAGTGTTTAAATCAACCAGATCTTTAAATTTGTGTGCTTTTACTTTGACAAAGAGTGGGTTGTTAGTTTGCACGTCATGTGGCTCTTTTTTTTTTTTTTTTTTACAACTCTTATGGCTCTTTGTTATTGTAGGTTACAGACAGGCGTTTATGATGTCGTTTAACGTTAGTGTAACACTTGCTTTCTCTCTTAGAAGAATGTATTTGAACTTAGATTAAAAATAGCACTGCGATTTCAGTTAACCACACCTACCATGGCGAACAGTGCTAACATTAACTCACCTTTTATCAGCTCCCATTTCTCCCAACTGCACACAAACGACTCTAGATAACAAAAAAAATCCGAGTTTCAAATTAAACAAAATCGTGTTGTCTTATTCTGGTTTATTAACATGTTTACTTTTTTTTTTTTTTTTTTTTACAAAAAAACAACAGTTTCACTGCAATCAAATTAGCGGGATTGCAACGAGCACAGTAAAGTATTTGTACGTTAAACCGTGACGTTAACATGGATCCGGCCGAGCGTTAGCGGCCATAACATCTGAGAGGAGCCATAAAACCGTTTGAGTTACGGTCTGAATGTACAATAACTCACCTGCGTAGCTTGATAACAATGTTGTGAATCACTAGTGGTTTTTGAAAAAGGTATTTGAAAAAATCTTGAGGAAAAAATTCATCTCACGTTCAAGGACTTCTCAAATCACTACAACAACGACTCCTTCTTCGTCCCAAGATGCATTGGTGTTTTACCCGGTGCATTGTGGGAAGTGAAACGATTTTGCCCCGCGTTTGCTTCACAGGCAGCACCGAGTCCTGGGTTGTTTTAGAAGTTCATATAAATTGGATTGAACTTACAGTAGATTTGGTTGAATTTTGGGTTATATACTGTTACAGCTGTCTATCGGCCAATGCTAGAGTAGGATATATTACTACCTTAACATTGATCAATACTATGGTCGTTTGAAGTGCTGCCTGAAAGGCTAAACTAAGGGCATAATTTATACTGCAACGCTTTTCGGCCATTTTATTTGGTATATAGCTTTTTTGTTGGCCTTATTTGTAGTAGTATTTTATAATATATACTTTATTTTTTTCGTTTTTCAATATAAATTAAGATGATTAGCAATATCACACTAAACTGCATTGTATATAATATTGCAATTAAAGCCTAGATTCCACTTTTCAGTGTGGCTCCTCTAAGGGCATTCTTTATTTCCTGTTTCTAGTCTTAAACCTTAACAAACTACAAAATCTCACGGCTAACTCATGTTTCATAGTTATTTATGTATTATACCTATTGCACTGTACCACAGTCCTGTATATTTAATAACAATATGACCTGTAAAATATACTGCTTGCTGTCCAGCTCTTCCCCCTACCATACATGCTTGGACTGGCTTACCTTTGTTTAGCTGTTTGTCAATATTTGTTAAGCTGTTTGTTTATTTAACATTCATTTCATCCTGTTAACGTGGCTACTCTGAAAATACCGAGAGCTACTAAGAATCAGACATGCTGTGACTACACACCTGGTCAATCAAGCCAAATCTTACTAAGACAAACTACAAATTGAAACAAGATCATTGTTTTATCATTTATTACAGTATTTAAATCCTGAAACATCACCAAACAGTTCACTGTACAAGCAGGTCCTTAATAAAGATGACTACACAATTACTTGTTCAACTTGGCACACAAGGATGTTACCCTTTCGTTAATCTCTGATGTGGTAATGACACTGCATACAACACACGTTGTGCTGGTACCAGATCCATAATTGAGCCCCACAATGTTTTTTCCTTTTTTTTTCTCAAAAGCAATACTAATGGAGCTTATTTTTTGTTTTGTAACATTGATGATGCTTGAGTCACTGACACCAAAGGCAGACCCATATCTTCTATACAAATGTGTCATGAAATAAAATAACACAAAACCCAGCCATATATTATAAAAAATGGTCCACATGGTCCCAAAAAAGGAGGGTGGAATCCATCACACATATTCCAAAAAAAAAAAAAAAAAAAATCAGGGAGGGGGATGATGGGCAGGTGGCTCTGGGATGCAATGAGGTCCCATGATGAGCTCTAAGTCAAGGTCTCTCCTTTCGTCACCTGTAATGATATACATATATTTAAGTTAAGATAAGACAAGATAAAATATTTTAAAATAATCCTTTATTAGTCCCACAATGGAGAAATTCGCATTGTTACAGGACCAATGTGCGTACACGATAAGCAAGCAACAGAACAATATAAATAGTACAAGACAAGGTGCAAAGAAAGAAAAGGAAAGGTGCAATAGTAAAAAAAAAAAAAATTGTGCAAACTCATCAGTTTAAAACTATTCAATCCAATTGCACATGGAAGACAACTGCATATGTAATGATTACATCGTTTTTAAAACATTCAGATACAAATACCGCTGTGTTAAATACCAATGCACTTACTCTCGCCTCTATGTATTCAATCCTCCTCTCCAGCGCTGTCAGCTTCTCATTGAGGGTGGCCAAGCGGGACCGACACGACATATCTGAGGATGATAAACTGTATTTAGCATCTAAGCATCTGTAGCATTTTAATCTATGTGGCGTAGTTCATCGATGCTGTCAATCACAACAACTCGACACTAATGCACAACATCCCTGTTACCGATGTATTTGAGAGAGCATCATTAAATTTCAGCTGCTGCATCAGTGACAGCCATAGCCTGCACGTAAAGATATAAAGTCTGTTGTGACAGCTGATAAGACTAACATTTACAGTGGCCTAGCAACCATTAGCGGTATCAACACTTAGAATCCAATTGTCTTTTATTTCATTGTTTTTTCTCCTTCTTAGACAGCAAACGTCCGCTAACAAGCGAGCGTAAATGTAAAAAGACTCGATATCAAACTGTAATAACTGTATTTGTACTCAAAGCTAACGCTAAAGCTAACTGCTAACTGGGAGTGGCCATTATAAAACATCAACATCAATGCTAGCCGTAAAGCTAGAGAGCTAACTTGATCTAGCTTAGCTATCTACACAAACAAAATCTACATTAGTGATGTTATCCACACAGCTGTTTGATAAAAACTTACCAAATGAGTTAAGAAAGTCGGCGATTTTTTTGATGCTGCTCGTAATAACTTCTATATACTCTCGATTCGCCCAATCTTGGTGAATCTCTCTTTGCACTGGGTCTTCCTGGCCGGCCATGTTGGACGAGTCGCAGTTTAGCGTAGCCGACAGTCGAGGATAGCAGCGCTGCGATCACAGCAGGAAGCGCAGCGTAGACCGGCGAGATGTGGCTGTGGCTTTAACAGTTCATACAAACCACAGACTTATTTTAACATGGTTACGTGACGTGCACAACAGTGTTAGATAATTATTCAGGCAGGTTTATGCACAGCAGCTACCACATTTATTGTTGTGCACAGACGGAAAGTGAGAATGATCACCTCAAGCCTACATTGTTGGTTATTTTATGTATTTATTTCAAAATCAGCTTTATTTAACAAATTGCATTGCACATATCACATGTTATGGCAGCAGTAACTAACGTTGTGCAAAATTCAAATAAGTACAAACATGCCATGGGGTTAAGTTGAATAAATGATTTGAAAAAAACGAAGAAAAAAGTAACAGAAACTTAAGGGAAAGCTAAGGCACATTTTACTTGAAAAGCCTGTTTAAGAATCACAACACATACATTTACAGGTATGATGAAGGGGGGTTATCCACGTGAAGATGCATTCTATGTATTCTGTTCTGATCATATTTTTTCATGCAGGTGTTATTATATCTTTGTCTTCTGTCTTTTCATGTGAAGGACTTGGGGCACGTGATTTCTTATTATTTCTGCTCATTAATTACAAGCAGTTCACAACCCACAAATGGAAAGAAGTACCTTCTTTCTTTCCACAAATGCAAAGTCCAAGGATAGATCCATGATGTTCCTTCATAACAGTTAGGATAAAAATTTAAATTAGGCTACATGTGTTACAGTTGACACATGCCAGTACAGTTTTTATAACCTTTTTATTGGCACAAATGTAAAAGAAATTTACATAGGCCTAAATCATTTTCAAGGGGGGCTTACCTCTCCAATATCCATTTTATATTGACGTTGAGGCATCAGCAAATATCTCCATCAAACAACTCTGATTATTCAAGCTCCTCACCAAAAACTAAATTAAAAATTACATTTACATATTGAAAATTAAATATTGAATTTATATCTTTGATAAGAATATTGTATCATTAATGGATTTATAATAATAAATAATAATGCAGTATAATGACTTTTTTTGTATGATTAAAAAAGGTAATAATTATTACATTTAACAAGTTGTAAAAAATTAATTAGAGTATTGATTTAGAATCAATGACCTATGGAGAAGGGGTTGGATTAAATACGTTTGTACTTCTTCTCACTCTTTCTGAATATGTCAATCAAGTGATCAAGTGTTTGACCATTTATTTTGCTTTGCTTTTCATTGTCTGTAAATATTACTTTTTTCTGTGTCATCTTGTTTGAATGATCATTTCTGTTTCTCTTATTTTTGTTGTTCTTGAATGTGGAGGCTCATGGGCACCTTCCAAAATGTGTCAGTAGGTGCATGGGGGGAAAATATCCATAGAAATAGGATTCCCGCACTCTGTCAAAATACTTATAACAAAACTTTTTTACCTGAACATCATTTCAGGTTAAAAAACCTATGAAGGTCTAACGACCAAAACATGTGAATTGAATTAAGTTTTCTTGCAAGAATTTGGATAGTGTGCGGGAATTCTCTTTTTTTTTACGTTTAAAGTAAATTTCCATATCAAATAAAATCAAATCACTGGGGAGGGAGTTGTGTTTTTTTATTTTGCTTAGAGGGAGGACATTCTACTTTAAATGCTTGTATTTGTATTTTAAATAACTTATCTGTGAACCCTTAAACCTGTAAGTGGTTTACACACACACACACACACACACACACACACACACACACACACACACACACACACACACACACTTTGATAATGAAGAACAGCTCCTAAAAAAGCTCAATTGTTACACATGATTATATAACAGGTGAAATATTAATAAAGTTAATATTGAGAGTAATGACATTATATAAAGAGTAATGACATTGCATTTTTATTTCTCCTTTTTAAGCGTAGACAATGAAGATAGTTGTGATATGAGTAACACACAGTGACACAGTCAGTCTTTTACATGTTCATCAGAAATTCCTCTCACAAAAAGGTTTCAAAGAGCATCTTCATTGAGTAATAAGGCTAACCAACCATAGTGTACTACTCTGGAAATATCACAAACTTCGAGTGAAACATTAAAAGTGGACAAAACATGATGAAATACCTAAAACAGATGTTTACTGATTAATCCTTTCGGCCAGGCTGGTCATAAGTAATATACTTTACAGCCACCCAGTGCATGTTGTAACATACTTTACTTGACCCTGTTAAGTAGCTCTTTAATATCTGCCTCAATGTCAATGGTAAGGAACTTTCTGCTGTAGCGCTTGTAAGGCTCCCCATCAGGGCCGACCAGGAACTTCTCAAAATTCCAGGAGATGTCGTTCCTTCTGACGGGACTCCACATGATGAACTTTGGATCAGTCATGAGAGCCATGGCATCATCACTGGGGAATGGAAGCTTTTCCTTCAGATATACAAACAAGGGGTGGGCATCCTTTCCATTCACGTCCACCTTCTCCAGGAGCTGGAAGTTGGGTTCAAAGCCGTTCCCTGGACGGATATACCTGAGAGACTTAAGGATTTCATCATTCTTGCAGTTCTCCTGTTATAAAAAAGACAGCAAATTCACTTACATTATGGAGAGTATGCAATCATATTGATTAAAAACAACTTGAGGTTTGATTCAACCCAAAAAATGAGACTATTGATACATTTCTCACTGTGCTGCACGACATTTGTATGTTACTTGTGTTTCACTTGAGTATCTCCATTTTATATTTCTTTATTCTTTCTACATATAGGCTGTATTTCAGAGAAAAGTATTGAATGAATGAATGAAAGAAAGAATGAATGAATACTCTACTTTTTACTATGTTATCTGACAGCTGCAGTCATAGTTTTTTTGCAGATTTATATTTTTATATACAAAATCTATGAAGAAGTTTTAGATTAGTTTATGTAATATGGAAATCACTATAACATTTGAAATGTACATTTATGTACATTTCAAGGAAGTAGAAATAAGTACCAGCACAAAGTAGCTTATGTAAAAATATAAAATATAAAAACAGTAATAATAAAACGGTTAGCACTTGTAGATGTGAATATTTAAAAATAATAAATATGTGTAATGTGCTGAGCGTGTCAAGTGTGTAAAATATAAAGTACAAATACAGCTATAATAAGAAACAATTAGCTCTAGTATACGAATACTTACAATTATAGATGTGTGTACAAATATAAAACTGCGCGCCATATGCTATAATACAATGCATAAAACAGTGTCCCTCACAGTAAGTAGGAAGAACAATAAGAATATATAAAATATATAGTATAACACGTCAAATGTCTTGATGACAATATTAAAATGTATGTAATTAACAAGCGGCAAGCTCCATATTGGCTTTTGTTCTATAGTCTGAGCACGAACATATGCCAGCTGTTTGAAAGTCTTCGACACATCAGATTTTGCTCTAAATGGGCTTAGCCTATGTAAATAATATCCTCCCATGAGAAAACTGAGCATATCAGCCACTTTTGAATGCACACATGGCTTACCTGATGTCCAAACTGATTACAGGGCACACCCAGAATAACGAGTCCCTTGGCAGAGTAGCGGCTGCTGAGCTCGTTCATCTGAGTGTAGTCCCTGGTTGTTGTTCCTCAGAGAGACGCCACATTCTCAATGAGAACAACTTTCCTCTTCAGTGAAGAGAAACTAAACATTTCTCCAGACAGAAGCTTAGCTGTCAGGTCGTAAAACCCTTTCACGTTCCCAGCCATTTTCGTGAATCCCGAATTTATAAAAATGTAGTTAGTACACGTAAGAAGGGAAGAAAGAAGCACGACGCACCTCTGTAAAGCAGGTTCAATGTCAACAAGTCCAGCCCTCTTTTTCATGGGGCGGATATACTGTATAGTTGTCAACCAACTCTGGTGGTGGAATGTAACTAAATACTTGTATTTTACTTGAGACGTCTCATTTTATCCCATTTTATAGCCAACTTTTACTCCACTACTTCGCCAGACATCACAATAAATCAAAATACCTGACAGCTTTAATTATTTAAAAAAAAAATGTCCACAAAAAGTATAAGAAGATAAAGAAAATATGATGTTTTGTTACAAATTAGTTTCTACAAGTAAACCTGAAATTATATATATATATATATATATATATATATATATATATATATATATATATAATCAAAATGAAACATTTTCAAATGTTTCATTCATTCAGTTTTATTCCATCTGTTTAGCAGATCCTGAAGAGTTTTTATTTTTGCTGTTTCCCTACAGTTTATTTATTGCACAGTTTATTCATTTATGTTTTTACTATAACATATTTTTATACAACTTTTATCAGGAAAATATCGAATGTGTTGAATGTATTCAATGAAGTGTAAGGTGAGAAAAAAAATCAGTATCAGGGAAGTAGATTGCCATGATGCACCTACCACACAGCTTAATATTGATTATTGGCCAAATATGGTAAATCAGTTCACCCACCGTTTCTTGATGGTCTACTAGATTTATTCAGATACATAGAGTCTGAACTGTTGTGTCACGAGGTCACCTACTTTACTTCCTTTCAGAATAAGTTGTAAACGTTAGAAAGAGGGAAAGGGGCATCGCAATAACGTAGGGACCGATTACAAAAGTTGGTACTTGTCTAACATTTATCAATCGATTTTTGCAAATATAAGCTGTACACACATACACGAACAGCAAATCTAAATTATAAAAATGTTTTTTTGGGTGGGCTTGTTTTCTTTTTAAGAGTTTTACACGTTTGTTTGAAACTAATCCCCCCCTACCCGCCTTGGTCGGCATGAATGGTACATTCCAGGAAGTCCTGGGCAATTTGTTATTTTTACTGCTTGATTTAAAGTTCATTCAAGGACAATTACCAACTGAAAACGACCAAACATTTCCTGAAAATATTAACCCGACACCAGAAATTGTAATAGCTGCATTAGGGGTTCAGAAAAAGTTCGATAACGCTACCTGCCCGCCGTTTAACAAGCTAACATGCCAGACTGGCTCAGTGTGTTTGCGGTCATCAGCCTGTTTTTAAGTCTTGTAACAGTAGCTGGTTATATTTTGTACTCGGGACTCTTCGCAGACATCACCGTAATGACTGGTTCTCCTCCCATAAGGAAGATTACATTCGCCTACAAGTTCAAAGAAGGACCGTACAAAAACTGCGGACAAGTTTTTAAGGAGTCTCACAGTATTGGACCAAAGCTGCCATGTATCGGAATATTTTACGACGACCCCCAAAAGGTAAACACACATTGCGTAACATTTAAGTAGTACTGCAGTTCTTTTAAAAAATGTATCAGTGTTACCGTTTTTCCACGGTTTCCAGTCAGATTTTAAATTAGGGAGATTTTGCAATGTGAGCGGTGTTATATGAACGCTAGATGGCGATAAAGTAATTCTCTTAAAACGGTTGAAGTGGTCGAAGATAAATCATTTCCCAGCAGGTAAAAAGTTGATGGTTTGAATAATTTCATGTATCCAGTTTAAATTTTTGAATGTATCTTTTTTGACTCAACAGTTTGTGCCATTTCATGTTATCCTGTCATTCAGTCTCTTAACTTTACTCAGCATTTTACAAAGACTTTTGGCACTGACTGGTTTTTGTGTTTTCCCTCGTGTAATATCAGCTGGACAGGGTGTGGTGTGCTTTGTGGATTCAGATGTCAGAGATGTCATAACATATTAGGCTATCCATGTGCATTTTGGAGCTGTTCATTTGAGGTCTTGAGATGTAGTCCCAAACCTTAAGCCTTAATCTTCGGTCTATAGGAATATGTAACAATAGGACACTTAATGACATGGAAATGGCTATATATAAATAAATACAAACCATACTGGATCAGAGCAATGAAGTATGTCACCTACCTACAGTAGCATTTATCACAACAAATCAACAAATTGTTAGAAATAGATTGTAAAACCTGACAAGTTGCTTTTACCAAAAAAAATCTTGGAGACTGACTGCCTTGAAATTTTTAAGTAAATATACTTGTACTTGATATCCCATCGTTAAACTTACTTAAATTGAGTTATATTTACTAAATTAAGTAAATACTGATAAATCCCAAGTAAAGCTAATACTTAGCTATAAAATAAACATAAATTAAGATTTATAGTTATATTGTCCTTTTTTTTTTTAAGACAATCGGTTTTCAAGATTATTTTAAGTAAGATCCATTTGTCAGTTTTTACAGTGTACAACCGAATTGAATTTTATGATATTGATCTTATCTTCCGCTGATTTTGAAGTTTAAATGAGATCTGTTGAGTCTAACTGCAGGGATAAGCTCTTTCAATAAACTCCTTGCCACCAACAATAACCTTATTTGGAGAGTCAGATTCATCTGCTGATTTGATATAAATGTGTGTTTGATTGGTGTTTTTGATGCGTTGTGTGTTGCAGGGCCACATACAAATTAGCCACAAGGGAGTGTAATTCGTCTACAGCTGTGCAGAGCCATTGGGTATTTGTAATCATCAAACATATTCCATCAGTCAGTTAATCAAACAATTTTCAGGCAGGTTGTGTTGGATTCACCCTCTGACAGTCAGATGAATAGCTTGTCTTGTTAGCCTGGAGTCCTCACAGCAGCAACTACTTGTGTAAATCAAATTGCACTGGTGTTGTTGTTGCTCTTGTTGAGAGTAAAGTCTAAGTGTCACTTGGGAATGATGCCAGTATGAAATAAAACAGGGTTAGCCATTAGCTATTTTGGAGTTCCATAAAGATCAAGGGCCAAACTGGGTAAACTGTGAATGTGACTGAAGCACTTGTGGTCTCATTTACTGCTAAAAACACAATTAGAAAGTTGGATCTCTGTGTGAGATGTTTTCCTGCATTCCAAACCGTTCCCTTGTGTGAACTCCAGTCGTCCCAAAATCTCAGTGTCTACAAGCAGCAGGAAATAATATCTGCTGGAACTGTTTCCCTGATACTGAATCCTGCTCACTCTCTGGGGTCTCCAAAATCATGCGGTGCTAGTTCCCATATTTTAAAGGGAGTCCAGCATGAGTTGTTTTTTTCACTCCCCCCAAACAGAATGAGGAGGGATGAGAAAAGGAGCAGCACCTTGAAATTATTAAGCAGTACAGTTTGTTGAACTATGGAGTGTCTGAAGTTTCAAGTAACAATGGTGCACAGTCTGCCATGCTAATACTGAATGTAGCTGGCTGTTTTTGCTGGAGCAAAAATGCTGACCTCTAAATGACCTCCATGAGAGTATACAGTGGAGATGAGATCAGATATAATGATAATAATGAAGATATCTCCAGTAATGTAATATCACAATAATAAGATGTAACATGCAGCCTCCATTGATTTGAAAAAAAGAATCAATGAAGTAATTTTTTAAGCTGAAATGCTTGTCTGGTTTCAACTTCTCAAATGTAAAGACAGACTTTTCTCTGTGTATCTCATTTTAAACAGAATAGAACTGCAGCTAACAATTATTTTCATTATCAACTAATCTGCAGATAATCTATGGTTTAATCTAAGAAATTGTCCAACAATCTTGGAAAAAAATAATTATCACAATTCCCTAGAACCCAGAATCATGTCTTCAGTTTGCTTCTTTTGTCCAAACAGTCAGAAATTCAAAGCATCATTATTTCTTGCCATAAATGATAAAGAAAAGCAGGAAAATCTCACATAAAAAGCTGTAACCAACAAATGTGTGTAGTAAGGACAAAATAATAAAAAAACATCTGTCAGTATAATGCAGTACAATTCAACAGCACCTGTGAGATGAATAGACTGAAAACTTCAATCTGATCTGAGTCATTTAATATTGAGTATCTGCCAATACCAATAATACAGCTGCACAGTGCACACTTAAAGTACTTTAAAGTTGTTAAAATCAGTCCAGTCTATATGCATGATAGTTAGATATTTCTACAGTGCAATTAAAAAAAATGTCTGCATCCAAGCACTTCCTATTCTGTTTTTTTTAATTTCATTTTATTTTAGCTATATAACAAAGTAAACAAGCTAAAATATTTTTATAAGGCTCTTATCACAATTCCACTTAGTGCAGAATTTTTAGAGATAAAATAACCAAGCAAGCAAGTTAAAATGTCCTTATAAATTGCTTTCAAATCAAGTGCAGCATTGTAATAAAACTACAGAACACTATAGATACATAATATAATCACAATTCCCCCTCAAAATAGTGTTATAGTTGAATTTTAATATTCCCAGTCAAAACAAATAAAATCAGTCAATTTTTATTACAGCATTATAGTAAAACTAGTTCACAAAAAATAAACAACAAAAATTTCAGTTCCACTTTGTTTGTAGCAGCTCAAGGTGAATAAAAAAAAAAAAACGACTTATTGGAGTAGCAGCATTACAGTAAAACCTGAATATCTGCTGAAATCATGCTCTCCGTTTATGACACCTGTGTGACGGCGAACATAAACAAAGGATCAGGCAGGGCACGTGCTCAAAATACACTCCTTATCAACTAAAAAATGCATCGTTTGGGCCCGATACAGATCCTTCCACTCCTACCGGGACATCCCTAGTTTCTTTTCAATATCCAGCATATTGAATAACATTTAAAAATCACAATAATGTTATATTGTGACTCAAGTATCATGATAATATTGTATCATGGGGCCTCTGGTGATTCCCACCCCTAGTACTGAATAAATTATGAGAGGCAGTATTACTGAACTCGAATATTTGCATGTGTTCTCGGTCAACCAGTTGATGTCTGCCATTTACAGAGCTGCCTTTCAACAGTATTGACTTAAGTGGTGCTAACCCTGCTGTAGCCTGATGCACAACAACCTGATGGAATGTATCCAGAGTTCAGCTCTGCTTCAAAAACACTTTTGTGATGCTCATCCTCTTTTTTTCCCAAGCCAGCAATTAGGCTAACATTGGGTCCTAGTTCCTCTGCACAGAGTCACAGCCAAGTCCTGATCTAAGTTAAAATAATTGGCGTAATGATCTCAGCTCATTAGCGTCGGAGCCTCAGGATGCCATTCAGTCTCAGCGTCAGGAGCCCGAGAGAGCGCTCTCAGATAGGGGACTGGTATTTGGTGTCTAAACAGAGAGACACTGTCCATTGATATTTGCAGTGAGAAAGATTTTCAAAAGTGCTGCTGACAGAGGATAAGTGTCAGCGTGGCTAGTCTCATCCTCTGTTCTCGGTTTTTTCACTTTTACTTCCTTTAATCACTTCCTCTGGAGAAACAAAAGACCTCAACAAGGACTTGAGTTGGTCCTTGGATGGTTGCCATGGATACAGGGCTGGAGCAGCTCTGTCTGTTCCCTTAAATGGCTAACACATATTCTGGGGCCCCACTTAATTCACACTTCTCCTCCAGCCCCTCCATAGTTTCAAAGCCCGGGTCGGGGGTGGGGGGTGGGGTGGTGGAGGGGCTTCTGACCCAGTGCGCCCACTTCACCTCTACCCTTCAGCTCCTCCTCTGCATCCAACTTTGACAAATGTCAGAGGGCGGTAACGGGTGTGGATCATGTGGTTTTCTGTCAAACTTGATATTCCAAGTACTCGATCGGGGTCATGATTTGTGGTCCTTGAGACATGAATAAAAAGCTATGTGACAAGTGGAATGGTGGTGAAATGACACATGTGTCTGCCCATCTTCAGGGACCCATGTTTGGGTCACAATACGATGAAAGCTGCGTGCATGGCAGCTGAAGCAGGGGCTGGTCAGGAAATGTGTATCAGTCCGAAAGTTTGTTTTTGTGGTGAATGATGAAATAGCAGAAAATCTCTCCGATACTTGTCCTCTCAGAAAGTCAGTAAAAGATTTAAAAAGTGAGCCTCTCCAAATCTGAGCGCGGAAGGAAAGTACTTTGTATGCTGGTGAAGACAGTTTGCCTTTCTTACTTTGTTGCCTTAACAAAGTCAATTCAGCCTATGTGCAACAGAGACACGAAGCCCGTTGTTCCTTCAGTTGGATTTCGGAAACTTTTTGCTGCAGATGAGCTGTCACTGAGTTGAAGAAACATCAAAAGATGGCACACTAGTGTCTTGATGAGTGCAGAGAAGCAAAACAAAGATTGTGGACAGAGGCTGGTGCTTTTGGTGCTCGTTCTTTCTTCTTGAACTCCCGACATGGAGTCCTGTGATGATTAATAAATCCACTAGGCTCAGACTCCCCACTGTGAGCCCCTGAAACATCCAAAGTGTCAGAAGTATGTGTTGTTTCCAAAATGTACTTTTGATACTTAAAATAAGATCAATCAAGCTATTAGCCGGATATTTAAAATCAATGTCTTTTGTAAGTTTTGACATATTTTAGTTCGGCCAGCTCTTCTGACTTTTCTTTAAACTGTACTGACAGTCGCTATGATTTGCACTTGTTAATAGATGTTTCTTTAAAGATTGTGGACATTTGATGAAGATCATATCTTTTTCTGTGAGTCTTTATGAAGCTGCCCTTCATCATCTCCACTGGGCATCCAAAGCCTTGCAAGCTTACTACACAAAGAAAGTTAAGTTTACCTGTCATCTGTAAAATATCAGTGTTGGATATTTCCAGACATAACATAAGGTCATAAATGAAAAACATACATGACAAAAATTAGATGTATCTGGTATCCAATATATGTCCTCACAATGCAGATTGAGTCCATGCTTGATCTGATATGGCCCATATAAACAAAACTCAGAATATGCATCACAAGGAATCTATATTCTCCAGATAATCTTAGAGATATCCAGTGGTATTTTCTGGATTCTGGCCCTTTTCACCCATCACGTGCATCCTATATACAGCCAAGGGTTGTATGTATGTTTGTTGCTTCATGTGTGACCAAAATGCCAACACATGGGAGGAAAAATCTATAACTTCTTGGCAGGAGAAAACAATACACATTTGAAACTGTTCTCAACTCAGACTGCAGTATTTATTCTCCACAACTTGACTCAAGATAAAGATTCTGTACCTGGGGATAGAGCCGGAAACTAACAGTTAAACAAAGTAATAATACAAAATCTTGACAAAAAATGGAAATGTTTGAGCTTTAGTGTGGTTTGCAGAGGTCCACAGGTATAATGAGATTAATTACATTGTAAATATGCCAGTGTCTGTTTCTGTTTTATAAAAATATGACAGCTGAGGACTTCTAAACTACTCTACTCTCCACTCTATTTAACTTGTACTGTTATTTCCACTTATTGTGTTTTACCCATTTAACCAATATTTAGACTGATGGAATAAATGTTATGGGAACATAGTAGTTTGTGTTAAAGTAGTTAAGTTCTTAGATTCTTGAGTTTTGTATAGGTTACAAATGTTACTGTATAATACATGTACTTTCCTTTTCTTAAATCTAGGCAATGTGTCAATAAAAACATTTAAACACTATCTGCTTTTTTAGGTGGCTTATCAGAGTGTCTCATTTCAAATTTCCATGATGTCTCAAGAATTGTTGTACCAGTTTTTTTTGTGAATAACTGAAACTGAACTGAACTGAACCGGTAGAAAGCTACCTCTTTAAAGATGGAGATCTGAATCATCTGTTGGCGACCCCTGAGTCAACTGAGATTGTATGAAGTGTACCTCTTTTGACCTTTTGGTCCCCAGATTTTGCCGCTGTGTAAGTGCTCTTGACTTTCACACTAGTCTTTGGCACAGACAGCATGCTGACATGCAGGCAGAGGTACAGAGGAGGAGAGGCTTTGCACCATAAGGCTTTGACATAACATAGTTGTCTCTCCTCTGCTTAGAAGTGGTGAATTGAGTTTATGTGACACAGTCTCTGGCTTTTGTTTGATATCTAGTATCTGCAAAAATGTTGTCGCACATACCCAATCTGTCCTCAGTGCTATTAGCTTGTGTAATATTTTAAATGAATGCTGCTGTCACACGGAGCATTGAACCGTCGAATATCCATTTTGAACAGCTGATCTGATTTGCTGCTTAAAAATTGCTCAAACAAATTGATCGACTAACTGATTAATTGATGAATTATGTCAGATCTACCAAGAGTTAAGCTATGGATTGCACTATAGAAAAAACAAACTGTGACAATCAGAATTTATCACAAAGTTATTCAAATACACAAAACCATTCTACCACCTAAGATTTATGTTGATTAGCAGACTTTATTCATAATAATACTCAAAGTAGGATCATCTGTTCATCTGCTGACACCAAATAAATCTCAAGTTAGATAATTGTATGCTGATTTCTCACTTCTTGCATTATTTCTGTTTGCGTGTGTTTTGAAACTTCAAATGTGCAGCTGTGTAAAAAAAAAAGTAGCTTAGTCTGCAGTGCACAGTGAACATCACACTTCTACCCATGACTGGCTTTGCGTGTTGAGGAACAGAGAAAAAAATAGCAGTTCTCAGACACGCTGGCTGTGCTTGAAGCGTAGCATTGATAGGTTTATGGACAAATTGGACCATTGCAGCTTATTTATTACACGAGCCTTCAGCAGTGCTCAGCTCAGCACAGTGGGGAGAAAGTCTTGGATGTCCCAAGAGTATTCATTTGTAAAGAGTGTCTCCCTTTTCTTCTTTTTTTTAATGGGCACTGTGGTGCTCAGAGCAGAGGATGGAGCAATAATTGCCGCGCTGCCAAATTCTCCAATTAGAGCTCAGATTAATGAGAATATTTTCTGCTTAAATTTGGCACCTGGATGACACCAGAGAGGATATCTATTTTGCTCACATCATATTGTTTTTTTAATGTATACTATGCACTACTACATAAAATTACGGTACACTACACCCGAGTGTTTATGACTCATCAGTCTTTGCAGACGGGTACTCTGGAAATGTTGATGGTACTGTAGATGACATTTCACAGTTTCCCCCACCTTTTTTCAAAGAGACAGACTGGCTAGAAAAAGATGATGTAGTGTTTTTGTACAATAAGTCCCTGCAAAAAAACTTAGCAAGCATCAAGAATTGTTCTGAAATTGCCAGATAGCATTTTTTGCTTCAGAGCACTAATTTCTCCGTCAGTGCTGCTGTACTGAAGGAAAAGGGAAAGGTCAAATGCTGGTTTAGACAGTGTGCGTGTCTATCTATCTATCTATCTATCTATCTATCTATCTATCTATCTATCTATCTATCTATCTATCTATCTATCTATCTATCTATCTGTCTGTCTGTCTAGTTCAAAAAAGCTTTTAAACAAAAATATGTTACTGCCAAAACAAAAAAAATAATGTTTTACATATATTACATGCATTAATTCATTACATATAGATATTAATAGAGGTGCCGCATACAGGCTCTGTATTGTACTGAATGCTGTCCATTTTTGATTTTTATACAAGACAATAAAGAACAGAATACTTTGTCATTGCACAAATGTACAACAAAATTTCAGTGGATCTCCTCTTAGTGGTAGAAGGTGAAAAAAAACACAGAGACAAAAACAGACAAAAAACAGCTGCAAATATTTACTCAAAACTATAGTAGTAAATAGTCAGCGATGAATTATCAGTAAAAGCACCATAGTTTTGATAACTGCATTTGATAATTGCACTCTACCAATACAGTTCACTGCAGCGTTTGTACAATTTAATACATTACTCTCTATATCTCTCTATCTATATATCTCTATTTCTATCTACCCACCTTTTCTATTTATCTTTCCTATCTACCTAAAGTATCCATCAGTCTCTCTTGTTTATATGTTCTCTCATATCCACCTTTATTTATTTGTTCATTTGGTCCTTGTTCCTAGGTGCCCGAGCCACAATGCCGCTGCGCTGTCGGCAGTATTCTGAGCGAGGGAGAAAACAAGGCAGACGAGGAGCTTTTAAATAGCTATGAGACATCTGGCTTTAATGTCTTTTCCTTTCCCGAAGTCACACACGTGGTCACTACCTCGTTCCCTCACACGACGTATTTCTCAATCCTCCTGGGAATAAGAAGAGTTTACCCACGGCTGGGTCACTACATCAAGGTACCATGTCCTTTGGACTCCTTTCCACCACTAACATACATTTAAATTTTGCATGTCACTACAAATAATCTTGAGATTATTTCTTTTTTGTCAATAATCAATTATTTGATCATTAAAATGACAAGAAAGCAAATGCTCCATTCAGGAAATGTGATATAGTAAGGCTTAATAATCGTAAAATCGTTAAGGTATACTCTTACACTAACACCCTCTACATAACTGTCACACATGCTTGGACACCTATGCATCTACAGTCCCAGTAGATTTCAGGCAGGACACCAGGGACATGTAGCTTTCAATATCATAATGTGATGGATGGGAAGTTAAAGACACTTACACTAAGAATTCATGAAGAAAAGGCAAATCTTGGTGTAAAATAATTCACTAGAATGCAGCAAATAAGGTTTTTGAAGCTCAAAGTCTTCTGTTAGAGGACTTCCAAGCCCCTATTTGGTGTTCTCCTCAAATACAGAAACAAAACCTTTGCCCTTGATCCTAATTGTGTATGTAAAAAAAGTACCCAATTCCCTTGCTTTCTAAATCTAATTAAATAAACATTAACATAAATTGAACATATTATTATCTAATATGATATATACACTGTGTGTGTGTGTGTGTGTGTGTGTGTGTGTGTGTGTGTGTGTATGTATATATAAACTGTATAGTATAGACCTACCACTCAAAGCGTTTTCACACGACATGTCACACTCACCCATTAACACACATATATATTTTAATAGTAACCATAGCTACCGTACCACCTGCTATTCAGTTTTTAAACACTGAAACACATTCACACACTGATTGAACAGCCATCAGAAGCAAATTGGGGTTCAGTATCTTGCTAAAGGATACTTCGACATGTCGAGTGGAGGAGTTAAACTCAATTTTATGCAATGTTGTTGGGAGTCCCGTAGTCCCCTGACCTAAACACGTGTATAAAGGAAAACAGAACTAACCACAGTGAAACATACTGTATGTTGACACAGCATCATTAGCATCAGACGTACATACAGTACTTGTCCCGTGGGCCTCAGTGTTCCCACAAAGCTGGCTGCACATTAAGTCAGCACACAAAGTGCCACTATAACACCCATAGAGCATGTATACTACATAAACAGATAATAGGCTGTCAATGATTCTGTTTTGACTCAGTATAAAATATTTTATATTCCTAAAATGGGAATAGGTGTAATAAATAGCCGTTATGAGCCAAGGCCTGTGTGCTTGTTTAAATGGCAAGAAAAGGAAAGAAAGCATGTGATGTGAAATGCATGTGTGCATGCTAGAATGAATCATTGCTAACGCTAAGGTGGGCTTGCGTGGCAAGTAAATGATCAATATCTAACCCCATGATGGTCACATGCACATCTGAGTCATACTGTGTGTTTTCAGGCGGCAGAAAATTGAAATGTGTTTTGTGAAAAGCTAAGCACGTCAAATCCTCGCTTTACATCCTCTGGGGGGTTGGGAGGTGTTTGTTAGGTGGCACAGCTGGAAGAGATTTATGGTACAGGAAAGATATGGAGGTGTGGAGTGAACTTGAAGACAAAGGAGAAAAAGAAAGAGAACAATTTGAGCTCCTTTTAGCACTTTATGATGAATGATCTCACTGAGTGCTGCTTGAGGGATGCTGGGAAAGTGAGTCATTGTTGTGAGGCGTGAGTTTTGTAGATGTGGTTTAATTATGCAGTGTGCTGAAACAGGTGGCAACACCACGGGTTGTCTCAATCACTCTGCTTCTGCTGGAGGAATGTGTTTGTGTGTCCTGTCTGGCGGCCTCTACCATCTGCTTGGGCGCTGTTTAAATCTGGCTCCGCTCCAGTGGCACTTACCCTATCAGAGAGGTCAGCAGACACAGCCATCAAAGTAGACATCAGTCTCCTTTACCAGCAATAATATTTCTTTTATCGATAATTGTTTCTACATTTGCTACACATAATTTACTGTGTTGTCTCAACACTTACAGGTTGTTGTTATTTGTAGCTGTTCAGCTCCATATTGGGAGACATTGTTGCATTTTATAATCAACAGATCCTCTCTGTCTGTAACATAAATATTGAATCATATAGAAGAATTATAGCTTCTACAGTGTGATATGCTTGGACGCATAGTAGAAAAGTGGATTTCTAGCTAGGGCTAAAAACATTGTTGCACAAGTTACTAGAAATTACTAATTAATTGCAATTAATAGTTACTTTTCTCAAAAGCAACTGAATTACTTTACCAATACAGCACATTAAAGAATACGTTGGAAAGTAACTGTTGCTTTTATTTTAAATATCGGCTTTAATTCTCTTATTAATGCACACTTAGCTATCATGGGTGGATTATGAGAAAATGGGCCCCTTTGGCATCGATATGCAAAAGGCCCCACCGCCTCTCCTGCAGATGATAAAATCACACAGTCTGTGTCTTTTTTGCATCTCTTTGTAGTCAGTATGCATCTTTTTGTGGTTTTGTCTCTGAGGTCATTATGTGCCTTTTCTTGGTTGTTCTGTGTATCTTTATAGTTTCTTTGCACCTCTTTGTGGTCATTTTTCGTTTCCATGTTACAGTAAAATGAGTGACATTTTGCAGATAAAGGCCATGGCGACCTCAGACAACTGTCACATTCGATCTGTAATTGTACCCATTATCACTATGATGGAAAATAAGGTGGGGAACAACAAAACACAATAGATATGTTCTGAAAGCCTATTTATTGTAGCCTCACAGGCCTTCAAATCATGCAACGCAAGTTTTTAAAACTTTTTTGGCAGTGTAAACTGAAATAACAACTGTTTCTCAGACACCCTGTCAGTTATTTCTAATCAAGATAGGTCTAATTAAATAAAAGCAAAACAAAAACATTACTGATGTATATGCTTTGTTATTAAAATCCTACAAACATTACAACTCATCACTGTAGGTCTATTGTTGTCCTTGATCATGAGGAGGGAAAATTAATGCCCATATTTCCAGAACAGCAGGCTTTAATTGTCAAAACTGTTGGCCATTATATGCAGTTAATGTGCAATGCTATTGAATGCCCTTTTAACATTTAATTAGTAGCCATAATAGCAATTATAGTTATCAGCAATTGTTTTTTTTTTTGTTTGACTAGTTAAAATTCCAAGCCAACATGATGTAATATTGACTTGCAGTAAATCTAATTAAAGACATCTACAATTCATTTCTCATTAGACAGAATGTTGATTCTTGGTTGAACAGTTAACTATTCATGGAAATGTTCCTTGTAAGTAAATCGCTGCTAGTCATCACTACTGATAAAATGTTAGTGGGGCTGATTGATGCATTCACATGACTAGGGATGTGCTGGTCCTTGGTGAGTAAAAACGTGACAAAGCAGCGTTCAGAAGAAAGTTAGTCATAACTTCCAGAAAGATAGACTGAAATAGTCCACCTTACACTTTTTCTCCCCTTCTGTCTCTCTGTATGAATATCCTTAAAAAAATCAATGAAATAGGCTGCATTTGTCTGCTATGATCAAGAAAAAAGTATCAAGTAATGATCCTGTTTAAATTTCTGTAACTGTAATTGCATTATGTCATTTGAAAAAATAATCAGTTACATTAGGCACTGCCAAAAGTAGTGGAGTTATAATTTCTCCCAGCACCAAGTCTACTGCAGCAAACAGACCTGAAATATATTATGCTTTCATAAAAAAAATCCGTTTGTGTTTTGTTAAAGCTGTTTTAAACAGGTATTGATTCAACTTCATGGTCATTGTAGGAGCTGTTTCTGATGTCTGATGCATCACGAACAGCCTTGACAAAGTTTTATTAACTCCTCTCTAATACAGTTTCAGCAAATCTGAACTTTATAACCTTCATGATGAAAGAGTTTCTGTCAGGCTGGCATGTCAGACATTCTTAGTTTTAACCAGATGTATGAAATAAACTTCATAAACTGGGGGTCTAAATGTATTAATTGCAGTAACCAATGTACTGCAGTTCCTGTCTATAATGTGTCTTGTGGGTGGCTCTCTGTCCTCTGTCCATTATTGCCCCTCCAGCTATTAGTGATATGTAACTCTCATATTGACCTGTTTCGGAGGATTGCAGACATAGAGGGTGGAATATATAGAGGATTATGTACACATTTTATGCCTGTCTGTATAGGTCTAAAATGTGAATTTATTGTTATGTAATTTAGTGGATAGATAGACCTTGGACCAAAAGGGTAGAAAAAGACTTAAGAGCTCTAGATCTCAAACACATTTTATTCACAGCTATGAAATCAAGTGAGAGATTTGATGCCAAACCATGTGGTTATGTTTAGAGGCCCTGATATCCGTTTAATAAAAATTGTAACATGAATGACACTTTTGGGGTGTAACTCCCAGGTTGGACAGTTGTTCTGTGCAGGTGGAGTTTGCAGCTGTTTCTTTACTGTTCTTTCTTTTTTTGGCTCTACAGTACATTTGCAACGTGGCATTGTACTGCAGTATTTTGTTATTAAAAGAAAGTCATGCAGTTATTTGAATACAGCTGCTCGATCTTGAATGACTGAACAGGGATGATGTTATCCTCCCCCTGTGGTCTCTAACTACACTGTGCAACACTTGAAATCAGTCAATTTCAGGGGGGAAAAAGTCAGAGTGAAATTCAGTTTTTATGTCTTGCAGTATTCAACACTGTGTTACTTTCTGGAGACTGATTCTCTTGCATCGCAATATTCACCCAGAATGCTCCTTTATGCAGATAACTGGGGCCTCTCTGAGACACAGCATTGCCCTATGCAGGTTGAGAGTTGAATCCTAATTATATTACTGAGCGCATTTACACATCAGCATTCAAAGAGTGACAACCAAAATATATTGCCAAGAAAATCCAGGCATTTCTAAGCTGTCAAAC
Organism: Plectropomus leopardus; assembly: GCF_026936395.1. NCBI lineage: Eukaryota > Metazoa > Chordata > Actinopteri > Perciformes > Serranidae > Plectropomus > Plectropomus leopardus. The sequence continues at coordinate 28,795,257 of NC_142177.1, forward strand.
AGACTAAACCAACTGTCTAGTTTGAAATTATCAGAGCATTTAAAAGAACCAAATGTATTACCTGTCATGTCATGCGCCCTTATGTCTTTTCCAAGCAACACATAATGAAAACTAACCAACATCTGAAAGTTAATAATAGTTTTTCACTGGCGTTCTCTCAAAGGCATTCTCCCTTAGCTTAAAAAACCCTTTCTAAATCTACTAATTTCTTACAATATGTGATAAATTTCTTACCGAGTTGCTTATTGCCTTTTTCTCCATGTTTTTGGAAGAACTCTTACTAATTTGCCCAGGGCTCAAAGGTTTAAATACTTGTGAAAGGTGTCTGAAAGCAGCACAAGAGAAGTGATGTCAGTCCAGTATTCAGAGAGTTCACAGAGATGTTAATTCACATATTTATTAGACTGAAAGAGCTTCGAGAGCTCGTGGAACATAGCAAACTCGCCACTGACAGGAGATGAACTATACATCACTGATGTGTTTGCCCTAATGTTAGTTATTATACAGAAGGGGAGTATTATGTGAAGGATGGCTACAGTGCATCATTGAGCCATGATTAATTTCATTTTTTAAACTATGTTAAACAAATGAGTAATAAATGATTTCAGGCCCGTCCAAAAATCCTTGTACATGAAAATGATGAAAAACAGTTTAACGGTCTCATACCACAGTTCAGTAATGTATAGTTTACAGTGTTTTCCATGTTTTCAACAAGTATTTTTTTTAACATTATAATGTGTAATGTGTGAAATCACTGAAATTATCTTACCTGGATTTTTAATGATTTAAAGTAATTTGAAATCTATTTTTGAAGCAAATGCCATCTAAACATTAGAAGAAAACAAAAAACACAACGTTTCACTATAAACAGTTTGTCACTGTTTAAAATTCAACAACAATATATAAACTAAAACATGGCTCCCATTTAACAGAACAGCACAAATAGTCCTAAATGGGTCCCTTTTAGTGAATAAAGCATGCTGTTGATGGCTGACACTTTGAATATCCCAAGTGGTGAGACCTTTTCAAACAAGCTCATCAGCATTTAGCATGCCTGGCTTGTCATGGCAGAATGATTTCTGTCTGTCAGACACTTTGAGTTGCTGCCCCACGGTTGGGCCTGATATTTGCCTAGTCAGACCATCGATCGGCCCCAGTGTTTTTCTTCTGTGCCTTGGCTCTTTAGTGGTGGGCTACATCGCAGACGCCTTGGCATCTTGAGATTTGATTCAAGCACGGTGGCCAGGCCTTCAGACTGGATTGGGGACCGGGGTGGGAGAATAATATTGCTGACATTCACAGAGATCTAAAGGTTTGTGAAAGGCAGACGATGGAACATTTGTTCGCTTCGGGGCACTGAAGTTTCTTGCCAGCACAGAGGTTCTGGGCTGAATATAAAGCAAGTTTTTCTTTGTTCCTAAGAAATGGCCTTTTTTAGCAACTAACACACATGGTGTGACAGTGATCATAAAGTCCTCCTCGGCATGATAGCGAATGAAGCCTCATTTTTGGCACATAAGGTGCTGCCTCACACAATTCTTATTAGTGGGTGAGAGTGATGCAAAGCAGTGCACAGATGCTAGTCCGCAGGGCCTGTTAAACATGCAGACTTTTAGCAAAAGGTGACGTACGATCAGAAAGGTCAGAAAAGGTTGTGGGGTTTATATGCTGGGCAAAGTAATGGAGGCAGTGTCATATGCTGGAAGATTCAGAGTGTGATTAATTTGTATTTCTGGGGGTGTATAACTTTTGAAATATCTTATTAAGATGAAAGAGGACATGTATTCAGACAGTTTATTCCCATAGGTAGGGTTAAGCTCCATATGGGGGAGAAACCGACATTAAATTCAAAGCATTTTACAATGCTTTTCCTGCAGAACGTTTTTATTTATATTAGTATTCAGAAGTTTTACAAATTTCTTTTGTCTGTTTCAGTTGTAACTCATGGCACTAATGAGGTGCAGGGATCAAGCCGTGTGGTTAGGATGATTTATCAGCAAATGGTCAACTTCAATAGTCATTACATTTCCATCTCCAAATTTGCAATCTTGCACGAGCTTCTGTCAGACAGAAACTTTTGAAAATGCCTAACCTTTTGTATGTCTGCCTCATTGACATTCAGTCAGAAACCTTTTTGTTGCCACCTGCTGTGGCGTCTTTCTTTCACTGACCACATTTTACTTCATTTGAATACACTGAAGCCCAACTTGTCCAATAAATTGCACATGAACTCTGATATAAATCAAAATGCAAATAAAAGATGCAAAGTAATACAAATCAACATGCTTCAAATATGGAGTGCATGTGCTAACATTGAAATAAAGAATGCATAATAATAAACAGTTATAATGATGTGATTCACATTACAATGACAGCCATTACAACTGTCTGTTGAAGACCTAATTTTGTCACACTAAAAATCAATTAGTCCTCTTATCTTGAAATGTGGTATTGAATATTCATTTAAATGTCTGTTACATTTTTTTAAAAGCACAACACTTGGCAGTAGAATTCTCCCAATTAACTATTTAGTTCATTGTCAATTGATTTTGGCATATCCAGGATATCATGGAAATCAGCAAGATTAATTTCATGATTTTGGTAATGTGAGTGCATGCGTGAGTGAGTATGTGTATCTGTCTGTCTGCTGCTAATCTTACAAACTACTGGATCAATCAGCCTAATATTTTTTGTGCACATTCATGACTGTATGCTTAAGGACCTCTTGTGGTTGATGCGATTCACAAGTGTTGAAAAACGTGTTTTGTTGACTTTTTAAAACACTTGTTGACTGCTGAATCCACACTCCTCTTTTTTTCTCTGACAAAAATATCTTGACATTTTGCTACACAGGGCTGACTACATAGTGAGCAACAAGCTTACTCTGGTACGGTGATAAAAGCACAACACTTACCAGCAACATCCAGAGTCCGCTGGCCGATGTGCTGCGACCCAGTTTTGTTGTGTCCGCTGCATGTCGTCATTACCACAGCAGAGGCAGAACGTTTCTAGCAGATTTTATAGACTTGCAGATTTTATTGATTTGGTCATTTTTTCTTGATATTTGTGCTTCTGCAATAAGTAAATGAGTAGGTAATGCGGTTAAATTGTTTTTTTTACTTTGTTTTAATTGTGTTCATTGTTGTTATTTCCTAATTTTGTTGTGCTGTAACCTACAAAGTAAGTACCGTTAAAAGTCCAATTCTGAGTACATGGATCAAAGATTTGTGGCGATGTTTCTTATTAAAAATACATTCATACTCATAATTTGGTGTATCTTCTGAAAGTACTGCGGCATGTCTACTGGAATTACAAGAATTGTCTAGAGTGGCAGCAATCAGCTCAGGAGGCTGGAGCTCTTTTTTTTTTACTGTATTTATCTAGATACAGAAGGCTTCATCTCCAACAAGCTAAAGCACATTTTTTTTGTTTATCTTTTTTATCCCCTCAGTCTATCTATAATTTCTATGAACGTTTGGGCATGTCATCCCTCCTAATCGCTTTTCTAATTCCCTCCTGCCTTGTGATCACAAACAGCAAGCACTATTTGCACTTAAAAACATGTGAACATGTTTTAAAAATGAAAATAACAGCTTAATTACTCTTAAGGCAATGAAATGTTGAGTAAGAGCACAGGCATTCTGTCTGCAGGTGTTATTTCTTTTGACAAAGGGAAAAAATAGTTTTAATATAATATAATGAAATTAATATATCTGGGCATGTTGTTTTATTTTTAACCAATTAATTATATTAATGTACTAAATCACAGGGCCTCTTTCATCAAGTATGTTGCGTCATGATCCTGTGAGCGAACTCTTCCCATGGGACGCTCTGCGGAGTTTGCCCGTCAAATGTTCAAACATGGCTTTCATCCTTCAGCAGCTGGGAATCTACTGTTGGTGTTAAATGTCACATCTACATATGATTGATCTGATTCAAACTTTATCCTCTGTTGCACTGTCGCTCTGAATCAAGATCAGGCAGCAGGGTGTGATTACAATTTAAGAAGGATAGTTATTTTTAGATATGGGACAAATTGTTTTGTGCCACTGGCCATCTTATCAATCATGTAGGATGTAAGGATCGAGCGAATGCTTAAAAGACGCACGCTGTCTACTCTGATGTTACCGGTCTGTGATTTTGCTGTTAAACCTGCTCCCTGGTTTGTCCCGCTAATACAAAGAAAATATGTGGAAGAAAATGACTGGAGGAGCTGTGTAAATAACAATTATTGTGGCTGGAGTCTTTTGACTTGAAGGGTTATTTTGCCGATTTTTAACCAGCTTTGTATCGTAACAATGTGCTTGGTATGTGTAAATACTTTCCTTCCATCTCACCAACACCCAGATCTACCTGCTCATATCTCAGCTCAAATCTGTGTCTTCCAGCAGATTGGAGCTGGCTCTAAGGCTGTTGCTCAAACTGCAGATTGTACTTCTACATTTTCATATATATGCCACCATGGATACAGAGAGGATAGAAGCGGATCAAGAGAGAGACTCGCTCCCCTCTCTCTCTCCTTCTCTCTTTCAAATACAGATTGAACATGCAGTGCTGATTAGCTATAAACCAATATTCTGTCACTGTACTGCCTACTTCTCACCTAAAATGTCTACAGAAACAATTTTAGTGCACTTCTGGTTGTAATGTCAGAATTTGTGAACAGGAAGTAGGCACCATACTGTTAACTGTATTGTAAAATGAAGTTGAATAATACTCAGGTCAAACTGTAAAACTAAAGCTGTGATGATACGAACTAAGATTGTGTTACTGCGTTGTCTTTTTCTCACCCAAAATGTCTTCAGAAACATATTGGAGTTGCCCCTTGAAAGTTGGAGGCTTGAATTATGAGACCTTCAGTTGGCTGATATTGCTTCAAGTCAAGCAGTTGTTGTTTTTTTTGTCTTTTTTCCAGTGCAGTGTACTTTTGTCACACTACTCTTTGCAGATGTGGACATCAGGCAGTGACACAGGGAGGGAGAAACTGCACCTTATGGTGAATTTACAGCTCACAGCAAGTTAATACGAAACAGTCTCTGGCTTTTGTTTGATATCTAGTGTTGGCAAAAAATGTTGTTGTACATTTATGACCCTTTGTTAGCACCATTAGCTTGTTTACTATATTACATGGATGCCACTGTCACGCTGAAAGTCCTGCAGAGCCCGTTCAGACTCCAGAACTTTGTATGTAAAACTAAACAAATTGTTGAATAAAATATTCTTATGGAACAGCCAAATCTGATTCGACTGACAGAATAATGAGTCTGGTAGAGCAACATGTTTTAACTTACTGTTTAAATGCAATTTGAGATCGCTTGTTACCAGCCATCAGCCATATTGTTTCCTGTAGAAGAGCGACAGGAGCATTTATCGGTCTGTTGTGGCACAGTGCATTCTGGTTGTTGTAGGGTTTTTTTTTTAACTTTTGAGCAAATTCAAAAGCCACAGGCCTTTTTCTCTGTTTTCCCTGGTGATGCAGCACCAATTTAATTCATTTGTGCAAATGCATAGACAGCCAAGTTAAATGAAAAGACCATCTTTAAGCAGTGAAATACTTCTTTAGCTCCCTCAAAATGAGATTCAGATTGGGCTACTTGAAGCACATATGGCACTGTCTTATTAGCAGCTTCCTGCAGTAGGACTAGCCCAAATCCTTCAGGAATCAAGCCAGTAAAATGTTCAAATTTTTAGAAATATGGACAACTGGTTGGGACACAAATAGAAATGTATTTCCTGCATTCTGTGATATCTCCCCTTCATGTTAAAGATGCTGCTGATGTATTCATGATTGGATGATTTGCCAAAGCAAATACCAAAAGTCTCTCAAAAATTGTAGTTTTAGCTCTATTAGGACTAAATATTGCATTCATAAAGCTCTTTTCAACACCTGGTCAGTTTGTGTATCTGCGATGTGGCTCTGCTGGATAGAAGAGAAAAGGAAGCACACAAATGCGAACACACACACACACACACACACACAGTCATTCTCTTATGTCGGCTAAAATATTCCAACAATTTGGTCGTGTCTTTTGTCGAGATAGACATGCAAATTAAATGAATTTGCTCCAGTGTCCTCTTGAGGGATTTTCTGAAAAGCAATCCAGAGGCAATTTTGAACCATTCAAGTATGAGTCGGACAACAGGGTGGGGGCACCTAACCAAGGTGCAGAGGTTTGGGACCTCACTGAGCTAACTAAAGAAAATGGGAAAGATAAAAAAAAGAGGCTTAAAGCTTAACTGCTTTATTCAGCTCGGTGACTTTCAAATAGACCTTGTTCATTTGTCAGGGCTGAATAAGTCTGTGTAAAGACTGTTGTTGCTTGAGTGACACCTGGATTGTTCGTACTGGCAGCAACTACTGTCACTCATTATGCCGTCAGCCCCTTTAAACTGCTTTTTTTTCCCTTCGGGGCTTTCAAATGAAATGAAGTCTATAAAGGGGCTGCATAGATACTATATTCTATCACCCCCCACCTCTATGTAAAGTAATAAGACCCATAGAAAATGTCTAAAAAGACTGTAGTAGCATTGAGGAAATGCTATTGTAGTTCTGTGTGTTGACAGTCAAAATAATCATGTGACAAAGCAAAGCAGAAAAGAGGAGAAATACAGCATTGATATGAGGGGTTTCATTGGATGTGGCTGGAGAAGTAAAGGAAAGAAACAAAAGGGAAAGTAAATTGCTAGGGAGAAGAAGGCTATGCGCCACTGATGGAGTGGTATCCTCCATAATCTTACAGATTACTGTCATTAACACACAGGGTACAGGAAGTGGTCAAATGTCACCATGAATTACATGTTCTGCATTGCCACTGAGTGTTTTGCAGTGCCCCTTGATACACACATTTAAGTATTTTAAAAACAGGAGCTGGCACAATTTCAGCTAATGGCAGTTTTGATCTAAAGGTCACTGTTTCACTTTTTCTGAAGTGTCTGAAATCTTTACTCAATCCATTTCACACATCAAAGTCTGTTTTCTGACTCACTGGTTGTAGACTGTGGCTATAAACCTGCCATTTGTCGGTTGATTTAGGACAGCACTCTCCCTTCCTTCTGCTATCTGCATGTTACCGTTTCCAAAACATGTGGTTTTAATGGGTCCTGTTCCTCCAGAGCTAAAGTATAGTTATATTTCACCTCAAGGGCACTGATTAGCCGTTTTTTTTTTTTTTATCACCAAAAGTTGAATCACACAGTGACATATAACTGTTACTGGTTTTTTTGACATTTTCTTTTGCAGTGCCATTTTAATCACAGGACTCGCCTCCCCACGAGCCTTGTGATCCACCAAAGTTCACCCCCAACACATATTTTGCAGGGGAACTATCTATCTATCTATCTATCTATCTATCTATCTATTTATTTATTTATTTATTTATTTATTTATTTATTTATTTATTTATTTATTTATTTATGCCAATTTTAAGGTGATTTTCTTGTATTGTAGTTGTTTGCTTGATTTATGTTATTTCTACTTTTGTTGCTCATTGCCACCTTCCAAAGATTTTGAAAGAAGCCAAGTCTATTTTTTAGCTTTCAAAGAGTTAAACCTCTCTATAAAGGCACGATATAGTGGATTTCTGCTGCTGTCAAAAAAACAAAACAAAGTGGGGCCCCTTCTAGCAACCCAATGACAGCTGGGTACTGCTGTTAGTTAGGACATTCATTAAGTGTAACTGTCTGCACAATGAAACGAGCATACCTTTCTGGTCTCCAGAAACAAACAAACAAACAAAAGAAAGAAAGACCAGGGTGTGTTAAGCGGCCTCAATCGGCTTCTTTGCATTGGCCCCCTTGAGAGTCTAGGACAGCCACTGCTAACAAAGTGGCTAAATTGCCATGTTGTTTTAGGTGCATCTACTGATGCAACTAATGTTTCCAAAAAGTCGAACTCTGGTCCTCATCTCCGCACCTGGTCGAATCTTTGATTAATTGCGGAAATTTATCACTGAAATTTCAATGCCCAAACAATCCTAGACAGCCCTAGATATCTGCCATTCCAAATTGTTTATCATGAGTTCAGTGTTACAAGAGTGGCATTTTTGTCAGTGTAGTACTCTTTCAGTACCAGCATGGTAGTTAAAGTTCTGGCAACGGTTCAATTCCATTTTCCAGTTTCTGTTTGCAATGTCCCGTGGGATAAGATAGAAGGCATGGTCTTGTGGACATGTTATCTGCAAGGGAGACAGTCACTTTCCCCTGCAGCCACTGAAAGCCTGCTGTCATTATCAACCATCAGTTGAATATTACCTTTGAAGTCATGTTAGTCTACTGCACTTGGTAGTGTCCCTGCAGCATTTAGCACCGAAATATGTCTTGCTTCTCACTTTTAAAAAGCTGTGTGAATGCTCAAGCTTTGATGGATGTTATTTTACTGTTGACGTGTTTTTTCCTCTGCTGCAAGTATAACACGAGAGAAATCTGTTGCACATTTCTTCTTCGTATTCACTGAACCATGTGGACTGAAATATGAACTCAAATATGCCTTAGCAAATATGACCTGAATGACACTGAAATGACAACTGGACCGAGACGAAGGCATTTCATATACTCGTGTATTTCTCGTAGGACTTGTTATACACCATCAGTACCATCGCTGAATAGCTAAACAGGCCTGGGCAGTAAAAAATTTTTGGTAATGTTTATTCAAACACATGCACACACACACACACAAAGTTGTAAATATTGCTAACATTGCATGCCCTCTGCAATGTGAGGACCCTGAAAGCCTCAAACTTAATTGTATTTAGTAAATGTATATTTCAAATAGATGTTGCTCATCTGTGAAACCACACATCAACCACAAACCACAGCCTTGGATTTCATTCTGATAACCACTGAAAGTTGACACAGTGCCTTTACCTTAAATGACTTGCCTAACACTCATGCATGTAAACTGGTTGTCTGCTAGTCTATATTTGTCTCTGGATTCTTTTGCTTGTCTTGTAGAGAAGCAAAGACTTTCAATAAACTTTCTAAACCTCCAGTGGCCATACAAATTGGAAAAGTTTTGTAAAGACAAAACAACTCTCAAAGAGTTCTGCTGCTTTCCAGATGTAACAGTCTTAAGATATAGGGCATTTTTGCATGATTTGATAGAACCAATGATAGATATTCGTAATCAAACCCCAACGCTAAGTGAAGGTCTGTCTTAAGGCTGCCACTGCAAGGCGTAAATGTCATGGAAACAGCCAGTGGTTGGTGCCTGTGTTAGGTCAACTGTTGATGTTGGTGGACTCCATTAACAAGCCAGTGTATACTGTTGTACATGGTTAGCACCACAGCAGAGCTGAAGAAGGGCAAGTTTCTCTGAAGTGCACAAAACATCACATCTTTTAGATGTTCCCATAACCTTTTTACCATTCCTTTACATAGAAAGTAGTTCACAAGCTGTAAAAAACTGTAAAAATAAAAAGACTGTAAAAATGATAGACGACATAAAAACTTCTCAAAAGTGAAGTCGAAACACATTGATTTGCTCCTGGCTGCTGGCTGCTGTACATGTTATAAAGTTTTTGTCACACTGATGTTTGTTCAAGTGTTCGTGTTTCTGATAAGTTTGGTGTTAATTAGTTATTTGATACTATAAAAAGGGTATTTGACGTCATGATTGACATGGTGACGATTTCCAATTAGTGTACTCGAGATCAATGGTGCTGCTTGTGATTGGGTCTAGTGGGTCAAGCAGACAGCATACACTGGCTCAGCCTAGCATTGCAGATGCTTGTAAGTTGCACTCCTTATTAAAGTAAAAGTCAACGCTGGAAGGAAATCACAGAAGATTTTTATTTGCATAGAATCTGAAACTCACTTTGATCATTTTTGTTTAGTTTTCACTATATATTTTAAGGCAAACTGTGACATTGCTGACATGTAAAACAATAACACTGCACTACAATTTTATGCTCTTGAAATTAATTTTAAAAATTATATTTTCCATATAATTTTCAGTATTTTGTCATATCTTCAAGAATATCGTTATCGCAAAATTACCCTGAAATATCATGATATTCTTTAAGGGCCATATTGCCCACCCTTAGCATAAACTGAGACGTGTCGTCCATCTTCATACACAGTCTCCAGCTGTTAAAGACAACCAAGAAAGTTGGGAAAGTCCCACTTTTTAAGTTACAGTCAGTTGTTGGCAATAAAACATGAATAATAAATGTCAAAAATTATGTACTGAACCTGTATTTTGTCCATTTGTGTTATGGTTTGTTATGCTAATGGTTGACTAGAAATAGCTTGAATGGTGAGTTTTTCTTGCTTACAAAGAAATGTTAAATTTGACTTAATATCCCTAAAAACAGCCCTGTTTGCAGATTATCTGAACCCAGTACAATGGTTGGGAGCACTTATCTGCCACTATGTTCCATCCGCTGTCCTCTTCACTGCTGACAGCATGTTGTTCAGATTCTTTTGCTTTTCTCCTCAGGAGACAAGGGGCCATTGTTGAGGCAGAGGTTGGTGTTTTTATCCATCTCGGCACTCAGAATGATCATTTGTCGGCTGTTTTCCTCTCTGTTTTTCCCGTCTATCTCCCCATGGGCAGCAGATCTTCGTGTTTCTCCATCAATTTTTCACTGTCTTTGTTTCATCAAGGCTGACACTCTAAGATACAGGAAGTTCAATGTCTCCTGGGATTTAGTGTCACTCTGAACATTGCTGCTTTTAGACATAGTCAAATGCTGGAAAATTTTAATAATTTTGATTTATTCCCTTAGCAATCTCTGTAATATCATCTCTACAGCAGAAAACTCAACCTGAGAATGAATATGGATTGTTGTTGATTATGAGTATTATTAAAATTGTTGTTTTTGAATAAATTCTTGCAGCAAACTTGCCACATAAACCTAAAATATATTTTAAAAAAATGATTAAATATTATCTCAAATAAAATTCCTCTGAGATTAGGCTACTAATATTACTGGCAAACTATATAACATTATTGCAGGGGTGTCCAAACTTTTTTTTAATGGGGGCCAGATGGGATAATGTGAAAATAAAAGGGTTATTCAAATTTTTAAAAAAGAAATCAGAAGCAAACAAAACAAGCGCAACTGTTTCATGTTTCAACAGCCCTCAATGTCGACTTCTTTGCTGTGGCCATGTCTGTTACCTAGCAAGAAATGTGTGCCGTTGGGTAACTGACTGTTTGTTTCCAGTCTGTTTATGAAAACACATTCATTTTACCCACGTAGTTCTGACTTTGGCATGCCTACAAACTGTGTGATACTCTTATCATCATGAAGTGAACAGAAAAAATGTAAAATGAAATCACTTTATTAACCAATATTGAATGGAGGGCCACATATAGCATATTTTGAAAGTCAAGCCAAAGGCCGTTTAAACTTGGTCTGGGGGCCAGATTTTGGACATGCCTGCCTTAATCTGCCTTTAAAAAAGGCCGTTGCTTACAAGTGGCTAAATGAGATTCAGAATGTCATCACGCCGAACATGGTTTTACAGCCTCGTTTTGGTGGCAAACATTTGTAAGTTTCATATCTTTACTGTTGGTATGTGGTGGGAAAACGTGCTGTTTTTTTGACATTTTAAAGAACAAATTTGGATTCAGATATAACATGGTATGCATTTGAGGGCATTCTTAAACCAAGCCAAGATAAAGCACCACCTGGGAAAAACATGTCTTATTTCTTTGTGTGCTGTGAGTTAATGGCTCCTCTGCAGAACCACCACTGGTAGCTCATGCATACAGTAAGCTTTATTTATGTCAGAATTGACTTTGGTTATTGCGCCTCTACAATACCAGCACTTTTTTCCTTGTTGAAATTACGCCTCCGGTGCCCAAATGTATTCACTATATTTGTCACGCTGTCCCAGAGTGCCTCTTTATGCGCTGGTAAAATATCTCTTCTTTGAGGCAGAGAGCTCTTCGGTGCTGTCTTCCCCACCAACACTTCCAGCTACTCACTGCAGAGAAATTTACTCCTCCTTTGTCTATTACTGAATTGCTGCTCGGAAAAGAAATTTCAGTAAAACAGATTAGGAGAATGTACACTTACAACAAGCCACACAATTTAACACTTAAACATTCATGTCCTAAGAAGGAGAAGCTGCAAAAGACAACAAACAACAATGGAGAAAAATACAGATTTATTTGTATCATCCAGTGCAAATACATGGACATGAATAAATTGTTTATGAGGCTTATCCAGATTATGTTAATACTCAGAATATGGTGTTATCAGGTTATGCATATTGCCTGTATACATCCTGTTTTCTAGAGCTAATATATTCAGGTTTCTCATAACCGGAATCTGGTTATTTGCACACTCAGACGCATAAACGGGATACTCCAAAACCCTGATCATAAACCAGTTATTCACGTCCATGTGAATGTACTCAGTGTTTAAATATACAGAAAACAAGCCATAATTTAATGTAGTATAACTTATTATAGTCAGAGATAGGAAATGGGAAATCATTTGCACTGACCCATATGCGCCTATGTTGAGTGAGTGTCATCAGATCTAAGTATCGAATCTTTGGCAATCTGTATTATTCTGTGTATATGCAACAGTTTTTGCACCTGCCACAACCTTATCACTTATTTTATCTGTTATGGTAGTAAATTAACAGATCTATAAAAACAAATCTCTGAGGCCTTCACATGCTATCCATCCATCCATTTTCTTCATAAATTGCTTAAATGTAACTATTCCAGACATAAGGGAGCATGCCTGTTTGGTACAGACCACAGCAAAAATGAATTCATCAAATTTTTCATTCATTTATTTTTTCAGTGAAAATTAAATGCAAAAATTACCTATCCCACTAAGATTATGACTCATATTGCAGTTGCATCATCTGTTAAAATAATCGTAATATGATTTTTTTGTCTGTTTTTGAATATATTTATATACTATATAATTCATGTGTGGTGTACAGAGCCTCCACGACTTTCTAAGCAAAAGTACATAACCACGTTGTGCCAGGGGGCCCGGAAATCTTGTTTTGAGCTAAAAATACCCTGTACGGTTTCATTTATTTATCCAAGGACACATGTGATGTATTTGCACAGGGGTCCCGTGCAGATGTTGTTCCTCAGGCGAGGAACCTGGAAAGAGAGGATACTCACACATCCTCTTCTTCGTGTAGAATATCCTTTACCAGTTCCCTCGGGACGCATACTGCAGAGTGGCTACAAATAATAATAAATACACAGCTAGCATGAGAAAGTCCTTGAAGAGTTGATTAAAGGGTTGTGTGTGTACACACACGAGCCTTTTTGCGTGATGTTTTTGGTAATCCCCTACACTGTACAAATTTCATTCATTTATAATCCTTTGTTGAAGCAGATTTTCCTTCACTATGTTTCAGGACAACAAGGCCCCATAATTACAAGGTTTATTTAACTGTGACATTTGAATTAGCTCAATAATTAAGCTTTCTAGAAGCCATAATAGCTTCAATGGTACCTTTGAATGGTTCCCCGTGAAATAGCTGTGGCAAGTGGCTGATGTATGCATGAAAATCATGTGAAGGGAAGCGTCTTCTCTTAAAGATGCTTCTGAGAAGAATTGGATCACTGCTGTCCCCTTCCATATCTCAACTTAATTTTGAAACGCATTGATGGTGATGGTCAGAATCATCTTTTTTACCTGCTATGATTCATGACAAACAGCAAACAGCAACATCAAGCAGGGATGGATATATCCATGTCCTCAGTCAAAGTAATGTGAGGTCATGCTTTGTTGGCTCTTGTAATTTCCCATGTCTCTTCCCTTAATAATGCTACAATGTAATAATGTTTTCATGCCTGAGAAACAAAATCATATCTTTCTGGTGAAAAATATCACCAAATCTGTCCCTTGGAGGATGTGAAGAAAAAAAATGACCTTACTATGACCCTGTTACTCTGGATTGCCTTAAGTGCTCTCCTGGGCTCCTGAGGCCCTGACACTGCAGGAGAAGAGTTTGGAGAAAATCAAACAAAAATCAATAAGTACACCGTCCTCAATCCCCTACTCAATTACAAAAGCCTACCGTGCAGCGAATCCACTGCAGGTCTAATTATTTGCCTGCCCTTTCTCACAGGTCTTCAGTTTTTAAGACACAGAGAAACCTCATCACCTCATCACATAGTTAGGCTTGTTTCTTTACTTACCCAGCAGTGATAAGTGATGGCTTTAGGCTCCATGTTTGAGTGCACAAATAATTAAGATGTCCTCAGGTCTCATAATAAAAAAATGAATAAAACACTGTAGGACAGCAACTAATTATTTTAATTCATTCTTTGTTGTATAAAATGTAAAAAAAATGAATAAATCACAATGTCTTAAAGCCTATTAATACAACTCAAAATTGCTTGTTTTCTTTGACCAACAATCTAAACTGAAAGTTATTTAGTTTGTTATCACATTAGATGAAGAAAAGCAGCAAATCCCTTGCATGTGTAACAAGAGAACATTTTTGCATGAAAATCATTTAAATTTAAATTTAAATTTAAATTTTACTTAAAGGTCAAATTCAGTGTTATCCATTTTTTTTAAATGAGGGCCAAATTAGAGAATGTGAAAATACCTTGGGGCTGTATCTCAAAGCATATGGATTATTAAAAAGTCAAATACAAATGAGACGAATGTAACTGAGAAAGTATTTTAAAAAGTGGTGTCCCTCGCTGTCGACTTTATGCTTTACTATCTTGCAGGAAAGGTCTGAAGGTAGGTAACTGTTTGTAGGTTTGGTTACCGTCTGCTTATGAAAACATCCATACAGTTCCTGCTTGGTGCATTTACATTAAGGTTGTGGAACTAAATCTTCACCTGTGTGCCAAGCTTGTTGGAGAATTTTGGTGGCCAACGCAGAAACACAAATTGCCCCACTGAATGTTAGATTTGTCCATTCTGGGTTGCTGTAGAATAACATGGCCAGCTCCTTGGAAGAGGACTCACTACATATGTAGATATAAACAGCTCATCCTAAGCTAACAAAAACACCACAATTCTTAAGTGATGATAAACTAATTAAAATGTAATGTAGTTATGAATATTACACATCATTTCTACCTATAGATGCACCTAAATCCTACACACTGGACCTGTTAACATCTGATCATCAAAATAGCTACCAATTAACTTCTGTCAGTCTTCTATTCGAGTAAGCAACTAATTGTTTTGGCTCTTGGCAGTCCCGTCTTTCAGAGACAGTAAGCATTTTAAGTCCTACCCTTCTGCACGTAAACCTCTCTTATTTTAGCATACATGTATCATTTTATCTGCCTCTCTGCAAAGTTGAGGTATATACTGGGGTCAAATGCTGGTCATAGTCTTAGATGCATATTGTCTACTACACATGCTAATAAAATATAAAACAGTGGTTTTGAGTTTGACAAGTTGTGATTCTTAGAGAAAAAAAGTCTTGGTTTTGTCCTTATTCATAGTTGAAATTCTCTTATTATTTTAAAACAGTACCCTAGTTATTAACTTCCAGGAGAACTTCATGAAGCAATAAAATCAGCAAGTTATGCTGAGCGCACACGCTGGGAGAGCGAACCCTCTCACTGAATATTAATCCATTCAGAATGAATTAGCATTTAGCATTCCTTTATTCTTCACTCACTTGTCTGGCCATCACTGTTGGTCTGAAAAAGTCAGAAGCACTCAACCCTCAACCTCCTGCCAAAGAGCAGTCACTTTTTCATTAATGAAAAGAACATCTGAAACTTTAATGCGCTAATACAGCTTCTGCCTTCTGTTTCTGCAAAGAATTCATTTGAGGTGGAATAATTTTTTTAGTGGATGTTCAGGAGTAAGGCAAACAAAAATAATGGAATGAAGGCATGAAACTTTGAAACAATCTGTTACAGAGGCAGATGCACAGAAGATCCATTCGGCTTTGTGTGAAGCCTGATAGCTTTCCAGGAGAATATATATGTTTTTTTTATATAGCAATTTGAGATGTTGTCACAAAGAAAACAAGATTGCTTTCTATTTTTCTCAGATTCACGGCATTTTGTTTTCCACAGTTACTTCCACTGTTGCCATACTGGGGATAGTGTGTGCATGGAACTTCCAATACTCTTTGGTAGCTGATAGCTACCAGGAAAACAAAAGTGTTATCCTCTTCAAATTTTGGTTGCACAGTGGAGTGCTTCTCTTTTGCTGTGAATCGAGCCTTCATTTTCTTGGGAGATCGTACCCGGTAGCAGACAGAATTTCAAAGTGAAAGTAAGACTTAAAGTAAACCAACCTAAACACTGATGGTATCAATATTCTAAAGCCATTACATTGAGCAAGCAACATTTATTACATAATGATGAGTTAATACAAAAACTTGTTTATTTCCACTTTAAAGTAGCCTAAAATAAAGTGTCAAGAAATCTAGAATGATAGATACTGTCAATCAGTCCTAAAATCAACAAACCAGTCCCTCCAGGATTCTGCAATGTTGGGATCACAACAGTTTATGCAAATTCAACCAATCCCTGCGAATTCTGCACATATTTTTTTTCATTTTTCTAATTTTTTTTAAAATAATTGTTTTATTTTATGTTTTAATATTGGCTATGAAAATACATCATATCGTGATGTGCATCCTATGTAATTGTGATCTTTAAAAAAGCACAATCTCAGGATAAAAATGTTGTAACTTGCATTGCAAGACTGACAAACAATTTACCGCGGATGTAGTTTCAAAAGTAAAGAAAATACAAGCTGCGTTGAAGAGAAGAGTATAAATTGCAGAATTTAACGTATACCTCGATTTTAACGAGGGAAAAAAGAGCATCACGGAGCAATGGTTGGGCAGCCAAATAGCTTCAGTCACAATAGCACAAAACGTGTGGCTCAGTAGGCCCCGATGAGTTGTTTTGACCTTCTCGCAATTTTTTTTGCATTTCGAGAAATCCAAATCTGTTTTTAACCTGACATGTCACTTGCCATTTTGTAGGACTAATTAGGTCCCATTATTGCTCTGCTCCTTTGCATACTCACTGAGACCTATGGGGCCATTTTGCTGAACTAATGTTCAAGAGTAAACACAATTTTGTCACAATGTTTCCATTTACCACAATGTAAGTAATAATGTCCCAGTGACATTGGACCAAAGACCAAGATCCCATAAACACTGGAAGGCAAATCCAAAATTGTTGTTATGCATGCCATAATAAATTTGGACATCTTATAAGACCTCCCTAATCATCAGTCCAAAACATCAGTAATTCTTGACAGGATGTTGTAAAGCAAATAGATGTCCACTTTCTTCACCCTGTAATGACTTGTAGGCTGCTGCTAAGAGTCCGGGAGAGTCTTTCTCACTCTGTATTAATTTTTAGTGAGGAGGTTCTAATATTGTCCTTTAAATGTAGTGCTTTTACAGCCCACCCTTAGCATATAATGCATTCGTGCCTAGATCTTTTAAGTGTGCCATTAGACTGTTGAGTCCACTCTTATTCTGTCCTTCTTTTTCTGCCGTAATGTTTGTTAGTTTCTCACCAATCCTTTATTGTGTAACTTATGGCACCAACTAGTCAATTTCCTGTGCAACCATTGTACTCTGTGAATTAAAGCAAAAATACTCTGACGAATCAGAATTTACCAGTGAAATATTAACATCAAACACCTCTATGTAGCTGTTTACCAACCGTGTCTGCACTTCTCTTCATTTTCACATTTGATCATTTATTGATAGAGTCTGAACTGCAAAATTAAACTAGTGTGTGTGTCAGTGTGTGTGTTTGTGTGTGTGTGTGTGTGTAAGTGTATCTGTGTGTGAGCCTGCATCTATGCGTGTACATCACTATGCAATATGTAGCAGTAGCTGATGAGCCAAGTCAGTGAGGAAACACAGATGTTCCTGTAGGAAAAATCCTCCAATAATTGATGCTGCAGAAATCACTGAAACTGACAACGTTGTTCCTGCATACGGCAGCGAGAGGAACGTCACTGCTGTCATAATTGGGCTGAAAGACAGATGGTGAGCGAGATGATAGGCCGGAGTTTGAAAAGAAGTCTGCTGTCTCCTGTGAAGAATCATATGCGTGTCTGTGCTGTCTGTAAGCCTGATTATCAGATCCTTTCGTTTGCACCGCTGCCGTCATTCCAATAAACAGTAACCTACCTGTCACCACTTCCACTTTGCTTGAAAATGGAACGTCAACGAGGGGCGCAGGGACTCTGTACTCCCAGGATCCGACAAGAGACAATCGTGATCTAAGCTGTTTTAACTCTTGGAGAGATGTCATGAATATGCCATAGTGTAGGAAATGATTTATTGTTTAAAGCAGGCTTTACCAAATTTTTCAGGGCCACGTCTCCCCAAATAACATGAGCTTATGGCTGGATATGCATTATGTACAACAGAGTTGGCCTCTAGTGTGACATATAACATATACATGTGCTTTATAAACAACAGGCATAACATGGTAATAACAATTATTTATCATGTCTGTTATATGGCGGCTGATCTTATCCTCTGCTCGGAGTGTAAGGCGCTCCCGAATCTCATTGTTTTCCCATTTTTCAGACATTTTTGGCCATTGTTCTTACTCTTTGAGTTAGCTGCTAACTGCTGCAAGCTGCTTTTATAATTTTCCACGGTGGGTCTCACACATAATGTTGTCAAAACTTTACACCCATCACACCCATGATACCATCCTGCAAGCTAGCCCTGTCATACACCGTTTTAGTGTAGTTACTACCTATGTTGCTGACTCAAAGGTGAGGCAAACTCTGTCTTCCCCTTTTGCAATCGAACTTTTCATACAGAATGGCAAGGCGGCATAATGGTGCGATATTCCAGCCTTGAACTGGTAATGTTAAAGGGGCTTTGGTAAGTCAACCAATAATGATATCGCAAATGTAAAAAAAAAAAAAAAAAAACCTCCTAGGCTGCCCCTCTCTTTAGGAAGCAGTTATATTTGAAACCACACTAAATTCTGTAATTTTTTAGAAGGTTCACTCTGAATCCTACTTAAGCCCTTTTCACCATAAGAGAATAATATTGCTCGGGGTTAGTGGAATGTAGAATATAACAAGAGATAATATTCAACGTTTAGTTTCTTTATTCATTAAATTTCATCAAACAGCAACGAATCTGTTACCCTTTGGCTGCAGTAAAATGGACTAGTAGTGAAGAAAACTGACATGAATTTTAGCAAATTAAAACAAATTAGCTTTAAATAATTGATCACATTCAGATACTGCACTGTAGCTGCAAAGTGCTTCTAGTAGTAGTGCTCGACATTTAGCATATGCCAAACGGGTGCAAGAAACAGACATTGGATATGCATGAGCAGAATCACAAAACATGGTGTATGAAAGGTTAATGAGCCCGGAAAAGCGGAGTGGTCTCTGTCGTGAGAGACTTCCCACTTCTGGAGGAGTGAGGCAAGTAACAGAAGGAAAACAGCATATTTAACAGAGTCAGTGTGTGGAGGCTGAACATTCATGAACAGACTGAAGGCTCAGATGTGTTGAATGTGGGGTGTGATGACAGAGTTCATGAGAGTTCAGGGGGGTGAAACGATGAGGTGCCCACACATGAAATCACGTCATTTTCACTCATAGTGGGACTCATGTGGGATCACTGGCATGTCTGCGCTGGTGTCTTACCATGGTGTTATCTCTTTCCACTACATTTACATGTATGTGCACATTCAAACACATTCAGCACAATTTCTAGTGTTAATACGTGTTGATGATACTCTTTTTAACTTTGGCACCTCCAGAGTTAAATAAGCACTGACATGTTTTGACTTGAACGAATTGTGCATTTAATTTACCCACTCATTACAAATTAACACCCAATCTTTAAAGGAAACACGTATATTAATATTATTTGTTATTTGTTGTAAATCATCACACTAAACACAGCTGTCAGCTCTGCTAAATTTGTGCCAAATTTTGACTCTTAAGTCTATCTTGCAATACAAATGAGATGAATGCAACTGAGAAAGAATTAAAAAAGCCATGTCCCTCGCTGTCGACTTTATGCTTTACTATCTTGCAGGAAAGGTCTGAAGTTAGGTAGCTGTTCATAGGTTTGTTTACCATCTGCTTATGAAAACATCTATAAAGTTCCTGCTTGGTGAATTTATAAACTGTGTTATGGCACTTTCATTGTGTGGCAAACAGAAAAAAACAGGAATTCAACTTGCTTGATTGAACAATACAGTGCGGCAGGCCACATATAGTATATTTTGAGTGACCAGCAGCGGGCCGTTTAAGCTGCTAACTGTAATATCTTTTCATTCACTGAAGTGGCTAAATCCTGGACAGTGCCTTTCAACCAGGTGACTCTTTTTCTATATGGCGATGCGACAGAGCAGACGACTCTGGTTGAGGAAAGAGAGCAGGAGTGTGCTTTATGATAAATAAGGACTGGTGTGAGGTGGGAATGTGAGGTGTTGTCCAGTTCCTGCTGTGGATAACTACTAAAACAGCACTGCGCAGACGCAGCAATAGAGCAACACTGCCGTGTTCAGAAAGAGCGACCGTGCGGCTTTTGAGGTTGATATGTGTTGACAGTTATTCCACAACCAGAAACCAGGGATTACTAGAACCATGCTGAAACATGGGGAATTATAAAGCAGCAGCCAAAGATGGAAGAAGACAAAAAATGGACTAAATCACAGTGCACAAGTTAAAGGAGCTGATGGGATCACATTTCACCGGAGTTGTTCCATGTGATGAATAAATGATTGATTGATAGTTGTTTTTTTAACCAGCTTAGATTATTTCTTGCAGGAAAGGAAGCTGTGTGCACACCCGTTCCTAGAGATCTACAGAGAGGGTCAGATCCAGTTCATGGCCCCTTTGGCTCGGCAGGGAGATTTCTACGTGCCTGAAGCCCGACAGGCCGAAAGGAAGATGTCAGGACAAGAGGAACTGCACAGTGACTCAGAAGTTTCAGGTACGTATACTTCATGCTGTACTGCATAAACTCATATTTTTTTTAAACTTACAAGTAAACCCACAGGGATTTAAAGCCCTGTTAAGCCACACAGGACCACAGGCTTGCCAGTTGTACTGCTGGAAAATGGGCATCATTTAGCATTCCTACATACCCATTATTATAATTTGATGATCACTGAAAAGCAAAAAGTTGAGTTTGATATCTTTGCAGAGACTGTTTAATGTCAGTTTGCCATTTGATGTGGGACTAATACACAATCATAAAACATACCCTCTGCGATGTTACCCCTTAGTTTCTGTTTTAAATTGTAAATTTAGGTGTAGACCTATTACCACTGGTATGGTGTATGGATTAGCAAACATTTTCTTATTGGCACATCCAGCTTATTCTGAGAAACATTAGCACTGATTTGTCTGATATTCACCTTTTTTTGGCTGATTTTGGTCTACACCTACACCTGAGTGAAATGTGAGGGTCTTTAGTCGCTAAATGCTTCATTTTTTTACCAGCTTGACACTAACTTTGTCTTTCTGTGGAGTTGAGCTGGTAGCTTACAGTGTTTTGGAGCCTTTTGGGTTCTGGTGCCAGAAACAAGGTTGATGTTAGTGGTGAGATTGAACCAGAACAGTGAAGTTGAAGGCTGCAAAACCAAAACAATGAGCTGAAAACATTAAAATGCCCAGCCTTGCTAGAGGGAACAGCAGAGTGATGGTAATTCTCTGGGTTTGTCAAATCAAGTGACTCTTTTTAGATTACCCTTAAGCTCAATTTATAAGGAATCAGGCAGATGGTCAACAGCAGACAGATAACTACAGGATGGCTTCGGAAAACCAAACAGACTGTTGGAATGTCAGGATCGCAAAATAAAACACACATGGCAATATGTTGCTTTGGTAATGTTATACAAAATTACAAATGATGGAAGAAAATATATCAAGCCTGTCAGCATTAAAGCCTTAATCGTGATGCGATTAAAGTACGTAATTAACGCATTAATTTTTTTTTTAAATTGTGTTTATCGCCACCTGGCATTTCTGTCTTTAAGAGGCTGTACCAGGCTGTGTTGTAAGGGTAGAGCGATGATACTGGTATCATGCCGAGATTACCCGAGGAATCCAGTGGTATCAACCATGTCATGCTGGCTTTTCAGTAAGGAGGCAAAAATTTAGGCTAAATTTTGGCAATGGAAAAGTGGCGTGGCCATTTCATAGGGGTCCCTTGACCTCTGACCTCAAGGTATCAGGCTGAAAATGTTTTCTATGGGAACCCATGAGTTTCAACCTTTTAGATATGCCCACTTAATGCTAGTCCCATCCGATTTTTTGCTGTCATTTGATTCCTTATCAAGACAGTCTGGTAAGAATTGCTTTTTGCTGCCACTGAAACGGTTTTGAAGTGCAAAATTTTTAGAAATTCTGTGATTAATCGCAATTCAAGAAATAAATTGTTGACAGCCCTGAAATATATCAAATAAAACTATTTTATATTTATTATGAGTAATGTCAAGTAAGCCCATGTTTTCAACTGAGCTATGTAACGTTCGGTTATAAATTCTGTCAAGGACGACAGCAAAAGTTAAAAACTTTGGATGGCCAGATACAGTAATCTGTCATTACATTGCTGGTATTCTCTGCTGACCTCAATTCTTCTAACCATCCTGCTGTCCTGCTCCTGTTCACTAAAATGATATCCGGTTTTCCAGATATAATTTTCAGGCGTCTGCCTGATTCCATGTGAGTACAGCATTAGTCCTTTAATTAGTGCTGCTTTAAACATACAAACAACCACCAAAAAACCTTTCAGAGAACTGAAATTGGCCACTAATACCATAAAATTGTATATAAAAAGTTGGTGACACATAATTTCAGGAAGAAAGCTTTCTCCTTGAGTTCTGTACAGTCAGCTACTTTGTGATGGCCATTATGAAGCTGCATGTTAAGGAACCTGTGTTTTGGCTTAAGCATTCAGCCGTGGTATTTTCCGCTTGGGTGGGACCCAGGGGAATTGGACCTTGTTTCTACTGCTGTTTTGTTTATGAGCAACCCTGCAGAAGCAAACTGTGATTGACACCTTCCTAGGTGTTAATGAAAAGCCCAGACACAACAGCTTCTAGTGGAGGTGTGCTGCCACTCACTGAGGGGCCATCCACAGCTATACGGACACTGCACAGAAAACTTGCTGTCAATGTTAAAGATGCAAAAGCACTTAAGCACAATTTCACTTGACACTGATTGATCCTCATGAGACACATGAGCTTGTGAAGGAGTGTTTTTCAAAAGTCAATCCTGGTTGATGCGAGATTAAGCGAGTCTAATCACGCGTTGACAGGGAGAGCGAAAATAAGCCTATTTGATGATAACGGCCTCATAGCACCTAATTACTACAGCTGTGTGACAGAGTCCATATTGCTCAATATAATTCAATACAATACAAGCAGACCATATAAAGAATCTAAATATAGCACAACTGAAACTTAAAGGATACAAATATAACCAAAAATAACCACAAAAAACACTACAGGATCTACAGGGGGCCACATATTACAGTATAAACTTAATTTTGAACATATTGTAGATAGCATCTGTTGTTTCTGTTGTTTACACATAGGTAGGATATGATTGAAGGTCATAGGTGAAAAAAATATATTCTAACTCATTTATTCAGCAAAATACCAAATGTTATTTGAATATTTTTCATCTAAAAAAATAGAATTTGCTACTTTTCTCTGTTTTGAAACATTGCGAATTGAATATTTTTGGATTTTGAACAAAACAAGCCATGTGAAGATGTCACATTGGACTCTGAGGAGCACAGTGCAAAATTATTGATTTATTCAAGAGGGATTTTTATCTATATTCAGTGTGGATTTAGGAAAATCTGCTCTCCAAATGATTTTAATTGCCTTTTTTAAATTCTCAAACTGCCAAAGTCTGATACATCCTGACATCCTTAGGGATCATGTGAGAGCTGGTGCCAGACATTTAGTGATCCTCTCCAAAAGTGTTAGCCATCCTTTCTTTGTAAGAAAGATTTGTTTGAGATAACATTATGCACAAAGAATTGGTTGAAAGCCAACTTAAACAGAATATTTCCCTAGCTGTATTTTCTCTGTTGCCTCTGCAAAAAGTCACATCTCTACAGGAAACAATGCCCCAATAGTCCATCTGGATCTCCACTCTTTGCTACAAAATGGAGTGAAACTTAGTGCTATTGACAAATCCACTGCTTTTCATGTGTCATGGGTGCGATGCATGGTGGGAATGACGTTTGGGTGCATGACTGTGAATGATAATGTGACAGGCAGCCATGCTCCTGTCACACTGGGATCAACTCAGCCAGGTCAGTGGAGCATTCAGGACACTGGAGGCGTCTTTGGTCCATTGATCCCCAACGCACCCATCTGGTTCCCAGTGCTCTCCATACCGACCCCGTCTCAGTGACCAGATAAATCCCCAGCCTCCTCACACATGGCTCCTCACTCTGTCAGACAGTCTAGAAATCACCCTGTCATTCTCCAACATAGTTCACTGTGGAACAACTCGCAATGTCACAAACCAGTCTGAGTGAATCTAGTGCAACATTTAGTTTAAGTTTGCCATTACCATGATTATCATTAGTCTACATTAGTTGTCACCAGAGCTATTTTGAGTCTCAAGGCCCTGACACACCAAGCAAGCATTCGGGCCATCGGTAAGTGTCTGTCTGTGTGGCGTGTCCCAAACCACTGGCCATGTTTGGCCCTTGTCATTTCTTTCAAGCCAATTCAGCTCATTGAATGGATGTCGGAACTGGTGGTGAATGCAATAACTCTGACTGGCAGGTCTACTCCCTGCAAGAACAGAGAAACAGAAGTGAGAAAAACAAACAAATAACTATATTGAAGAGGGAGTGAGATCGAAACAAACTTGTTATATTAAGTAGGATTGTTTTTTCTTAGACATTGAGCTCTTCAGCAGAAGCAGTTCATTGTGGTTTGTGTTGTTGCTTAATAGTGCACAGTAAATATGCTTTGTTCTTTCAGCATTGCGTTGTGTTTTTAATGTGCTAACTGGCTAATTCATATAAGTGCACAAGTAGAGAAATGAAGTTAGAAATGTAATCAAATGGCTAAAGTCAAGAGTGAGTGAGATCGAAACAAACTAGTTATGTAAGGTAAGGTTGTTTTTCTATCACCATTGAGCACTTTAGCAGAAATGTTTCCTGATGGTTTGTGTTGATGTTCACTGGTGCAAAGTAAATATGCTTTCTTCTTTCAACACTGGATTGTGTTAATGTGCTAACTGGCTTATTAGTATTGAAGCTGTCTTCCAGTGCCACGCAGGTGCAGAACATACATGCATGTTGGCCGTCGATTGTAGTCTTGTGGTGTGTACATATGCAACTTTTTGGCTGACACACACGTGAAACGAGGCGGCGCAGCATGTGGCATAGCATAAAGATTTATGCTTGACTGCATCTAAAAAGTTCTTAAAAGTTTGCCGACTAGCACAGCTACACTCACTAACTAACATGTTATATTATGTTTGTTTAATCTATGCAGAAACAGAAATGTAAAATGGACATGTTGTGGTTTTACTTAGAGTAACTTGTATTAAATACAGTATTTCTTGACTGTTGCAGTGGCTTGCTAGAGTGTTGTCCTTACCATAAGGGTTGCCAGGCAACTAAGAGACACCAACAAATTAGTAATATGCTAATTAGTGCATTTTGAAAGTGTTGGTAGGCAGGTGTTTTTAACTTTGGATATAGAGACAGGCAAACTGTTTCTCCCTGCTTCTTGTATTTAAGCTTTAAGTTTAGTCGGTGAGACAAGAAAACTTTGAGTTTGGACATCAAATCTTAACCTGCTCAAAGTCTGCAGCATCTCTCTCCGTCTCATTCCAATAATTGTCACTCAGATGCATGTAGAGACTGATGCTTGAAGGCATGACTAAACCCCTCCGATCAAATGTGGCAACAGTTTTCGCCTTTAAAAAATGAAGATATCATTCCTAATGTGGCTCTTCCAATCCAAATGGGATTATTCTTCCTCATTGACTGATTAAATTTTGAGACTAGCTGTAGGCATCCAACCAGCAGAGGAAAACCAACACCAAATCAAACCCATTGTGCTATCTGAGCTCGGTATGCATATTTTTTATGTTTTATTTCATTTTTCTCTTGGCCCCATCAATCACATGCACATGAGGTGGGTGTAAATTAATCAGCAAGAGCTTGTGGCTAGATTCAAATATGGATGTTTTTTATTTGAATTTTGAATGCTTTTTTATAAAGATAAATAGGAGTTAATTCTATACTGTACATTGGGTTTAGTGCTGATTTGTATGCCTTGCATTCTTTCTCATGCATACAACGTATCTCATAGTCCACTGTGTGCAGTGTTATTGTATGGAATAAATAATTTATCAGCTATGCAGTGTACATGCAATTACTTTCAATTATCCCTTGTTCAAGCTCCAGTTTGTTTGTGCTCCTCCCTGACCCCTTGTCCCACATTCTCTGTCAACATTAACTGATTTCCACTGCAGTATCTCTCCTATCTGTTCTAACATATTTTTGGCACATGTGACAAAACAACATGAACTTTTAGGACTTTCATGTTTTCTAGGTTAATCGCAGCACACACAGCAGCAGGCTAAGCACACAAACGTGCAGTATTTTGTTATTAACTAGCAGAGTTGCTCCTGATTACACTTTCAGAGTAATTACCGTTTTGTGCTATTTGCAGGCTACTGTGTAACACCATAATCCAACCCTGCCGTATACACTGTTGTCTGACTGTTTTACCGTGTTTTGTTTATATATACATCAATCAGCCAAAATATTAAAACCACTGACAGGTGCAGTGAATAACATTCAGCATCTTGTTGCAGCACAATGTACTGCAGGGAAATTGTTGGCCCTGGCATTTATGTGGATGCCACCTGACACATTCCACGCACCCAAGTAGTGTTACAGACCAAGCATACTTCGTCATTGCAACAGTACTCCCAGATGGCAGTGGCCTCCCCAGAAAGACAATACACCATGACAAACTGTAAAAACTGCTTAGAAATGGCCAGAGGAACCTTACAGAGAGCCCAAGGCGCTGACCTAGTCTCCAGATGTCCCAAATCCCAATCCGATTGAACATCAGTGGGACATGGTGGCACCCCAGGCATCAACAAGTCAGAGGCCCTGAATTGGACTTTGCTCTGACCTGTTAGGGTATGGACCCTACCCCCCCTGGGCTGTGTCCTGCAGTGTCTGGCACCAGGGCGTTGGCAGCAGATCCTTTGAGTCCTGTAAGTTGTGACGTGGGGTACTAGCATGTCCAATGGATGCCTGACTCGGGGAAATTAGTGCCAGGTCAATGTCTTAATGTGGCTGTGTGCCTGACTCAGAATTATGTTAGTTGAATCATTCGGCCATGCAAAATGAATATTTGATGGTTTAGGTTTTTGTTTTCAATGTAAAGTTTGAAAGTTTGAAGAGAGTCCAGCAGGAAATTTAGTGAGACAACAATTTTGTGCAACAAATGTGCAACAACATTTTTAGCTGACAATAGATATCAAACAAAAGCAGGAGACTGTCACAAACACTGCACCACAGGCTTGGACCCAAATGTGTCGTATTAAGTTGCTGTGAGCTGTAAAATCACCACTTTTAAGCAAAGGAAAGAAAATAATGTTTTCTCAGAGCCTTACAGTGCAGACTGTCTCTTCCTCCTCACTGCAGCTGCAGCTGCAGCCTCTACCAAAGAGTAGCGTGACAGTCAAAAGCACTCACTCCACAGTAAAGTCTGGAGACCAATATGTCCCCCGAAATACACTGTGCGGCACACTGACTTGAAAACAAACAAAAAAGACTGCTTGACTTGAAGCAATCTCAGTCGACAAAGAGGCCTCTGACTGATGTTTTGAAACCTCAACTCTCAGGGAGCAGCCCTACGTCTTAAGCTCTTGGTCCTGTTCCTGAACAGTGTTTGCGGTGTTGTATGGCATTTCTACCTTCTGGGTGGCCTCTGCCTTTGGAAAGTACTATTACCATAAGGGGAGTTTTTGTATATTATTCACTTGTATACATATTTATAGTAGTCAAGTGTTTGTGTTTGTGCAGCTTGTTGTCCTTGTTTTCAGTTATACGGTGAAAGCAACATATGACCAGAGTAAAATCCTTGTATGGGCACTTGGATTGCAGTTTTATCGATTTTCAAGGTATACTATGGTATAAAAATCGATGGTTATAATACTGTGTATATTTGCTTGTATGCGATATTGAAAAAAACTGCACCATCAGACGGAGAATCTCGACTGTGCATGCGAATCTCCTTTCTTCCTCAACTGTCAGACTTTTTACACATACCTCCATTTAAAAAAAATGGTTTGAGGTTTTAATTTATACAAAGCATTTGTTGAACCAAAGAAAACACCCTCATTCCTTTAAGGGTCATTGTAAGTGATAATGTAACAGTGTACACCATGAAACCCTGATATTTTCTGAGATGGTTATGACATCATGTAAATCTTACCAGTGCAGCCCTAATAAGCACATACATGGCCTGTATTACTGATTCAGATTTCCAATTTGTATTTTGCTTCTCAGAGTCTCTTAACTTGAGAAGAGAAGTGTGACATTTAACATGTCTCTGATGCATAGTTCTGTTTTCTACCTTTGAAGTTTAATGAGGAATAAAAAAATACATTGCTTTGCTGTATGGTGCCACAGGAGCTTGTCAGCAGCTCCTTCCACTATATTTGTTGTCTTTTCCTTCATAGTGTTAATTTCATGGTTTGAAATTGACATATGCATTTGTTTAGGTTACATTCAGTGTTCATATGTGCTCAGAATGAAATGTTTAATGCGTTTTCAAAGGGAATAACATTTGCTGATTGATACTACGTGATACATAATACAGTCCTTGCCTAAAGATTTGTGCTTTTTATATGGTATATTCTATTGAATTGCACACAGGTCAGAATAATTTGTTTAACAACCTCTTACCCTGTTCACTACAAAATTCTCAGCTCCCTCTGTTTATTTGTCCTATATCATAATGTCTTTATCACCTGTAACATGACAATTAGCCTCCTCCTGGCTCCCGTCCACTGTTGGACCCGTCATATGAACAGTTAGTTCTTTTGTATCATCATCATCAGGTCTGCAGTTAATGACAGGCTGACTTAGTGCGAGGAGATATTGACTCGAGGAGAGCATTATGTGGAAGCACTCACAGCCACACAGAGACCAAAGGTCAACAGACTGGCACATACAGGCATGAAATTGATCCTATTAACCCACAAGGAGCACACTAAAAACACTGAGGAGTCAAGTGGACGGGCTGCTTTTATGAACCGCCCCAATTAAAGAGCGGAAGACCTTTAGCTGAGTTTCTAATTATCAGCATCGCAATGCCTATTTTGAGTTCTGACTGCAAGTTGCAGCACAAGGTGTTGCTACTCTTCACATAGTTCATTAACAACCAGAAAATATGTGAGAAGCAACTACGTCAACTCTGTCATGAAAAATGTAAAAAAATAAAAATAAAAAAAATAGGATTTGGGACTTAAATCTATCTATCTTCAGCTTAGTCAGTATGACAGTGTCATTATATGTTATTATATATTACAGCTAATCAGCTGTAAACATCACATGCTGAACTAAACAGGAACATGGGTTACATTATACATTATACCTGAGTGTTTTTGCAAATTAGTCATTAGTTCAGGATCCACAAATAAGATGAATTACCACATATTCAATTTTATATCATAAAATGTAAACATGTGCATGTGGGCTTATAACACAATCAAATAAAACATAAAAATAATGCCAAAATGAAGTGTAGTTACTTTCAACTTAGTAGATACATAGCACTGCAACCAAAAAGTGAATGTTATTGCTTGAAATTGAAAATAAAATGGTTTTTTTTACAAACCTTACATATTCAGGAGTCATGTAGGGTTCATTCAGAATGGACCTGCGACCCACTTTTGGACTGCAACCCACCAGTTGGGAACCAATTCTCTGAAGCATATTCGGAAAGATTTGATATACTGACAATAGTTTGTACATGTATGCATACATTTCCCTGCATGCATATGATATCCAAATAATCGTGTTCGAAGTCAAATTAAGCACAATTTGATAAAAGAGATTATACTGTAGTTAGTCTGAACTGAAGTCACAGTGCAGCTCAATGCAGCTCAGATACCATCATGCGGATTTGGGTTCAATCCCAACAATGGATTTTTGGGCAGCCTAGTTTTTCTCATGTGGTGTTTGTTTATAGAAGCCCTCTCTCCATCTGTCCATCTCGTCCTTTTGTTTTCTCGTTGCTCTAGGTGCAGACTCAAACAGCGAATACAGCTCGGGGAGTGGGGTTCTCCTGTCGGACAGCAGAGAGACGTCCCTGGCGGCGTCCTCAGCCCGCTCTGTGCCTCTCCAGGATCAAGGGGAGAGGGACTACAGAGGGAGAAACTCCAGGGGGAACTCGTTTAAAGAGCTGGACTGGGAGCAGACTGGTGGACAGCAGGCAGTAAAGGAAGAGTGGCATCATGGAGACTCCCACCAGAAGAGCCTGGAGGCTCCCAGTCAGGAGTGGTGGGGAGCTGTTGGAGGAGAGGAGTAAAAGTTCAGTAAGGGATATTAGATGAGGATGAGAGAGTGAAGGATTGAAACTTGAGAGGTTTGGAAGTACAAATTATGAAAGCCTGTCCAAATAGGTAAATATCAAAGGAATAGACATGTGATATTCCACATTTTTACTATTGTGAACAAATCCAGCCCAGTCACCACAAGAAATGTTGGCATTGTATTTTGTTGGCAGTGGGCTTAGCGAAGGGTCAATCGTGCCACCAAAACAGGGTGTTTTTTAGTGAGACATGGGCGGCATTTCCAGCTGTGATTTTGTTATCAAAACTGGATACTTTAATCCAAAACATGATCTTTTCCTGACTATAACTAAGCGGTTTCTTTGCCTAAACATAATCACATATTAACCACAAACATTTCTGTTTCAACATATCTGCTACAGAAAAACATACAAATTAGCTGTCAAATGATTAAATTCTTTAAATCATGATTAATCGCAGAATTTCAATGTTTAACCATGATGAATCACGTTTTTCAATCAAATGTTTCAATTACAGTATTTTGTATTTCAAAACAGTTATGAAGTCCACATTGACAAGGTAAAGCAATTCTTACCAGATTGTTTTGAATTGGAATCAAATGACAGACTCATGGTAACCCACACAACCCATTTTCACTCAGAAGGACCCCTGTGAAATGGCCATGCTGTCTTTTTTAACGCTAAAATTTAGTGTGATTTTGGAGCGTTATTCGGCACCCTTCCCTAAAAGCTACTGTGACACCAGTATGATACCACTGGATTCCTCGGGATTTATAGTTTTATATGATATCAGTACCATCACTCTAGCTTTAAAACTCATTCTGGACTCGTATTAGGATTAACGCATTAATGCTGACAGTCCTGATACAAATGTGTTAGCTTTGCTGAAACATACATTGCTAACATTTATTCTGGCGACTGGGTTGACAAATCCAACGAAAAGACCAAAAGTGACAATGTACCAGTCTTTCCTACCCTGAAAGCCAATTCTCTCCTATAGGAGAATTTTTACAAACAGGTTATGAATCCTTAAATAATTTGGCACTGTAGTTTTTAAACAAATGTTTCTCGAACAGGAGCAAATAGTGCATTTGTTTGAGAACTACTTTTAGCTGCGTATTAACCCACATTTTGTGCCCTAGTGATTAAAAACAGTAGCAGGAAGGTGTAAGTAAACTGTTTATTTAGAGCTGATCCTGCATACACCAGTGAACATACTGTAAACTAGTTATTGGACAACAAAGGAGATCTATGGTACAAAGAAATATCAAACTTTGGCTACAAAGGCAATGCATTCTTTAGAAGGATCAATATGTTGCTAATTTTGGCCTTTTTAGTGGATTTGTTGACAATAAGAAGAACAAAGACAGTAACCTGACTTATTTTCTACTTTTTCTATCACAACTTTATATTTTTTGTAAATATTAAAATCTGCTAGATGTTGCTGACAGAAATCAAACCACTTGAAATTTGCAGAACGTATTCAGGTAGCCTGAGTTGCTTGAAACATTTTTACATGTGTTGTGATATTTTTCAAAATGATACAACATAATTGCACTGAGTATTTGTTAGAAAAAAAGAAGCTTGAAATTTTATTTTGCTAGAATGAATCTTGCATTTCCAACAAGATTTTTGTTTTTCAAAGGATAGTTTCACAAACATGCGAAACATACAATGATACTTATTCACTTGTTTACAAAGTTCCGTAATTCCCTTAGTTATTAACTGAAATAAGGCATTGAAATTATTATAAGCACATAGACCTTACAAATTGATCTGTACTGTTTTTTAAGATTTTCTTGTGTTTGAATATTTCTGCACCTTGTTGTAAGTGTTATGTGTATTTTCACCTGGCTGTGTGTTTGCGTGGCTGTGCTGGTGATGCATGTGTTTTGATATTAAATTTAATTTATTTCCAAAGAGAAAGGTGTGAACAATCGCATAATTAGCTTCTCCGTGCCGTCCTCCTGAGCATCTCTGAGATTGGACCATGATTATGGTGAGTGTGCAGCGTGCTGCCATGATCAGTCAAGGAGAAAGATGACAAGGCATGTGGGCTGACCATTAATATTCACTTCACTATCACTGAAAGCAAAGCTCTGTGACTCTACCTTTTATTTACATCTGGCCTCTGGCAATCTCAAATCACCTTCACACATTCATCCCCAGCTCCTTCATTTTTCTCTTCAACCATCATATTGTGTTATTTTACTTTCTCAGCCTTTCTCCCATCTGCCGTCTCTTTGCACAGACTAATTTCTGTTTGTTTTTTTTCTCTTTTTTGTTCTTTTCTCTCTTCCTCTCTGATATGGCAGCTGCGGCCAGAAAGACCACCTGATGACCCACAGCCTATAATGTGTGTCCAGTCATATCCATATTCTTCATCTTCCAGCAAACAAGAGATCACACCGAGCTCATCGCGGCAAGCCGTGCTTGCTTGGAGGGTGCAGGCGGCTCAAAGGGATGTGCATGTGTGTAATCAAGTGAGAGAAAAGCAATATATGCCAATTTCACGTAAATAGCCATTTCAATATTCTGAGCTAAAATGTGTTCATTTAAGATTTTCTTATTTTTTTATTTGTATTTGTAAAAAAGTACCGTTAAAGTGATGCCAATACAGTTCTTTATTCCATACCCACCAATGGAAGCATTATTTTGCGTAAAATGTTTATTCCCAGTTTTTTCTGAAATAATCCTTCTGCATTTTATACATTTATTTAGAGGCCGATACCATTTGCACCCAGATGTACATAGCTAACAATGCTATTTGCACCTTGGGTGTAAATAGCCAAATTGGGTATTTACAGCTGGGTGTATATTGGTTGGTATCTAAGCACACTAAAGTCTGACGGTAACATGAATGGGTCTGTTAAGCTATTCTGCTAAATTTTATATACACAGTGTGCATTCAAAACAAAAACTAAAAATAATGAGTCAACAAAGTCTAAATAAATTAATAAATAGAATCAGCGGAGAGCTGTAAAAAGTTGAAGCCAGCTCAACTTTGATTTTTAGTGCATCAAACCACACAGCGACAAGAGGGAATTTTACCTAAACTGAAGGTGAAAGCTTTATATATATATATATATATATATATATATATATATATATATACATCCTATAATACAGCCTTGAGTTGAATTTACTTTTAAAAAGTCTAGGAAACCGACTGCCTTGAAAAATATAAGTAAATATAACTACTGATCTTAATTTAATGTTGACTTTATATCTAATTGTTAATTTCACTTAAAATGCAATTATATTTACTCAGTTTTTAGCAACTCCAACCAAGTTTATTTAGCCATATATCTATTTTCTGCTCAGTCATATTTATATTTTATAAACACGTGAACAAAACAGAATTTGCAGATCTCCCAACATCATCATGGCCAAAATCCTCTTTGTCAAGTTCAGTCACATTAACTTAGCTTCCTAAAGCTGCTAAAATTTATGAGCAATTCTAGATACATAATCATAGTACATTAATAGTACAACATCAAGACATACAAGTCAGTACATTCATACATTGTACAGTATATCAGCTTCTTTCCCTGCATGGGGCTCTTGAGTGCTTACCCAATCACGGACCCACTTACTGAGTTATCTTGACAACTGAGTGAAACCTGAAGCAAATTTTGGACACAAGAAATCTGAAATCTGTCCAGATAACCCAGTAAACTTACCTCTTGGACCCAGGCCTCTGTAGCATATCGTTTTTGTCTGAATTGCATTTTCGGGCATTATCAGTGTGGTCTCTGAGGAAAATGATAATGCATTCATGGAGATCTTTAGCCGCCTAACTGTTCATTAGAGTTTTTTTTTTTTTTTTTTTTTAACCTCACCAGCACTCGTTAAACCACTCTATGTTCTTACCCCACATGGAAACGTGAAAACAACAACAAACGAGCCTGTTGCAGCTTCGTTCATTCATTAATTTACTTTGAATTGAAGCTGCCTCGGAAACTTAATTGGCAGAACGCTGAGCTGTAACTTGACAAATGTTCTACAAATCAGAAGATCTATAGGGGGTGTTTACATTTTTAATCTAAATGCTGATTGCTCTAAAGATGTGATTAAATTCTCAGAGGATAAAGTTAAACAAGATGAATTAGCTTTAAGAGTAAGAATGAAGCACTGAGATGCTTCTGCTGTATAATTATAAAACCTCTCTGGGAGCACTGGAGGAACTCCTCTCTTTCATACGATCACACATGGGGGAGTAACTTGCTGAGTCCATGCTGATCTGTGAATTATTTGTTGGCTACGAGGTGTATTGTGCACACAGGTGGGTCGCAGGGAATCTAATCATAACGAGACTGAAATATGGCATCACTGGTGTGACAGAGAAATTATCTCAGTGGGGTAAATACTCTGGGCCGGCTGTGTCTTTGGAGTTGGTAGTAATACTGTTTTATATCTCTGGGAATTAAAGAGTAAATCTGATTTGTTACAATTTGTTTTTTAATTTCGTAGTCTGAGTTCACTGTTCCTGTCGATATCAACCACTCTGTACTCACAAAAGTAATTACTGAGATCCAGGAGTGAGTCAGATTGATAAAAGGCTTCCAGGAACCGTTCCACCCAATATCAAAAATAGATATTTTTCCTCTTACCTGTAGTGCTGCCTGACAGTTCACATTGTTCTGGTGTGAGTTGCCAAGTTTTGAAAATATTGTCCACAGAGATGTCTGCCTTCCCTCTAATATAATGGAACTAGATTTCTCTCGGCTTGTGGTGTTCAAAGCACCAAATATGTACATCTGAAAAACTCAACAGAAATGTCTCTTTCCAGAAATCATGATCTGGTTACTCAAGATAATCCACAGACCCTGTTGTGAGCAGTTCTAGTAAGCACTATTTCCTTTCAACCGACCAGCTGTATCACTGCGCAGAAAGAAACGTGCATCTACTCACTGACGAGAGGCTTATGACAGCGTGAGATTTAAACATTAATGTTGTCCTCCACAGCTGAGTTGTAACTTTAGCTAGCTCACTGATAGCAGATGATTTAGCAGTAGATGCCAACATGTTCGCATACCAAGTTAACTTTTCATGTCTAAATATGATGTGCTAGGTACCCTCTTGAGTCTGTTGTTCACGTCCCAGGATAAGTGAGTCAATTTAAGCTTGTTATATGCATTGTGTCTTTTTCAAAATACACTTACATTGTAGGAAAATAAATGTTTTAATGTTTATTTCCTTGTGAAACAAAAGCACGTGATTAGGTTTAGAAAAAAACATCATGGGTTGGCTTAATGTTTACCAAAGAAGCAAAAAGCATGCTACTGGGTGAAAGTTCAGGGTTTTTTGGACACATCCATCTCCACTCCCACCTGCCCTATAAGAACTTTCTAGATCTTTGTATTAATGTAGTTGCTGCTGGCGTTACAAACTGCTGCCGCTTGGTGCGTAACATACTGCCACGAAAGGTGCCTCTTTGTGTCAGTGTCTGACACCATGACAAAGCAGTGGTATTTGACCATTAGGAGTTGAGAACGGGCTGTCGATGCATGTTTCCTTCTGCACAGTGCTACGGTTTTCAGGTGTAGCTCGGTAGAAGGAAGAAGAGTTACCACATGAAAGCCTAGTGCCATGTAGTTCCATTATATTGCAGAGAAGGCAGACATCTCTGTGGCCAACAATCAGTAACTCACACCAAAACAATCTAGACTGGTAAATATAACACTACAGGTCAGGTAAGAGGAAAAATATGGATTTTGGGGTGAACTGTCCCTTTAACTCAGACGTACTGTAGAATATTTGCAGACACATAGTTTTCCTGTGCAGTGAGGTATTATTGCCACTATTATAAGTTCCGTCACTCTCTGTTTTACCTCCAAATAAAGTAGTTTCAGTGATCTGACTAAACTCCTGGCTTGTTTACAAGGCTTGGCACCTACAGTATCTAGTTGTCTCACTGCTCGAGTCTCTTGCCACATTGGACTTTGTTTTTCGCTGTGTTTTCAGCAATTACTTTAATGAGTACAGTGTTATCATAGCCAATAGAGATAACGGCCAAAATTATGAAAATAAGAACCAAGTTGTAATTAAACAGAATTATCCTAAAAGTAAGCATGAACTCTTGGGGAGTTGAGGCTGTGACCTTGCAGTTACAGGATGGTCTCTAGCTGTTGAGTAATCATGCTGCATAAAGGGATATGTCACACAAATTATAGCAAATAAATTAAATTAATTTTGTGCTACTCAAACTAAAAAAAAAAAAATACTTGGAAAAATCCTTCCAATCTACAGACCTTAGTAGGAACAAGTTTTGTTTTTTTTCCAAAAAGAAACAAAAAACAGACTTTCTTCAGTAGAAAGCAGTAGTTCTGATAAAAGCTTGTTTGTTTGTAATACGATGACACATTTCCGCACTTGTGAATATCAACAAAAGCAAAACACCACATAGAGAAACCAAATTGTTGATTTGGTGCAGACTGTTTTGTCATCACTCATCAACGTTAAATTATCCAAAACCCACAAAGAGAGCAGCAGTCAGACTGATGTGCACTGACCACTCGCTAGGAGCGCTTTGTTTCTGTCCCCTATAATTTCACTTGACATTAATTGGCATGTTCCTATCTAAACTCTGCATTCCACCCACTTGCCCTCCACTATTGTAATGTAAACTACAATTCTATTTCAGGAGGAAATTGGTCCCTTTGTGTTAGCTGAGGGAATTATGCAACAAGCAGGACCTGCTTGTCATTTTAATTGCCACTGTACACAGAAAAAGTTCTTCTTTCCCCCAACCCCTAACTGCAAATAGGTATTGTTAGTGCAGAATTGAAACATTTGAAAATGGTGAGATTTGTTTTGTATGAGTGGGTGAGAGGAGGGTGGTGGTGACGAGGTGGGGAAAGGTGGTGGCAGTGTGTGAAGATGAAATAATAGGTGAGCTGAATTCCTGAGTTAACTATATATTGCTTCCTTAACATTTCCAGATTTAAAGGGGAACACCATGTAAAGCATGAATTCCAATGTATTATTTCTATGTCCTAGGAAAATTCAATCAGTATGTGTTAATATACTCTCTCTCAAAGCCAGAAACCATTCTAGAGCTACTCATAGACAATGCATGGGATTTTGTGGACCCACAGAATGTTTGTTTTCTTTTTTATACCCAAAATATCTTTTTTCTATGGTAGCATTCTCAGTCACGAAACAGAAGATATTTCCATATGTTCAGAACAATCCCCTGGGTGCTCTCAGTGTCCTGCCCATTCTCGTCTGGACTCGTAAAATACTGCCGCTTGGTCAGTGTTTTCAGTGTCAGACATCGATGCCAAAAGCCATCTTTCTCCACTGTATGATACGCGGGTTGATGGCATCAGTTTGAAACACTGCTGGTAACCATGTAATATAACATGCTGGGAAATTGCCGAAACGTGACCACATGCAGCGTAATCCCACCATGTGTTTGCGCTGACATAACGCTAGCTCCATCCCAGAATGTAAATAGCAGATGCAGAGGGATTCCTACAGCCTAGATGCTGAAGTGCACTGCAAAGCGGCAATATGTGATGACTTGGGATGAGAATGCGTTGAACAAAGCCTGACCTTTCACTTAGGAGCCTGCTGTTTACTTCCTGTATGAATCTTGAGCCAAACCATGTCTGATTGTTTTTTTTTAAACTTAACCATGTGCTTTTGCTGCGCCAGAAATAAATGTAAATATGAGGCGTTTTACTGATGTTGTAAATTTACTTTGAAAAAGACTGTGTGCATGTGATGAGCAGAAACTGTATTTAGAAAAGACACAATGCATTTAGCAGGAGTAAATTGAAAAATGTCAACATGGAGGGCACTAACCAAGCAGCAATATTTGATTAGTTGGGATAAGAATGGGTTGCAGTATCATCTGTAACATCTTTCCCAATTCATTGTTTATTTAGCAGCATGAGACTTAATACCTGATGACACCATAAATATGAGTTTTAGCGTTCTAGCTTTGTGATTTAGGAAAGAGTTATCCATGTTTATTATTATTTATGGACTGTCTTACACATAGAAAAAAACATGATCATAATTCCCCTTTAATTGTAACTGGCTTTGCACAATGTACTGAGTTGGACACAAAAACCCCAAACTGGTGCAGCTTCTGCACTCCTCACTAATTATGCAACAAGAATGTTGCTGATGTAATATTGTTTGGGGTGAGAAAAAAAGTGCACAGTTGGTTGCATAAAACGGTGTCTCTGTTGAATGCTTTGCTTCAGACCAGCATGTAGTGTAGTTAACCTTAATTACCAGTGAGACTTTGAAGTGTTCCACTGCTGGCCGCACAGCTTTTAAATAGTTAATAGGCTGAATCAGTACAGTGAGGGTTATTTCTTTTGATATGTTTGTATTAATTCAGGGTTAATTGTAACAACATATTAGGAAAAATTGTTTTGGATTTGGAATTTTTTTCTGGATTTGACTCAGTCTTGAACTCAAGTATGCCTCTGTCCAGCCATATGAGCTGAACTGCAGACTAAATGATGTGAACTCTTACTTTTGAGAGTTTTGTGTGTGTGTGTGTGGGACGCTGTAGCCTTGTTCAGTGAAAAAACAAACTGTACAAGGTGCCTCTTGAGTTTGTGAAGTGCTGTGCCACTCATCTGGAGTGTGATTCAGTTTTAATGAGATGGAGGTGAATGAAGAGCTGGCCAACCTTCATAGAAGAGGAGAGAGAAAAAAAGTTGATGCTCATTTCTCTTTTCTCATCTTTCTAAATTTAGCTATAGGGCTGCAGCAGCGCCTTGTTTTGTCTATTTGGAAAGAGTTTTAAGAGAGAGAACCAGAGAGAGGAGAGTTTATCATTAAAATTTAGATTGACACCATACAAGTTGTGTCCCAAAGGGGATGCAATTGATGAGTGACTTTAAAAAAAGACGCATGTGAGAAGTTGGAAACAAGATTTGAGATTTTTTTTTTGTTCTTTACTCCTGCGCTCGCACATAGCCTTCTTTTTTTGTCATTATTTTTCCGTCGCTCCAATGTCGCTGTCTTGCAAACAAAATGATGAAGCACGGTGAGGTTTCTGAGAGGCGAGAGCGCAGCGTCGAGTCGTTGCGCTCATTATAGCTGTGGAGCTGCAGAGAGCGGCTGCAGGAGCGCAGCGATTCCTCAACAGCTCTTGTTTTTGAAGTTGATTTCACTTCCCAAAGAAGAGCGGCTATAAATAGGAAATGTAACGCAGAATAAAAGAAGCGTAATCACAGATTTAATTTAGATCCACCTGCCTTAAGAGTGCAGCCAGCAGCCACACAGAGGAGAATCCGTCGATGCGAGTGGACACATGAGCACTTGGGCGGTTGGTAGGCTGCTGCTCTGCTCCGCTGTGTAGGCTAGTTGTGCACACGGTGGCTGGCAGGCACAAGTTGGAGAGCAGCGGGAGGAGTTTGTCAGACTTACCCATGTGAGCAATACTTCAGGACCAAGGACAGATCCCCACCGCTGCCTGGCAAACATGCTCAAAGTGAACAACATCTGGACTGCGCTCGTCGCATGAAACCTCTGCACGCTGTCTGTTGTCGCGCGGCTTGTGGGAGGGAGACCTGCAGATACATCCGGCAAGAGACATCTAGTGCTACAACCAGGTAAGAAACGAACACTCAGTAACTTTGATTTTATGGTTTGTTTGTTTTTTTTTTTGTTTTTTTTTTTTGCCTAATTACTTTGTCTCTGCATTTTGCTGTCCGACGTGCTTTTTGCTTTTTGAATCCCTTTATCTTTATAATATAATCTGATCACCATAAACTCAATTTATCTGCAATTGAAACCATTATTAGGATCAGCTGATAACCCGACATTCATTGCACTGAAATCTCACATAGCA
Organism: Plectropomus leopardus; assembly: GCF_026936395.1. NCBI lineage: Eukaryota > Metazoa > Chordata > Actinopteri > Perciformes > Serranidae > Plectropomus > Plectropomus leopardus. The sequence goes on from NC_142177.1 coordinate 28,835,570, forward strand.
CAGTGAATATGTCCCACAGCATCCGAACTTGATCTAATAGTGTTTACTACTGTATCATCAGACCACACAACACGCGAGAGTGACTGTAAACTGGCAAATCTTGGGATAACTACGTAACGGTGTTTCCCAGTTAGCACAAAAGAATTGCATAATCTGATATCGCACTGGCTCTTGAGAGTAATTTTGATTCATTTTAGTTTGCAAGATTCATGTAAGTATGTAGAATAATCTAATTTGCCTTTCATCAAATCCGAGATCATCAAATAGTTGTCAATGAATCAGACAGGATGCGATGTAGCAAAGGGATTTCTCTCAAATGTTAGAGGAGGGAAGTGACAGATTGGTACCATGTCTGCATAAATGAAATTATCGTGTTGTTATTCAATGGTTCCACCAGAATTTAATAACAAAGACATTTTGTCTCATCCTTATATGTACTTGCTCTCACTCTCAGATTTAGACACATTATGTTTTTTTAATGAATAAACACCCAGGTGAAATATTAGCACAATAAAGTCATCTGTAGTTTTCTGGGAGCTAAACAGGCTGACTGATTCCCCCTTGTGCTATTTTGATGAAATGATGCACTTGATCTATGCTCAAATTTACAATCTAGCCGGCTGCTCACCACCACTGAGGCATACTAATTCCTTCAGCTGACAAGTCCAGGTGGAGGGATAAACTGTGTCCCCCATTGGAAATGATAGAATGATGGAAATCATTTGTGGAGTTATGGCGGCAACAGCATTTTTCTTCTTTTTGTATTCCATTAGCTGCAAATATGTCATTTGTTTTGAACAGCTAGTTCCTTTATAGGAGCATTAAAGGTGATGATGTTAAATGGGAAAGGTGATTTGTCTTATGCATTCTGACTGAATAGCTGGATAATGTAACAATCTGTTGTTCTGTAGTGTCATATTATTACATGACAAGAAAATAATGGGGAAAAGGATGACACTTTGTCCATTATCCATCTTGTGGAGTCTGTCATAATATTGAGCACAAGAAATACTACTGCCAAAAATTATCATCCTATCAGTGCGAGTCACATAATCATTGGAAAGTAATATTTTAGATAAATTGCAAGGGACAAGTGCTGTCTTTAGGCTTTTATTACTCAACAGGCTTAATGATTCATGTGTAGTGGATTAGACACTAAATTAAATGTCATGTTGTCTAAGTTCAAGTATGCAGCAAAAGGCTATGTGCCAAACAAACCTGAGGGCAAAGCCTAAATGCTTGAGGTGAACTGAAATGATCATTAATGACATCAGACATCCTAGTATTATAATACATCAAATAAATTGTTTTTTTGTGTGTGTGTGACCATAGTGGATTTTGTCAACAATAACAAACACGTGGTTAGCCTTTAGGTCTTTCATCTGCCCTCAACATCCCCAAAACATCTCTTCAGTTGATTTTCCAGATATTGTATTTCTCCATAGATACGTGTACATAGTATGTGCCAATCAGCATCATGGCTGAAAGCCTCTTTGCAGTGAGTCACACATTACACATTAGCTATATTTGGTTAAGAAAAATGGTGTTCTCAAAGCATCTTGGTGGCGAAATCCTTGCTGTCCCGGGTAGGAGCAGTAATGCATTAGCTGATGGTTCAAAGCTGAGTAAAGCACACTGCCTTTCTTTTTGAACTTGCGTTTCAGAGGGAATATTGCGCTCAGACATCTGGGGAGCGAGTGACTCGCTCAGCTTGGTGCGAGTGTGACAGCCGTTTCTACATCAAGATAGTTTTAATGATGTGATCGAGGGCTGATAGGAGCTTCTTTACAACTAAGCAGAGCCTGAGGTGAGCTGATATCACTGCTCCTGTTTAACAAGCGGTTGGTAGGAAATATGATGATTTCATGTCCACCTCAGACTCTCCTGCGTTTTTTTGCATTTCTTAAAGGTTTTTGATGGGCACTTCTGGACCTCCAGCCTCACTTTGGCCTACATAGGCCTGTCTAATTGGCTGTTCCTTATTGCACCATTAATTCACACTGTGACCGAGTCTTTGCATCCAGAGAGCCCCCATCTGCTCCAGCAGACAGCACAGAGGAGCAATTAGACTCTTAATGTTTAACTCTTCAAGTTACTTTCTCACCTTGGTTCTAATAATAGGGCAAAATGTGGTGTAGCAATATCAAACACCTTCACCTACTGTCCAAGATCTGCAGCAGGTCTGAGACACATTTTACATTATGATTTCACACATTACCACATGTAATCCTCTCCGCTGGATGGTGGATAGTGGATAGTGGATAGTGGATAGTGGATAGTGGATAGTGGATAGTGGATTCATCAATGTACCATAAGGTTTCCCACCCACAGCCTGATGTAATATTTATCTGGGGGTTAACTCAACATTCATTACATTTTTTCCTCCTCATTTTCTCTTTTGTTTGCTGCTGAAGCTGCTTCTGGGATGTCAGAGGATATTCTTCTAATGTCCCTGCAAAAACCATGCTTACACACACACACACACACACACACACACACACACACACACACACACACACACACACACATTCTTGAACTTCTATCTTTGTGGGGAACCTGACTGACATTATGTATTTCCAAGTTCTTTACCCCAAACTTAACCTTCACAACTAAATACCTAACCCTAACCCTAAACTAAATGTAATTTTCACCTGGTCCTTTAGACCAAGTCTTAATCCCTTAAACAGGCCTTTGACAAAGAGTGAACTGGCCAAAATGTCCCAACTTTACAAAAATGTCCTCATGTTATTGATTAAAAACATGTTTTGGTCCACACACACACACACACACACTCACACACACACACACACACACTCACACTCACACCCCAACAACAGATAAACTTATCTACTGTATGTGTAGCTGAAGAAGCTGGTGTTTTGTAACCTGCCCCCTGAATATCCTGCTGTGGGGGGTTTCTGCCTCTGTGAGCACTGGAAATGGGACACACTCAGATCGAATAAAATTACTGTTAAGAGAACGCCTAAGAATAGAAATGACACCAAATTCGGGTGTACAAGTAACACATTTCATGCAATGTTACAGTGTCAGTGACAACACTGTGTGGCAGAATAGGAAAAATCACTAATAAGCTCCCAAACTAAAGCCAAACTATGTGCACGACTCCTCTAAAATATACACTTGGATAAAAAAAAAAAAAATCCCCCAAACAAACAGAAACACATACTCCGAGACAATTTCCAATGATTTAATGTATCATTTTGCATCCCTCTGCCTCTAAAATGCTGATATATTCTAGGATAAAGATACGTTTATAATAGTCCTGAAAATCCTGTAAATTATGAGTCATTAAAAGTCCATTGTCTCTATGTAAAGGCTGCTTATATCAGTCTCTTTGCTGAACTTGTGTGTGTGTGTGTGTGTGTGTGTGTGTGTGTGTGTGTGTGTGTGATGAATGTGATGAATGACTGTGTTTGAAAGAAACCGGATTGGTTTCCTCTCTGTGTGATTGAAGCAGCCCACCTCCCTAATCAGACATCATAACAACTCCTGCTGAGGCCCAAACCTGTAACCTCCACATGAAATGAATCTATATTAGCATACATGTCTCCCTGCCCACTTCCCTGCAGTCCAAACCTTTTTTTTTTACCCACCATGTTTCCATGGCAACCCCAGCCATTGAGGAGAACCACCATCTATGCGATATCTCGGTTGTAAGCTTAGAAATTATGCTCCACTTGAGAAGTGCCTTAAATATCTATAAATGTTTGATGCGATCACTGTGTCACAGTTTGTCTTTCAGATAAAACTGCAGTGATTATATTTCACACTGGAATCACAGAGTGCCGGTCTGAAATAATCTCTACTTCTGTTTCATTTCAAAGAGTAACTCATAAAACTTGTAGCCCAATTTTCAGCCTGCTGACAAAACCATATAGGGTTCAGACTGTCCAATAACAGCATTACTTGTTGGTGACTTTTCTGTAGATCACATTAGGCTGAAACAAATACATAGTTCAGACAAAAATCGTTAAGAAAACAGTAAAGATACTTGAAAGAAAGAAGTTAAGATATAGCTAAAATATAGGCTGAAAAGGGTAATAATAATAAAAATAAAAACTAATGAAGATCTGTGAGAAAAGAAAGAAAGAATCTGTCAGTGGGTGTCAGTAATGCACATTTTGATCATCATATTACTTAGTTTTATTCCTCGTTAGTGTAAATGTGTTTTCTGCCAATAAATGCTGTAAAACCTGAAAGGATAGATTGATAAACATATCAATCATGGTCAAATATGCTTCTTGCTTGATTAACTGGGTAATTAGCCTTTCCTTTCACTCACTCAGGAAATATCAAACATGCTGCACCCACTGAAGGAAGACTTGAAAGTGATCCGCCTCCAGACTCTGTGAACCTTTGCTCCTCTCCACTTCAGCCTGCTGAACCCTGCCACCTGATCCTGCCATGCTGAGTGTAACGCTCTGCCGCAGGTCTTGGGCCAATTCTGTCCAGTACTGGCCCCTCCACATGCTCCTGCTGGAGCTGCTGATTCCAGGGGTCCTGCCCAACATCTCCAGATTACCACCTGCGGCCAAACGGGAAATCATTATGGACGGGGACTTGGTGATTGGAGGCCTGTTCCCGGTGCACCACAAGGGCGATGGGACGGAGGACTGTGGGAAGATAAACGAGGAGAGAGGGATCCAGAGATTGGAAGCCATGCTGCTGGCACTTGATGAGATTAACTCCAGCGATCGCATTCTTCCCGGACTCCAGCTGGGGGCCCACATCCTGGACACCTGCTCGAAGGACACATATGCTCTGGAGCAGTCTCTAGATTTCGTAAGGGCCTCCCTCACCAAGGTGCACGATCCAGGCTTCATCTGCCCAGACGGCTCCAGACCTGTCCAAAACGAGGTTCCATTGGCTATCTCTGGGGTCATCGGAGGATCCTACAGCGACGTTTCCATACAGGTAAATGAGCAAAAACATCAATCTCACAAACCGTAGCCACAGCTTTTCTTTGATCCTATGTGCAGATTTAACAGAAAGTAAGACTTAAGAACATTTTGGCATTAATTAGAAACAATAGCAATACGATATTGTGCATAATCCAGTACTCTAATGCTTGTGTGGCTTTTGGTTTGGTTTAAGCTTAAATGAAATCGAAGGTGGGAAACACAGTCTCAGAGTATCCCAGTGCTCTATATCAATTACAGTCTAATGGAGCAAATCACCATGATGTCATGCTAACAATAACAATCAATTGATTTCAATTGCAAAGATATGTGAAATCAGCAAACTTGTTAATTTTGGTTGTCATTTCCAGCTGTGACTGTAAGGTTTTAAGATACATAGTTACGTTTTATAGAAAAAACATATTTAGTCCCCTAAAAATACTAAAATAAAAACTAGTTTAAGCTTATGCCATATTTTTGGAATATTTTCTCCACTTTACCTTGCACCTCACTGGTGGAGGCGGCATTATACCAGCATCTAAAGTGTTTAAATTACTGTTTTTTTCCATGGAGTCTGATGGCTTTGAGAGAACAGCTTCAATTCCCCAGAAATAACTGTTTAACAGCAAGGTTAAGTGGCGAGAATTGCCTAAATTCAATGTGCACCAACATACATTAGAGTGTTAATAGGTAGCTGTCATATTCCTGTGTCTTTTAATAACTTACTCACCAAAGCAGAGTCCTGATATTTCATCTGCATATTTAATTCTACAATTAAGTTGCATTTTCAATAATTTTGCAATTTTCTATAAATCTTTTGCATGTAGAATTGTCATACCTCACAAAAACCCCACACGTTTATCTGTCACTCCTTTATTCAGTGCTTCCTTTGACACTTGGGGATGGAACATTTATACTGCATCTTGACTCAGTTAATTCACACCTCACACTTCCACAAATACAGATAATTAGCAGAAAGTCCTTGCTTCTGCACTCCTCCAGGCTGCAAGACTGAGCTTTGGCTGAAATAAAGATCCACCTGGGATGATTCTGTTTTGACGCATCAACATTTACAAAGACATCCATCACTTTGTCAGCAACTTCATTTCCGCCTTGCAAAGAAAACTGACCTTTCACACACACACATATGAAAGGCTGCCAGAGGCGATGCGCCTGAGCATAATTAATTCATTCTGATTGCCCTCACATGCCATAATTACCATGAGGCACTGAGTGTTGGCGGGACCAAGTGTGTAGGTATAATTTGGTTACACTTTCCATTAACTTTACAACACATTCATTACACACACACACACACACACACACACACACACATTCACACACAAATTAAGCTCTATCTTTTAATTTGTAGCAAAGCTTTGGAAGAGTAAACTATCCATATGCAGAGATAATTTCTATTAGCAATCTAGCACTTGGCCATAACTAATGCTTTAGTCACAGAGACATCAGTTGCTTTCAGATAACGACAGTTCACATTACTGTGGTACCATGTTCATACTTATACCTGCAGCACATGGTTGACTAGTTGTTTACTGTTGTAGTGAATGGAAATTCACTATATACAAAACATATCTTAAAGGAACAGTTTGTCGAATTTAGGAGGATTGAGTTGCATTTAGCAGTGGGGATTGCAGATTACAACCAACTGAAACCTCTCCTGGTTAGAATATCCGCAGAGGTCTCTTCCTCTCCAGAACAAATGGACCGGTGATTTAAACCTTACGCTTAAAGTTAAACTGAACGTTTTCAGTTTCATATCCGTGCTCTAGACGTTCAGTTTTTTTTTTTTTTTTTTTTTTTTACCAGGAGCAAAATTAACTGTAGAGGTCTTTTCCTTTTCAAAACAAATGGACCTGGTGATTTAAACAGGTAAAAACACAGAATTAAGCAGTTTTACACAGTTTTTATGAGGCTCTTGTTATGGAGACGCTACAAACTTTGGAGTCTCATGCTTGAGTGTAAAATTGCAAATGGACCTATATAGAGCCAGTGTATTTAGTGTTTTTCTGTTTTGGGCTACTGTAGAAACATGGCAGTGCAACACTTTGTGAGGACCCGCTCCCTAGATGTAAATGGTTCATTCAAACATAACAAAAACAGTGATTCTTACTTTCAAGTGATTATGCGCTAAAGAAAACATACTTCATATATTATATTCTGTTTAAATATATCTCCTTACATCCTCCACACTGGACCTTTGAATGAAAAGATGTCAGGGTGACACTGATTTACTAGAGCCTTGTTATTTTGCCTAATATATCTAAATCGCTACAGCAAAGTATTGTATTTAAATACATTTCTGGTGTCTCCTTATTTTTGTGACACATTTGTACAAGTACAACAACATTTGGTTTCCAGTGTTTCACACCCAACTGTACTGGCACTACTCTTGTGGCTGACTGGTAATGTCACTGACTTTGCTCCCTAACTTATTTCCTCCAGTTGTTACATCACACTGTTACATCACATTGAGGGGACACTTGAGAGTGGCTCATTCAATTTCATCACATTAAAAAGTTGGTTAAACAATGAGGATTACCAGCTGCATGCTTTAACAGCGCTTAAATAACAACCCTTTAGGCAGCATCCACCCCACTCGGACAATTCTTCTCTCCACAATAACCCACTTCAAAAGACAGAGGATATCAAGTTAGCAATGTGATGGGAAACATCCCTGAATCACTGTCAAAAGCTGAATATAACATATGCTGCATGCACAACGGTTACACTGTGACTAATACAAGAATTTTTCACACATGAAATACACTATATACGAATATTTATATTACACTTGAAACTCCTGATGGCTGAATCATTGCTTATGAATATGCAGCAATGTTTATGCAGCATAATCAGTGTACATACTTAATTGCACAGTATTGTAGCTGCTGAAAATGTTTAGTTAATGAATGCATTTCACATCACACAGTTTTAGATGCTGGGTCATCAGGGTTGATTGTAAAGATATAATGATGTTGATTAATGGATTCCAGTGTTTCCCAACAGAGAAATGGAGATTTGGAATTTATTCACAAGCTAAGTCTACAGAGGGGGGATTACAGGGTGGCAAAGTGTGTTTCAGTCCATAAACAACATATGAAACTATAAGAGTGCAGCTGATCCTCATCAACCCACACAGGAAAACAAGACAACACAAGTTTAAAATCAACAGACTGAAGCCGCAGCTTATTGTTTTTTTTGTGTTTTTTTTTTTTTTAATGGATGACAATGCTTTCAGACTTTAAGAGTCTGGTTTAGTCCCTGTACTTTGCTGAAATACGAGTAATTTACTAGACACTTACCTGATCATTAATTTCTAAATTATAAAATGTTGCAGTGTATCCTAATCTCTTTATTATGCCTACCTCACTACAAAAAAATCACCCACTTACTGTAACATCCTTGAAAATTCACCTCTTTTCAATTATATTGATAGTTCGCATTTCAAAACAATACTTTTGAACAATCTGAAGATACCACACTCATGTTTGTCTGTTAAATATGTAGCTATAGTCAGCTGACAGTTAGCTCAGCTTAGCAGGATGATGGAAACCTGGGCAGAACTGGGAAACACCTACCTTGGCTCTGTCCAAAAGATTAAAATGTGCTGAAAGTAGTAATACCACCCTGTGAAAATACTCTTTTACAAGTAAAAGTCCTGCACTGAAAATGGTACTTAAGTAAAAGTAAGTAAGTATAGTTAGGAAAATGTACTTAAAGTATGAAAAGTAAAAGTATCCAATGCAGAAAAACCTAAAAAAACCAACAAAAAAATACAATTATTTAAAAATAGGAAATAACACCTATTGACCACCAAATTATTGAAAATAAATAACATGAAAAAAAATAAATAAAAAAAGAGGAAAAAAATCAATACACACAGCAGCCAGGAGTTGAGAAAAGTCCCACAAAATGTGGAATATTATTAGGGGGCCTATAAATAGTTGTTAAGGTTGCTCAACAGGTGGATCTCAGCTGATGTGCAATATATTTAAACTTCCCATATGAAAACAAGTAAACAAATAAGGTTGCTACTGCATCCCTTTTTAATTGTTCTGGCCGAAAAAGTTTTGAGGAGTTGATTCCATGAGAGCTCTTGTGCTATTATTTTCATATTATTTTCAAGCTTCTCCTCGATAATGAAATCATTCACTAAAAGTGACTTTCCTGGCAAATACCTGATATTTAATAGTGCTATTATCAGCACTATTAGCGTGCAGAATTTGTGGCTGGCGCACAGCTGGGGCTGAGTTAGATGGGGAGGCTGCGCACTGAGAGCATACCTGGTGATGGTTTTAGGTTATGTCTCCTCCCTGCCTGCAGAGGGCGCTGTTACCGACAATAAATGACTGCGTAGAATAAGAACTGACAACCCATGAGGAGTGAGTATTCAGAACTGGGTCACACCATGGATGTATTATGCCGGTGATTGTACTTCCGTGGTAAACAGTCATGCAGGTGGGCTGGACAGAGTGCGATGAAAAATGTTTGCTGAAAACATACGTGAATCAGCCCGTCTGTTCTGAAAAAACGCAGGACGCTGCCCGAAAAAAAAATCAGATTGTCTATGAACCCAAAGTTTTGAGCTCGACATTGAGCCTGAAGCCACTCGTGTAAAGCCAGAAACCCACTGAAACGTTCAGCCCTCCACCCAGTGTTGGACTGAGTCCCGAGATGAAAATGTTTGTACCGCTGTTTTTAAAGGACTCCATCAGTTCAGCGAACTGCTTTTTCACCACCTCGGATTGTTGCACTGTGAGACCGGAGCTCCTCCTGACGGCCTCCTTTAAGGGGAGGACTTGGTGGAGGACTTGGCCGCTGTGGGGTTGGAGCCTCCTTCCAGTGGAGGGAAATCCTGCATGTCCAAGGTGTTGAACCTGTTGGTCAGCGGGAGGCTGTGAGGCGGAGCAGGGGGAGTCCACAGTCCAGTGCTGCAGACGCGGGGTCGGACTTGCCGTTGCTCGGGGCGCAGCTCCTGCGAGCAGCGCTGAAACAGCTCCGGGCCCCGGTGTCCCGTTAATGATGGATCCGTTGAGAGCGGGATCAGTGTCCGAGTGTCTGCCGGTTGCTGCAGCCAGAGGAGCCCAGAACTGCGGGGTGTTTTGCCCGGATTGTGGCGACGGTGGAAACCTCCGAAAATGAGCTCGTCCTTCTCCCTAAAGTCAGCCTCCAGACCAGCGATGCTTTAATTCAGCCTTGAAACGGTAAGGTGACATGACCGACACTCGGATCCACACTCAGCCATCAGATTAGCAGTTTGTCCGTTGAAGTTTTGGAAGTTTAAAAGCTTAAAAGTTTCATTAGACGCGACCGACTAGCCTAGCCACCAGGCTAAAAACAAACATGCTAAGCTAGCTGCAGTCCGAAGAGTCCAGTGGGCCAGATAAACAAAAGATCCAAACACTGCAAGGGTTAAAATCTTCGACCTCGTTCAAACGTGAAGTTAAAACAACCAGGATCTAAAAGTGTAGTATAAGAAGACGCTTTAAAAGTAGCTAAAAAAAAACGTCAACTCATGACAGAGTAGCTGGCGGTACACACAAAACACACAAAACGCTGACACATAGTTTAATCTTCAACAATGCATCATATTTGATACTCTTTATACATTTTTTAGGCAAAAATTATAATTTGCAGAGTAACTAAAGCTGTTAGATGAATGCTGTGAAGTAAAAAGTACAATATTTCTCTCTGAAATGTAGTATAGTGAAAGAAGAAAGTAGCATGAAAATGAAGTACTTGAGTAAATGTACTTAGTTACATTCCACCTCTATGTACATGATAGCCACTGACTTTTCATTAATGTAAATCAGTCTGCCCATAAACACTTTTTTTTTTACTTATGTGCCAAGTTGAACTCAAACAACAAATCTTGTAACTTTATTTGTTCTGAGTAAATGTTTTAAATGAAGTTACTACCTCTAAAGATTTATTTTGCCTCATGTTTATTGCCAAAACACAACGTGGATCACCAGACAGAGAAAAGATTGAAAAGACACAACCTCTGAATCCTTTTAGGCATTTGTGGTTATCGATAATCTGTGCAGCACACGCTTTAGATACATTTCAGTCAGGCTAAAATGTATGTTATGTACTATGATTCTTAAAATTTTGTATTTATATTTGTTTATAATATCTCCAGACAGAAAGTGATATGTGTGAATCACTGATTGTTTGAATATGCTGAGTGCTGCAGCCTCTTTGACTGTGACATCCTTGTTAACGTCTGCAAAACAATGTCAGAATGCGATCTGACCTTAGAGAAGTTTGGCAGAAGTCGGCAGAGATGAATGCTTCTTGTTGAAGCTGAATGGAGAGAAAACAGACAGACAGTAAGGGTGTCCGCCTTACTTTGTTGAAATCATTTAAAGTCCCCCATAAACATGAGTTCTTCACTCAGAAAGAAGTGGATTATATAGATCTCCTCCTCTGACCTTGATGATGCTTCAGCAAAAGAACAGCATTTTTGTAAGAGGCATGAAAAGGGTTGTGTGTGTGTGTGTGTGTGTGTCTCCCTGTGAATGAGTCTTCAACGACCACACAGTCACAAAAAGAAACTCACAGCTTTGTGTTGAGTGTTTTTGTATGAATTTGAATACATACCTCCACTGTCACTTCGCTCAACAGCCTCTTTGTTAGCGCCTTTCCTTCCCTGGATGCGTCAATGAATCGAGCCGTGAGAGCGCCGAGAAGCCCGCGGTGGGATTTTTTTGAGAGGTCAGTGATTTACACAGTCCCTATTTATCCCCAGAGAAGCACTTTGTCTGGATGAGGAGCGTAATAAAACTGTGCCAGGGATGGTCCCGGGGAACTTTGAGAGGAGTTGCTTTTCCCATCTGTGGGGTGCATGTCTATTGGCTGGCAGGGACGAGTCCACCTGCGTGTGGAGAGGAGGCTGCCTGCGACTGGGGCCAAGGAAGAGATGTGGGAAAGATGGTGGGAGACGAGCCAGTTTCTCCTCAGCCTAAAAAGGATTCTTTCATTAATAGCCCAGCAATATCTGGGAGGCTTTCATCATCTTCTTACTCATCCTGGTGCATGTTGTTGTCCTTGTAGTCTTCTCACTGTTTAATTTTTCGAAAAGTCTTTATTGCCATCTGGAATGTAAACTATATAGATTCGGCCATGATGAAAGATGACTCAGTCCTAACAGCCTACACATTTTACTGTTATGAACCTAGCCACTTAGAGCCACGGTGAAAAAAAGAACAGTGAAACCATTCTGAACTATTCTCACTTTTTCTTGCAAAAAAAATGCTAAAAAAAGGATTTGTAACTTCAAATTCACTAGTCACTGCACTTTCACACTCACACAGTTAAAAACGCTGAAATCTTAGAGGCACAATCACAACTTTGTCTTTAACTTGGACTTTATGAAATAACTTTGAACACAAATCCACACTGTAACTGTTTCACACCTCCTTTAATAATTTAACACGTGAACAGAGAGAAGAAAAATCAAGTATTTCTGTGGTGATAATCAAAGCTGGATGAAGAACCTGAAAGCCACACGTCAGTAAAAGTACAGATATATGACTTTGATAGAAGTTAGTCAACTATTAGAATATTACTTGGCTTGAGATCTTAAAGTATCTAACATTTACTGTTCTTAAGTATCAAAAGTAATTTTAGGATATTAAATGTACTTAAAAGAACAGTGTGTAGGATTTAGTGGGATTTACTGGCATCAAGTGAGCAGGATTGTAGATAACAACCAGTTTAAACGTCTCCTGGTTAGAATTCCTCAGTGTTCGGGAGTCACTTTATCTGCTTCCTCTCCAAAACAACGTGATTAATCTGTGATTAACTTGCAAGCTCAGACCACTGATTCCCCAAACATTCAAATTTTTATTTTGTAGTTACAAAGTAACAAAGATGCAGTGCTGTGTCCAGACTTTTTTTTTTTTTACCGGGGTGGCCCAAATGGGTCACTGATGCAGGAATGACATGAAGTATGAGTGCTGCGGCTGACACAAGTGTCAGCGTAGCTTTAAGTTACCATTTTTGTCTCCACTACCCATATCTCCTTTAATTACATTACAGTGTCTTACTTTCTTGTTGTAGTTTATTTTAAAAGATAAATAGACCTGTCAATATCACAACAGAGTGCCACCACACAAATGTCAAATAAATCTTTCATACTTAATTTAAGAAATTGTTGTTCCAAAAATAAATAGTACAATAGCAAGTAAATTAGCCTGGGTGAACAAACCTTTTAACATTTATATCAGTTTATTTGTATGTAAAATTTATTCAGGGTAGACACCACTCTGTCACATTACTTCCTCTAAGGTTTAAGACTGAATTGCACCTGTGAACATAAAATCAGTTTACTCATCAAACAGTTAAAACTAACTGGGCAGAGAGCTGAAAATAATAATGGGGTGGCCAATCAGATCTCAGGGGTGCCACCCCAGGCCGCTCTATAGACACGCCCCTGCAAAGATGCATAGGGGAAATGTAAAAGCTTACATTTTCTTAGTGTAGCAGAGCAAAAGTAAAGGTTGACAGAAATATAAAAGTTCAAGTACTGTGTACTCCCAAAAAACACTGAAGTATTGTAACAAAGTATTTGTTTACACCATTGGTAATAATCACTTAAGAGCTACGAAATCCTTGCAGGATTTTTCAACACAAACTAATATGGCACTACTGTATGAGTCATTCTCGCTTCACATGATAGTTATTAAAAAAAAAGTAATATCGTAAAATGTACACTCCAAAAACACCCACTAAATCCTTTAAGACCATTAGACAAACTCTGTGGAACCGCTGCTGACGCTGCAGGGAAGCTCCTCAACAATTTAGGGGTATAAGAGTTCATATCTATCCTGCCATATATTGATGTTTAATATTTTGGGTTTGCCGTGGTTTATTAAGTCTGTGTATGTGTCGTGCAGAGGAACCAGAGAGGGCTCTATCTTTATTGTGTTTCCGTCTTTACAGAGTGCGGTGGTTGAAAAAAAAAAAAATCCTGCTTTGGTGTTAACTTCAAAAGGGGCTTGTTTATCATGTGATATTATAGCTGAATTCCCCCTCCCAGCTCTCCCTTCATCCTCCTCCTCCTCTTCTCTGCTAGGGACTGCTGTTTTTGAACTGGAAATTTTAGCACATTCAGAGAACACAGCTCGGTCCCTAATTAGCACATCAGAATGTCATTCAAAGTAAAGGGAAACATTGTAATGACTGGAAGGTTGGTTAGAGTCAGGACCCACGCGGTCAATGAAATTGCTCGCCTATCGATTTCCAGATGCATTTCCCTTCATCTTGTCTGTCTCAGAGCTGTTGTTTTTTTTTCACATGGTATCACAGGAATAAATTATCAACCTTCCCTCTGAACCTTTGGCTGTTACTTAGAACAGTGTGTGACAGGAGGAGCGCTGCACTCCAGTCTCAATAACGGTGAAAAATTACTGGACTTATCAAGTTTATTTTCTAAGTGCTAGAGGCCAGAAGTGATATTTCAAAGCTTCAAGCTAAGCAGATGATAAAAAGCTACAGTTTTCTCAGATGGATCCTTGTACTTGCGAGTGGTTCGTAAGGTCGTTCTTGTGGTGAGCATTGTTTTGCTGGTGGGAGGAAATAATAGAGTTAAGTTTAATGTGAAGAATTGCCTTCTCCTGAAATAGCGCGTGCAAGCAAATCAACACACTTCTTTCTGCGGCTGCATTACCAGCCATGGGGGCTTCTGTATTATTTGACCCACAGAAATGATAATATGCAGTATGATCTTATGTATGTATACATGTGCATCTGCTGCTTTGAAAATCTTATTTGTTTTTAGTCCTTCGTTTCATGTGGGCTTCTGCGTTTTGTGTCTCTGTGAGTTTGGATGTGTGGGTGTCTGCAAATGCAGCACATATCGAGTTTACTTGTAAAGAAATGTGCTATCCTCTGCCTTCACAAAAGAATACCTCAGATTAGATCACATACAATTCTAAAATCAGGCCGAAAGTTACTCTTAAAAAAACAACTTTTTATCGTTTCCCTTTTCTTCAAATCAAAACAAATCGACCCACCTATTGTGTCAACCCTGTCTCCTAGAAATTCAGTTTTCCTTTCTTGTGTTTACAAGGTACTTCTCGAATTTTAACAAGATGTTTTCGTGTTATTATGAAATACTTTCATGCAATTACTCGTGGCCAAAGCATTTTGTTTTTACTAAAAGTGTTCTTCACCTTATCTGTATCATTTACATGTATATATTATAAAACTGTCTTGTTAAACATATCTCATTTTCTATTGTTAGAACAAGATAAGATGAAACATCCATATGGCGAGAAGAAGAGGAAGACGGATTGTAGCTTACTTCGACTAGGAAAAAAAACATGGTCAAAACATGAAATGTTTCTCATTAGATCAAGAAACTGTAGCATATTTTTACATCGTGGTGACACCAGAACACTCTCATAAATTAAAGGAATGCTTCAACAAAATGACCATTTGAATTTGTGAAGAAAACCTTGTTTTTCTTGCACGCTTCACTGGTGAATAAAGAATGCCCAATGGAGATATTTCTTGATAGATGAAAATCATAGGGGACCAAAAAAATATCAAAACATCATTACACAAATTCTCACACAACTCATACTGTAAACCCAGTTTTGTTTTTTTGTTGTATGCTCAGTGCTTCCCAAACACATGCATTTTGCTAAAGCCTTACTATTTCAAACACAGCAGAGGTTAAGCACATACACTTCCCAAGGGCTAATCATATGCAGAACAGTAGCATTTTATCAAAAATGCATGTGTTTGGGAAGTACTGAGCATAACTGGAAAAATAAGACATATATTATTACACTGCATGAGCTGTGTGAGAGTTTGTAAACAGACATTTTTATATAATTTGGGTATTGTTATAGCTGCTCCCACTGTTAATCAACAATGTTCTCTGTTCTGGGGGTCTTTGTTCACTGTGGAGGCATATGAGAAAAACATTTTCTTTACGAATTTAAGGTAACACGTGATGAGAACTGATATACAGATTAAAATTTGGTGGGGGAAGTTTTCCTTTGACAAATCTTACATATTTTGTTAATACGAAAATGAATGTGGTCTGTATTACTTCAGAGTCTATTTATTATTTATTCAGTTGCAAATTATAATAGTTTTGCAGACATGTAATTTCTATGAGAAGGTTATTGTAAACCCATGAAAACCACAAAAAATACCCAAATAGTGGCTGCAGAAAGAGTCATTCTCTCTCTCTCATGTGCTGTGGGAGGGCACGAGTCAGTTCAGGACAAATCATTTATATAAAATAAATGAAGGGACATTTGTCTTCCAATAAGATAACACCCATTTACACCCTGTTTAAAATGTAAGCTGGCAGGCTCCAACAAAGCTGCTTCAAATCAAAAATAATCCTCATCAGCTGTATAACAGATGGGCAGCTGATCCAGCAGATATATGATAAAATGGCACAAACTACTGGACGGTCTACACTGCTATTGCTATTTTCTTTCCGGCGGTGAGATGAACTGAAGATGAACTTGGAGCCGAGATATCAGCTGGCAAAAACAAATGCAAACGAGCGAAGGCATTAGAGGTGTGCAGAATAGTGAAGCTGTTGATCCTGTTTCCAATTTGGAAGAATCTGCCTCGTGTGGAGAGAGGCGCTGCAATCACAGTGGAGAGCTCCGTACTTGGTGTTTGGGTTTGCCTCAGATTGTCTTAGAGAGAACAAAGTGGATGAGCACAGAAAGGGAATCTTTAGTTTAAGATGTGTTTTGATGTTGCACATTTAATTGAGTCACGCTGGTGTTCTGCAGTATGCTGGTGTTTCTTACATCTTACGCTGCTTCAGCCATCAATCATATTCAAATGAGTGTAACCAACATGCTGTTGTGGAATCATGAAATATTGATTCCAAGAAGTTTTCTTGTTTTTTTTTTTAATTTTGTATTTTGGCATCCATAAGAGCTAAGAGTTACTTTATGAGCATATTTATGATTTTTCTCCTCGCTGTGTTTTTTTGCGTGATTTCCCCTCTATAGGAACAATTTGTCATCTTCAGAATTTGAGCTAGATTATCTCCAAATTGGACCTAACGCATGCTTGGCATGGATAATTTGTGCTGCTGTTTGTAAAACATCCGTGTTTCTTTTAGGAATGAGATGGCATCTTGAATATACTGTACTGAGTAGAAACATAATGTTCAGGTAAAAGACAGACTGTTCAGTTAGTTATACTCCAAAGTGGCATTTCCAGGAATTAGAGGACAACAACACGAGGATCTTTCCCCGTGATTTTTTAGAATGTAAATGCTCTATTTTGAGGCTTTTTGAAAAATACTCTGGTACCTTAATTATCCTTTAAAACCTCTTTTTAACTGCTGTGTAGCTGACTGAATAATTTTGTCTTCGGCGACCATATTACCTAATTAATATAATCAAGAAACATGTTATTGCATGGCCATAGGTGGATTATGACTCAGTGGACCCCAGGTCTTGATGCATAAAAATCCCACCCACTGCCCTTAGGGCAGGTGCAACATGCTGTTGTTTCTAAGCATGCAATATTGCATAGTACTCAGCGCATCTAAAGTCTTACACTGAGGGGACAGAAACACTTAACATACGTATATCATAATGGTGTCTTTCTTGTGACATATTCAAAGTGAATGTTAGGCTATTCCTTAAGTTTCTCTCTTTCTTTTTCATTATTTTTTTTAGGATTTCTAGGGTTCTGATATGACATAATGACTGAACGCTTTGATAAGAAATGCAAAATTTAGTAACAGAGACTTCACACAGAGGCTCTGGCTTAGGGGCCCCTTGAGCCCGTGGGCCCATGTGATAAAACACCCATGCTTACGGCTTTGGTCAGTGTAACCTGCTTGCAGGTTATCACATGCACAGTGTTAAATTTGTCTTCTGCACACACCCCTTTGATTCACACAGGACATTTATTATATTTATTAAATTCAAGGTTTTGCTATTAATTTCCACATTTCACTGAAATCCATTATACCAAACTTAGCAGTGATGTGCATCAAATTCAAAATGCATAACATGTATTTCAGGTCCTTCAGTAAGTGGCAGGGCTGGTGCACTGTGCATCCTTAAGTTTCACACTGCATGCCATCTACTGTATCTACTGTAGGGCTCAGCTTGACAGGGACCTCGGGGACATACAGATGGACTTTCCATGTTGAAAAAAATCATGACAGACACATGAGTAAGAGCACATGTTCCAGCAGTCTCATATCTTTCTGCAGTGCCTGAAATCCCATAATACTGCTCCTACTACACACCATATCAAGCATTTACTTCAAACTCAGCTATATGCATTCATTAGTCTGAAGATCTGAGAAGCTTTATAATAGTATTTGCAGTCTTTTCCTATGATTTTGATACTATGACATCATCTAAGTAGATATTTACAAAATACTGTGTATTCATTTGTTTGTCCCAAAGCGTGACTCCAGTACGACTACTCTCTTGTTCCAGCTTAACTCTTCCCTTTGTCCTTGAAATATCAGCGCTCACTGCAGCAAGTTCTTTTCCATGTAAAACTACTTTAATAGCTTTACTATTGCCTATCTAGATATTGCAGTGAAGACTGCAGCTGTACACACTGCACGCTGTAGACATTAAGCACTCATGTTATATATTGTGCAGAGGCTGTTTGTCATGTAATACATTTATTTGAAGTTTGTGTCACAAAGGGAACATATTGGAGTGTAAAACTGGCGCTAAAGGTGAGGGAGAACGCTAAGGGACCTATAAACAGGATCCTCGTAAATGTTTTCTTGTTGATATATATAAATGCATTTCTTTACTTAAAGATACACTCTAGGTATGTGTTAAGACGCTGAAAAATACTCTGTTTTTAATACTAATTTGTATCTGATGTGTTTCCTTTACATAAAACTTCAAATGTGAAGTTAAAATTCTTATAACTAGATCAATTCCTTTCCCTTCAGGAAATTACGCTTGTATCTGCTGGACACAAGCGTAATTTAGTCTCATCTTAGTTTATTTTCATCATTTGCAAACTGATTGGTTTCAAAGCTAGTTGTGATGGCACAAATCCTGCTGGTACATTACATTTACTGTGATTTAAAGGGACAATTCACCTCTTTTCTTGTTACCTGTAGTGCTGTGTATAAGTCTGGATTGCTTTGGTGTGAGTTGCAGAGTGTTGGAGAAACCGGCCGGAGAGATGTCTGTCTTCTCTCATATATTATGGAACTAGATGGCACTCAGCTTGTGGTGTTCAAGGTGCAAAAAACAAACAAACAAACAAACAAAAAACCCTTTAAAAACCCTAAACAGTACTGTCTCTTTCTAGAGTGCATGGCTTGGTTACTTAAGATAATCCACACATATTGTTATGAACACCTTCATACAGGCACTATTATCTCTCTACCAAACTACACCCGCCAACCTTATCGTCGTACAAAAGGAAGTGTGCATCCACTCGGACGAGAGACTCGTGTCTGTGGATTATCTTGAGTAACCGGGTCATGATTTCTGAAAAAAGACATTGCTGTTGAGTTTTTCAGATGTATTTTTTCTGATACTGTGAGCACCTCAAGCCGCGTGCCATTTAGTTTCATTATATTCAAGAAAAGGCAGACATCTCTGAGGCTGTTATCTCCAACATGCTGCAAGTCACACCGAAACAATCTAAACTAATAAACAGCACTATGGGGCAGAGGAAAATGTGTATTTTTGATTTTGGGGGTGACTGTCTCTTAGAACTGAGCACAGAAAACTTTTCTCCTATATGAAAACAGCCGTCTGGAATCAAACTCGGCACATAAATCATTCTGTGTGCGATTTATTTATATAGCACATTTAATCAACAAAGCAATTTAAAGTGCATTTCATAAGACATAAAAGACATTAAGACAAGATAAAAGAGAACCGCAAGACACAAAGAGTAATAATAATAAAATAAAGTTGACAATAAAAGTAAGACAAAAACTGATTGGACTGAAGAATAAAATCTACAGAACAGCTACAGTGCAGTGTATAAATAGTCCTAAATGTAATTTAATAAAAGGCAGTTGAATCACATTCAGAAAACAGCTTTAATGTCTGTTTACTGTGAAATCTGAAAAAAAGAGCGTACTTTCTGTCTGTCATTGACATCAATGTTTGAAAAAGAATGTAAGATTCAAGGTACACATGCACATATTCACAACATTAATCTCTGTTTAAAATATCATGCGGTCACTGCATTGTGTGTGTGTATGTATATATATATATATATATATATATATATATATATATATATATATATATATATATATATACATATATAATTACACTACTCTATACTGCAAAGTTTGTCTCTAAAGGAACGCAGGGGAAGCAGGCATTCATAACATTACAGAAAATAATTACTGCTTCACTAATGAACCTGCTGCATAATAGAACCAAACCAAGACTCCTGCACAATGTACTGCCATAATTATCATGATATATTAGATATAACCTGTAATGCTAATGAGGTCATTAATCTAATAATGCAATAATTCAGAAATACTGCAATTTTTGTGTATATATATACTTATCTTCACGGAACATATGGGCATTATTCTAATTATGTCTGCATCCTAAAAGAGTAATTTTATTTTATTTTTTTAAAAGATGATGTAGTTAATATAAAAATCTATGCAAAAGGGTGCCTGAAAATCTAATCAGACCATCTTATACAGGGAAGCTGTGTGAACCTGCCTTTGGCATGTACTATTTTTTAGATATTGTGGTCCAAGATACAGTATGCCACTTTTGGGGACCTCTTTTGGATTTTAAACCAGCAGGCCATGACAAGCACCTAATTGGTGCTTCAAATTATTGCAGTTGAGAGCTAAACAAGCTTAAGTAGGCTGTGTCTTTGCTGAGGATAGATTCAGGTTAGGGTAAAGTCTAGAGTCATATGTATTGATTATGATAGTGTAAGTCTTAAATAAATTAGTGTCAAAGTCTAAGCTCTTTGCAAGCTACACCATCTAGTTAATTAAGAAAATAAATGGTTGTAGTTTGTGGCATCTCTTGCAATGAGAGCAGATTTACAGTATGATACCTCTGAGCCAGTACTGTGGTTGTGTTCTTATCTGACTTGTTGATGGAGAGAGCGAGAGGGAAATACCGCATGAGGACGAACAGACGGTTACTGTCACACACTCCAGTAACGTCCTGAAAGGTGTGCTGTCAAGCTTCTCCTAGAATCTATTGATGAAGGCCAACTGCCTGTCTGAAAATCCTGCAAGAGGAAACTACCTTATTACTATGCAAGTGTGACTGACTGACTCAGTGTGGCTGCTCGTATGTTACTCTGCATGCTGCATACAAAATACTGTATATATCCCAGACAACATAAATGAATCAGTAGATGCAGAGCTCCAACCAGGTTCCCCCACACATGAACAACAGAAATCATGTCCCTCAGTGGGTAATTTGATGAGACCTCTGCCCTATATACTGCTAGAAACAGTGGCGTGGACTACTGCCGGGTGCTGTGCGCTTGTCTACATACATCACATTTACTCCATTTATCCCCTCAAGAACTTGAAGTGTTCCTGTGTTTCCTGCTGGCTCCTGTCTTTGGGGTGTTTCAGCTTAAGGAGGTTAAGCACATGCCTGCTCACAGTGTAGAGTTAATGTCAGTGATTTCTGATTCAAAACAGAGTGTGTTTACATTGCATATTCAGTGCCAAGTAGTCTTCTCTGATGGTCTTATTCTGATAATGCATGCTTACAGTTGCTTCGCTTTATATTAAGGCTGGTCATGGTCGTCAAAAGGTGAACGTGTCAGTGACAGAGAATTGTGTTGAGAATTGTGTTTTGTACATGTTCGCTTAAAAAACAAGTATGAAATCAGCATGTTGGTCAATGTTTTAAAGCCAATATCTGCTGATAGTGATAACATGCCAATATGATTGTGCATCTCAGGTGTACTTTACTTTAAATGGGACCATAATTTACAAAATGAACATTATGCAGTATTGAAGAAGGCTTGAATTTTGCAAGTTAGATCATAAACCCATTAGGAAAATGTTTACTGGGGTGATAAGTCGAAAGTGAAATATGGTCATTTTCTCATTAATAGGTTGTCCATGCAAATGTAATACAAATTTTGACAGACTTTACAGAAAATCAGCAAAAGAAAATGCATTTTTCCATCCACCGCAGTCATGCAATTACTGGGAGTGGGTTTTGACAATGCCACCCCTAGAAAAATCTCTGTAAACATATAACTGCATATATTTGCAGAATTTGTAGGCAGCAGGACAAAATCTTCTGATGCCAAACATCAGAAGCATTTTGGTTTCCATTTGTAGTCTGTTTGTTGTGCAAGTAATGTTGACTAATCAGTATTGTTTGAATGCAGGTGAACAGTCCTTTTGGTGAGGCAGGGTACATCAGCTGAAATGCATTTGCAGAAGCCATCCGCTCTTGTCTGAAGAGGATTTAACTTTATATTACGTTTTTTTTTAATTATTTTGCATTCATGTGCAGATATCTGTTTATAGACATCAGCCAAAATGACCAGTGTACACAGGAGCAAGTCTTGGCCCGGATATCCACTAAATACACTGGATCTCCCGAAATATTGGCCCTTGCTTCCTGAGGCTTTATCGTTGTCAGACTGATAGCTGAAGTGTTTCCAGATTGCCTCTGGAGCCGTGCTTCTAACGTGACTAAAGAATGTTTTTTGAGTAACATGTTCAGGGCATGCACCCCATACAAAAACATGTGAGCCAAGTGCTCATACAGTATAAAACACTTGGGATTTATAATAACACAGAAAATATTTTTTGCCCTGTTTATGTGGGTTGGATTGAGGAAGCTGTAACAGAGAACGTTGCTTTTAATGGGACTTAGTGTGAGTGTGAAGGGTTCCAATTACATCCAGGGGGATGCCATTGATTGGGAAGCCTCCAGGCATACAATGATACCTCAGGGAGGAGGTCGTCATATTGAAGCACATGGGTATTCACTAATCACCCCCGTTTCTCATGAGGAATCCTGCAAAATGACAGGTTTTCACCAGCTCACTCAGTCACAGTTAGCTTCGTAATGCTGTGTGGGAAAATAATTGCTGTGATTTTATGCTATGACTCTGACACAATCTTTTCGGCAGACTTGTGTACAACATGGATGCCTCGCTGAATTTCAGTCAGAGATTATCAACCACCCCTGTTGAATTTAGCACCACCAACTATCATCTCAGCAAAGAAATCAATATACTTTTCTGGGTTAGGTAGGCATCAGAACTGGCAGAATCTGTCACGAGACTTTAATGACTTGACTGAATGGCTTTAACTAAAGAAAACAGCAGAAACATGCTGATAAAATTCTTATCTCTGTGCCATTGTTGCTGATGTTGTTATCTGGCACACTCTGCAAAGGGATTTGTGGCTCTAGCTGCTGGTGATGTGGATCCCTGACAGAGTAAACAGTTTGAGATAGAGGAACATTGAATTGTCGCTGTTTCCACTGCCAGGCTTTGCCACAGAGCTGAAGCACATCGGGCAGCAGCTCTGCCCTTTCATGGCTTCATTTCACCTGCAGACCAGATGGATATCTACAAGCTGAAAAGCAAAAAGGGCTTAAAACTACTCGAGAAACTTGAAATGGAGCATTGCAGCATTTTGTTGAAGAAGTCAAAGACTTTTATTAGAATTAAAGGGTGTTTTTGAAATCATGAATTTCATCATGAGGGGAAATATGACTTCATTGCACTAAAAACAATCGGCTAGTGCCATTTAAACCACAGGAATATTGTAACATTATGCTTACCTCTGCAAAATAAAAAAATCCACAACCCTATCATTCTAGGACTGTTAAAGTGACTATAATCAATATTTTTTAGAATAACAATGGATAAAATGACTTTTGTGGTGTGACAGGGGTCGCTCTTATTGATAAACCCACAGATAATTATCACCAAACTCTGCAGTTCCCCTCAGCTTGACGGAGCTTTATACCGTATTTCAGCTCCGTGTTTTCCAGGACATTCTGGTGAGCCGTCTAGTGCCTAACATACACTACAAGGCTTTAAAAAGGTTTTGGAAAGACTAAAGTCTAACACCCTTTCACATCTAAAGAAAATGTGTCATAAGACACAGAGTTTTTAGTTACAGACTAAAAGATTTTGCTGAGACTGGGCATCTGTAACTACATTTGAGATGATCTGCCATTCTGCCTAGTGGAAATTTCCAAGAAGAAAAACTGCTAAACAATGGAGCAGCTTTAGGCAACAGCTGCCCTTGTCTGTGCAGTGGATTGTTATGAAAAAAACAGCCAAAAAGAAAATGAGAAGACATCACAGAATGTGGACGCAACCCTTAGAGGAGAACAGGAAAACTAGGCAGAGAGAGCAGGACAAGGAGGAGCTGAGCAAATCAATATGCTGCGTGCACCTCTACAATGAAATGACATTTAACCAGTTTTGAATGGTCAGATTTGCAGTTAAGTTCAATGATTGGACAAAATTGCGAGGCTGAGCATAATTCAAAGGGATTTTCTGAATTTGTGTTATTTGTTGTGATTACAACATCCTGAAAGGACAGACTAGGACAGCAAAGTCTTACTGTCCTACAAAAGTTTGCGATTCTCCCTGGAGTCCCCTCCATGTTTATTGTCTGTCTGATTTGCTGCTTTCTGTTCGGTACTTGAGAGTGCGCTGCTTTTGGTTGACGTCGGTGTTGACGTCCTTGAACCTCACTGTTTGTGTGAGCTTACATTTAACCGTTATGGTAATATTAAAAATTTTTGACTTTATTGGAACGGCAAGATGACAAAAAGTTCAAGCAGCTGTGAGTCAAATGATCCAAAATCTCATGATTTTATCATGACATTGGAAATCTGTCTGCAACAGTGAAAACGCTTGAATAGCTGTTTGGCGTAAGACCGGCATAAAATGACACAATTTAGCAAGAAAGTCCTTCATTTGATCCTAGCATGTCATGCTTGATGCTTCTGCCATGGTTCGTGTCTATCCATACTATGACGGCATAACCAATAAAAGTGACTTAATGACATAAACATAAAATCTTTTCGTTCTTCTTTTCCAGGTGGCCAACCTCCTGCGATTGTTTCAGATCCCTCAGATCAGCTATGCCTCCACCAGCTCAAAGCTCAGCGATAAGACCCGCTATGACTACTTTGCTCGCACTGTACCCCCTGACTTTTACCAGGCCAAAGCCATAGCCGAGATTCTGCGTTACTTCAACTGGACCTACGTGTCAACAGTAGCGTCAGAGGGCGACTATGGTGAAACTGGCATCGATGCCTTCCAGCAGGAGGCACGCAGTCGCCAAATCTGCATCGCCACTTCAGCCAAAGTGAGCCGCTCCATGAACCGCCAGGGCTACGATAATGTGATCCGCGCTCTGCAGCAGAAGTCCAACGCTAAGGTGGTCATCCTGTTCACCCGCAGCGAAGACGCCCGTGAGCTGCTGGTGGCCGCCGCTCGCATGAACGTCACCTTCACCTGGGTGGCCAGCGATGGATGGGGGGCGCAGGAGAGTGTGGTGAGGGGCAGCGAGACAGCAGCAGAGGGGGCTTTCACCATCGAGCTGGCCTCCTACCCAATTAGAGAGTTTGAAGATTACTTCACCAAGCTGAACCCGTACACCAACACAAGGAACCCGTGGTTCAAGGAGTTCTGGGAGCACCGGTTCGGCTGTAGCCTCCAGGAACACGGCTGCAGTGAACACAGCTTACGAGATGGAACTTTTGAGCAGGAGTCTAAGATTATGTTTGTAGTAAATGCAGTCTATGCCATGGCCTACGCTCTGCACAACATGAGGCAAGCAGTATGCTCCAACACATCCAAGGTCTGTGACGCCATGAAACCAGGAAACGGCAAAAGGTTCTACAAGGAGTTCATCTTGAAGACCAAGTTTGATGGTAAGCACAGCAGTGAGAGCAAACACAGAGAAATGTTTCATTCTAACAAGTATGCTTGTTCTATATGTGTCTACTCCATGAGATTATTTTAAATTTCTGAGAATGGGATTAGATTCATTGTGAACATTTTAATGTGAGGCAAACCGGGGTCGCAAATAAGCATGCCACTGGATTAAGACTTCAAATGATTTCCTCTGCAGCACTAAAAAGAACTTTGTAATTATTCAATTAGCAAAAATTATTCATGAATTACCATGGATGAATCAGTGGGAGGGGAACCTATCTGGAACGTGCTATTCTGAGAATATTGGATATTGGTTAGATGAATGAATGCTCACATTTAGCCTCAATGGCAGGAAATTGGTGTGTTGAGTATTTACAGCCATTTAGTACATTATATATTAGGAAAGCATTTCTTTATGTCGTAATTCTACTGTTTTTAATGAAGCACCATTGAAAATACTAGTGGAACGTACAGTGCCATTAGTCAGAGGTGTGGACTCACATGGAGAGAATTGCAGCTCGACTTGGACTTAAACACCAGCGACTTGTGACTTTACTTTGACTTGAGTGTTTTGACTTGAAATACTCGATATCTTCCTCCAAGCACAAAGATAAATCAGTATGTTATTTGAAAAGTGTGCGGTGAACCAATTAATTTTCCTTCATTTGTTGGATCTTCTATCATTAACACTATTTATTCCCTGCAAGACAACACTTAATTCTCCAGATCCACTTTGTTTGAACCAAGAACTGACGTTATGTTACTGAGAGTCACTTTGAAAAAAAAGATACCAAGATAATTTCATTAATGTACAAAAACTATGAGTGGTCAACAAAAAAAGTAATTGCAGTTTGCAAAATGTGCTGGTCCAAAATTACAAATTGAAAGGCAAGACATTGCAACAAACTTGTTTTAGCAACTAAGTACACATTTTAAAAGGCATTTCTGTTTTTTGTACATCTAATGTATTATTACTCTGTTGTTAATTGAATATTGTTACTCTGTTGGTGAAGAGCACATTAGAACTTGTTTAGGACTCGAAATACAAAGTTTAGGACTTTGGACTGTACTCCAACTTACCTGTCTTGCCTTGAGACTTAACTTTGGACTTGAATGCAAAGACTTGAGCATTACTTGTGACTTACAAAACAATGACAAGATCCAACCTCTGCCATTAGTTTGAATTATATATACCATCCTTCAGCAGGGTGTAGGATGATATACGTCTACACAAATGTATATAGCTCTGATACGCAGGTAAAACTATGATTTATCCAGAACAGTTGAGAAACATAATCAGTTCTTCCCTCTTTTTCTATTTTCCTTGTTTTTTGCTTCCTACCAGCTCCATTCAGACCCGACACTGAGAACATGGTGCGCTTCGACTCCTTTGGTGACAGCATCAGCCGCTACAACATCTTCCATTACCACAAGGAAGAGGGGAAGTTCGTCTACAGGAAAGTCGGCTACTGGGACCAGAACCTGACCCTGAACACCACCCTGGTACCCTGGCGTGACCTCGTACCACCAACTTCCCAATGCAGTGACCCTTGCAGGAAGAACGAGGTGAAGAGCATGCAGCCTGGAGACGTGTGCTGCTGGATCTGCATCCCCTGCCAGCCCTACCAGTACCTACAGGATGAGTTTACCTGTGCTGACTGCAGCTTCGGTCAGTGGCCTCTGGCTAACTTAACTGGCTGCTATAATCTTCCTGAAGAATACATCCGCTGGGAAGATGCCTGGGCCATTGGTCCCGTCACCATCTCCTGCCTTGGCATCTTGTGCACTCTGTCAGTAGTGGGCCTCTTCTTCAAGCACAATGAGACACCTGTGGTAAAAGCAAGTGGACGTGAGCTCTCTTACATCCTCTTGCTGGGAGTGTTGATGTGCTACCTCATGACCTTCATCTACATTGCCAAACCTTCCACTGCTGTCTGTACCCTACGCCGACTTGGCCTGGGCACCTCGTTTGCAGTGTGTTACTCAGCTCTTCTAACCAAGACCAACCGAATCGCTCGCATCTTCAGTGGGGTGAAGGATGGAGCCCAGCGTCCTCGCTTCATCAGTCCTGCTTCCCAGGTAGCGATCTGCGGTGCTCTTATCTCCTGCCAGCTGCTGGTGGCTGTCATCTGGCTGCTGGTGGAGGTGCCCGGGGTTCGTAAGGAGGTGAGCCCAGAGAGGAGAGACGTGGTCACCCTCAAGTGCAGCAGCAGGGACTCCACCATGCTCATGTCACTCACCTACAACTGCATCCTCATCGTCCTCTGCACCGTCTACGCTTTCAAGACGCGAAAGTGCCCTGAAAACTTCAATGAAGCCAAGTTCATTGGGTTCACCATGTACACCACGTGCATCATCTGGCTCGCTTTCCAGCCCATCTTCTATGTCACCGCCAGCGACTACAGGGTAACTATCTGTGAATTCTTTTAAACCAAGTCAACTGAGTATTTATACTTAATATTTGTGGAAAGTTCCCAAGCCCACAGTTTTGGGATAATGTAAACAACGTCTATAAATGACTATCCCTAGTGTGTTTATCATTCCTAAAGAAGAGGGTGTCACTTTCACATTCCATTTGATCACTGTCACCCAGAGCCTTGAAAGAGCGAGCTTTCGTTTCATGTGGGCTGAAGGATCTTTCAAGACGAGAACAAAGACTCTGGAGACAGATAAGGCTGAAATATACAGACAGAAATAATTAATGACAGTCAAACTGATTCATTCACTTGCGGCATCGCTAAATGCTTAATGACACATTTCAAGTGCAAACGATGATTTCTGGAGATTTATTGTAGTTTTTGTTATTTGATGCTAAGACTTAATCACAATTGGCCCTATGTAGCAATCTCACCAAGTAGTATTATGACCTGTAGTCAAAAATAAATGCAGTGTGCTGGCTCATTTAGTGGCGGTGCCTCTCTAATCGTCGGAGGGGAAATGGCATATCTACTGCAGAGTTGTCACAAGGGGATAAAGTTTTGTAGCCTTTAGCCTTCACACAAATGCTAAAGGTTGCATTTACCCTGCATCACATAAACAACATTGAATTAATATGCATAGCTATTACTGGACTTGTTTGAAATGCAGCAGCAGGCCAAAAAATTTGAATATACATTTTGTTTTTCCCAAGTATAAATGTATAGCTGCAAGGACAGATTAATGTATTTACCCATGCAGTGTAAAGGAAGACAAAAACACAAAATAACGGGCATAAAGCCGACAGACTATGTAAGTTATGAGCGCCAGTGCCTTGGGCAGACTCAAGGCTACTGCCATAGCATTTGGTCTGGATGTGCAACAAGGCCTTTGTTGTGCAAACAGATGGGGGGGGGGGCGTCTAGATCACACAAGCTTTGTATCATCATGAGGTACCTCGGGCTCTTCATGTCTGTAGTGATCAGCCATTCTGCCACCTAAGCCGTGAACCCAAAACCTTTACCTTTCCTGATCTCTGGTGGTATTCATGAGACCACGGCCAAACATTGTGGAATATGCGCCTTCATACTGGAGAAGCAGCACACAGAGTAATTGAAAGAATGAGAGGTTTGGCACTGCAACAGAGACCTTGGTGATTTGGTTCTGTGTGACACCAATAATAATGGCTGTGGGCTCAGTTGCCACATTTCAAATTAGGGTTGGATAGCAGAGAAATATTCTAATGAGAGACTACAGCCTTGTTGCCCAGCGAATCATGATGAACTCAAGGTTTCACAGATGGATACAGATATTCTCTCATCTTCAGAAATATGGAAATTATTTCAGGTCTCTTTGGCCTGCATATTTTATTCATCTTATTTGATCAAAAGTAAAAAAAAAAAAATCATCATTTTGGAAACAGTCAATGCCTAACTATATACTGATTACCTATGCATACATTCTTTATTTTCAAATAGATTCTCAAAGTAGGAATTGCAGTAAATTAAAATACCAAATGATAGAAGACAAGAAAAGTGTAAAAAAAAATTAAATTAATAATATGAAGTTAAATCCAAAGTAATATGCAAATATCTCTTGAAAAAGTATACAGTGTATTTAACAACCCATAAAATTAATGATAAAAGATTCATAAAGGCACTGAGCACTTAATAAAGCAAAAAGTGTAACCCTCGTTCTCTTTGCTGTCAGTTTTAAAGTACGAACACAGAAGACTTCACACTGCAGTATGTCCTATAATGATGCTTAATAATTATTTGTATAAAGAACTGTTAAATAGAAATAGCTTTATGCCTGAGAGACATTAGAAGCTGCAGACAAAAGACAAGTGATATTTCCTGCGGTCCTGGCTGTGTTTTCACCAGTTATTGTTGTAGTCTAGAGTTTAAATTTATGAGGGCTTTTGCATATTTCTGCAGTGTTGTTGCGCAGTATGTTTAGGAGGGATTTCACTTCATGCTGTGGTTCTGCAAATAGAAGTTCCTGGACTGCAGGGGTAACCAGTGGGGTGGGAAGAGATGCTGCTCTGGAAGATGACCCCAGCAGTCAGCTCACATTAGCAGCTGAAATATGACTAACAAGGCCCTGACTTTCCAGGACAGCCAGCTGTGCTTTTTCCACATCCTTCCTCTTGCACTTTTATTCATGCACATACAGATAAACAATTAGAATTGCTAACATTCATAATTAAAAACTTCACACACACACACACACACAACTGAAAATGGAAATGTGGTCAATAATACTAGAATAATAACTGCATGAGACATTTTTGTTTTGGTTAGTGGTATGACTGCAGGATATAGACACTTAGGGCAAATTTATGCAATTCTAAGTTTTGCAAGTTTAAAAGTGACTAATTACAGTCACAGCGCATTATCCATCATATCATAGCAAAAAACGTGAAACAAATCAAAATTGCAGTTATAACACACCCCTTTAACATTTTTAGGTCCAGTGTGTAGGATATGGTGGAATATATTGGCAGAAAAGGAACATGATACAATAAAAATGTTTTATTTAGTTTTTAATCAGCAGAAAATAATAATTCTTATGTTTTTGTTATCTTGTAATGAGACATTTATATCTACATAGGGGTCCTTGTCTATGTAGTTCACCATGTTGCATTGCCCTGTTTCTACAGCAGCCCAGATGAACAAACCAAAGGCTGCCTCTAGATAGGGCCATTTGCATTCGAAAATCACTTCTGTTTTTTCTTTTTTAAAATGTGAAACTCCTTCAATCAATGTCTTTACTGGTTTAAATCATCATTTCTATTTGTTTTTGAGAGAAGGAGACCTGCGGATAATTGGGCTCTTGGTAAAAACCTCCTGAACATCTTGATCTTAGGCTATCAGAAAATAAAGGTGACATACATTAGCAGATAGTGTGGCTAGCAGCCCAAGTGTGGAGCCAAACAGTGTAGAAGAAACACTGATGTCTAACTTTAATCAGAATCTGTTCTATTTGTAGTACATTTGCATATACAAGGAATTTGACTTGTGTTTTGGTGTAAAACAATTAACATAAAGGGAGAATAAAAAGATACAGAATTTAATAGTATAAGAGATAAGAATATAGGAGCAATTTCAAAATATAAAAATGAAAAACAGAATATAAAGAACAGAAAATGTATGTACAAAAGGTGCAATGGAGGAAGTACAGATGTACAGAAGTTGGTTTTACAGTGCATATATCTACAGTCTAAATAAATAAATTAAACGTCTTTATTCAGTGTTTTTGCCAATTTAACTCACATGTTCTGTTTGTTTTGGGGAGGATGAGACCTCTGCAGATAATCTGGCTCCCAGTTAAAACCTCCTGAACAATAAACACTGAAGGAATTCCAACTGGGAGAATTTTCATTTAGTTGCAATCTGCCGTCCTTACCACTATATGCTGCTAAATCTGCCCTAAATCCTACACTGTTTTCCTTTAACTCTGGAGAGACCTAATAAGATAATGTTGATCATTCATGTATTTATTTGCAACACAAAATAAGTGACAAGTGAGTAATTAGGATGTGGCAGAAAAGATAAAGCACATGACGATAACTTGTGACTCTCATACTAAACCAGGTCAGGTAAGAGAAGTAAGAGGAGAAGTGTTTTGTGTACTGAAAGACAAGGATATAATGAACAGCACATATGTACAGTATTCATTTTACAGGGAAGTTAAGATTGGTTTGGAGCTGTTGGTTAGATGATTTAGCACAAAAGGGGCAAGAGGAAACTTCAGAAACTGTTATTTTTTTGTATTTAGGCGTCACCACAGCAGGAAATAAATATAACTGTGAACTGTTGGATCAAAGGCTGTAGTGAAGTAACAGGTGTCTGTGTCTGTGTCTGTCTGTCTCTCTGTCTGTCTGTGTGAAGGGTGCTGGGGGCCAGGTGGCCTTTGAACAAACTTCATTTGTCCTTTTCAAGACAAAAGAAAGAAATCCAAGTGCAGACTGATACTCTCTGTCTCCTCACAGGTGCAGACCACCACCATGTGCATCTCCGTCAGTCTGAGTGGTTCGGTGGTTCTTGGCTGCCTCTTTGCCCCCAAAGTCCACATCATCCTGTTTCAGCCCCAAAAAAATGTGGCCTCTCTCAGAGTCACAGCCAACCGCTTCAGCGCCGCAGTGTCCGCCTCCGCCTCTGCCTCCGCTCCCAGCTCCAGCTACTCGAAAGGTACAAGTATCCACTATATTGGGTACTCATATCTCTGTCTAGTACTGTAAAGAAATAGTAAACAAAAATGACACTGCAATTTCTGCTGCAACCCTTAAAGCTAGCAACAGTTTAGGTTTGCAAAACAGGACATATTAGTAAAAACAATGCAGTCAATAAGTGGATTGCATCCTGATGTACATTTAGGTGTTACAATATTTATACCACCAAAAATAAAACAATGTGACATTATTTACTTTTTTTCCCAGCCTTTTTTTCCTCTTTTGGCTAAGCAATTAAAATCCAGTCATTACATTTATTTTATGTTGGATAAGAGTCAGTCTTATCTAAAGCTCATTAATAAACTTCCGACTAATTCACAGCATAAACTTTATAAATAAAAAGACACTAAAGTTAACACAGGCTGTAAGTTTAACTTACAAAAAGCAAACTTAACTTGTTTGTCCAAACGTTTGAAGGGACAGTTCACCCTAAAAGCAAGCCATAGAGATGTCTGCCTTCTCTCTAATATAATGAAACTAGATGGTACTCAGCTTGAGGTGCTCAAAGAATCAAAATAACATACAAAATATGTTTGAAAAAACTCAACAGCAATGTTTCTTTCCAGAATTCATGACCTGGTTACTCAAGGCTATAGTATGGCAAAGATGTCAAAATATGACATATCCCAAAAAAGGCTGAAAACCACATTAAACCACATGAAATAGTGTTCCAAGTCACGCTGTAGCATAGCAAGTTGCAAAAAGGGCCGAAAACACCATAATTTGGCATGTGGAAAAAATGACCGAAAATGCAAGGCTATAGTATGGCAAAAAACTCAAAATATGGCATGTCCCAAAAACAGCTGAAAACCACATTAAACCACATAAAGTAGCCTTCCAAAACACGTCATAGCACAGAAATTTGCAATAAGGGCCATAAACACTATCATTTGACAAGTTGTAAAAATGACCGAAAATGCAAGGCTATAGTATGGCAAAAATGTCAAAATATGACATGTCCCAAAAACTGCTGAAAACCACTTAAAACTGCAGAGAATTGCCTGCAGATGCACGCCATAGCATAGAAAGTTGCAAAAAAGGCCAAAAACACCATAATTTGGCATGTGGAAAAAATGATCGAAAATGCAAGGCTGTAGTATGGCAAAAAACTCAAAATATGGCATGTCCCAAAAACAGCTGAAAACCACATTAAACCACATAAAGTGGCCTTCCAAAACACGTCATAGCAAAGAAATTTGCAAATAAG
Organism: Plectropomus leopardus; assembly: GCF_026936395.1. NCBI lineage: Eukaryota > Metazoa > Chordata > Actinopteri > Perciformes > Serranidae > Plectropomus > Plectropomus leopardus. Next base: position 28,869,243 of record NC_142177.1, read on the forward strand.
GCCGAAAACACCATAATTTGGCATGTGGAAAAAATGACAAAAAAATCCAAGGCTATAGTATGGCAAAAATGTCAAAATATGACATGTCCCAAAAATAGCTGAAAACCACTTAAAACTGCAGAGAATCGCCTGCAGATGCACGCCATAGCATAGAAAGTTGCAAAACAGGACAAAAACACCATAATTTGGCATGTGGAAAAAATGATCGAAAATGCAAGGCTATAGTATGGCAAAAATGTTAAAATATGGCATGTCCCAAAAACAGCTGAAAACCACATTAAACCACATAAAATACCCTTCCAAGACAAGCAGAAGCACAGAAATTTGCAATAAGGGCCAAAAACACTATAATTTGGCAAGTTGTAAAAATGACCGAAAATGTAAGGCTATAGTATGGCAAAAATGTTAAAATATGGCATGTCCCAAAAACAGCTGAAAACCACATTAAACCACATAAAATAGCCTTCCAAGACAAGCGGTAGCACAGAAATTTGCAATAAGGGCCAAAAACACTATAATTTGGCAAGTTGTAAAAATGACCGAAAATGCAAGGCTATAGTATGGCAAAAATGTCAAAATATGACATGTCCCAAAAATAGCTGAAAACCACTTAAAACTGCAGAGAATTGCCTGCAGATGCACGCCATAGCATAGAAAGTTGCAAAATAGGACAAAAACACCATAATTTGGCATGTGGAAAAAATGACCGAAAATGCAAGGCTATAGTATGGCAAAAATGTTAAAATATGGCATGTCCCAAAAACAGCTGAAAACCACATTAAACCACATAGAATACCCTTCCAAGACAAGCAGTAGCACAGAAATTTGCATAAGGGCCATAAACACTATCATTTGACAAGTTGTAAAAATGACCGAAAATGCAAGGCTATAGTATGGCAAAAATGTCAAAATATGACATGTCCCAAAAACTGCTGAAAACCACTTAAAACTGCAGAGAATTGCCTGCAGATGCACGCCATAGCATAGAAAGTTGCAAAAAAGGCCAAAAACACCATAACTTGGCATGTGGAAAAAATGATTGAAAATGCAAGGCTATAGTATGGCAAAAATGTCAAAATATGACATGTCCCAAAAACTGCTGAAAATAACATTAAACCACATAAAGTGGCCTTCCAAAACACGTCATAGCAAAGAAATTTGCAAATAAGGCTGAAAACACCATAATTTGGCATGTGGAAAAAATGACAAAAAATCCAAGGCTATAGTATGGCAAAAATGTCAAAATATGACATGTCCCAAAAATAGCTGAAAACCACTTAAAACTGCAGAGAATTGCCTGCAGATGCACGCCATAGCATAGAAAGTTGCAAAATAGGACAAAAACACCATAATTTGGCATGTGGAAAAAATGACCGAAAATGCAAGGCTATAGTATGGCAAAAATGTTAAAATATGGCATGTCCCAAAAACAGCTGAAAACCACATTAAACCACATAGAATACCCTTCCAAGACAAGCAGTAGCACAGGAATTTGCAATAAGGGCCATAAACGCTATCATTTGACAAGTTGTAAAAATGACCTAAAATGCAAGGCTATAGTATGGCAAAAATGTTAAAATATGGCATGTCCCAAAAACAGCTGAAAACCACATTAAACCACATTAAATGGCCTATCGAGACACGCCAAAGCATAGAAAGTTGCAAAACAGGACAAAAACACCATAATTTGGCATGTGGAAAAAATGTGCGAAAATGCAAGGCTATAGTATGGCAAAAAACTCAAAATATGGCATGTCCCAAAAACAGCTGAAAACCACATTTAACCACATAAAATAGCCTTCCAAGACAAGCGGTAGCACAGAAATTTGCAATAAGGGCCAAAAACACTATAATTTGGCAAGTTTTTGGGACATGTCATATTTTGACATTTTTGATGCCAAATTACTACTATGCCTTCTGCATTTCGATCATTTTCATGCCATACATGCCATACTATTTGCATTCATTTGCCTGTTTTGCAACTTTCTATCTCGATAGTTGGTTTAATGTGGTTTTCAGTTTTTGGGACATGCCATATTTTGAGTTTTATACTAGCCTTGCATTTTCGGTCATTTTTACACCTTGCCAAATTGTAGTGTTTTTGGCCCTTATCGAAAATTCCTGTGCTACTGCTTGTCTTGGAAGGGTATTTTATGTGGTTTAATGTGGTTTTCAGCTGTTTTTGGGACATGCCATATTTTAACATTTTGCCATACTATAGCTCATGTCATTTACATAAATTATGGTGTTTTCTCCTGTTTTGCAACTTTCTATGCTATGGCGTGCATCTGCAAGGCGATTTTATTTTAAGTGGTTTCAGCTATTTTGGGACATTATAACATTTTTGCCATACTAGTTGCATTTTCATTTTACATTTATGGTGTTTTTGTCCTTTCTTGCAACTTTCTATGCTATGGCGTGCATCTGCAGGCAATTCTCTGCAGTTTTAAGTGGTTTTCAGCTATTTTGGGGACATGTCATATTTTGGCTATAGTATGGCAAAAAACTCAAAATATGGCATGTCCCAAAAACAGCTGAAAACCACATTAAACCACATTAAATGGCCTATCGAGACACGCCAAAGCATAGAAAGTTGCAAAACAGGACAAAAACACCATAATTTGGCATGTGGAAAAAATGACCGAAAATGCAAGGCTATAGTATGGCAAAAATGTTAAAATATGGCATGTCCCAAAAACAGCTGAAAACCACTTAAAACTGCAGAGAATTGCCTGCAGATGTACGCCATGGCATAGAAAGTTGCAAGAAAGGCCAAAAACACCATAATTTGGCATGTGGAAAAAATGATCGAAAATGCAAGGCTATAGTATGGCAAAAAACTCAAAATATGGCATGTCCCAAAAACAGCTGAAAACCACACTAAACCACATAAAATAGCCTTCCAAGACAAGCAGTAGCACAGAAATTTGCAATAAGGGCCAAAAACACTATAATTTGGCAAGTTGTAAAAATGACCGAAAATGCAAGGCTATAGTATGGCAAAAATGTCAAAATATGACATGTCCCAAAAACTGCTGAAAATAACATTAAACCACATAAAGTGGCCTTCCAAAACACATCATGGCAAAGAAATTTGCAAATGAGGCTGAAAACACCATAATTTGGCATGTGGAAAAAATGACAAAAAAATCCAAGGCTATAGTATGGCAAAAATGTCAAAATATGACATGTCCCAAAAATAGCTGAAAACCACTTAAAACTGCAGAGAATCGCCTGCAGATGCACGCCATAGCATAGAAAGTTGCAAAACAGGACAAAAACACCATAATTTGGCATGTGGAAAAAATGACCGAAAATGCAAGGCTATAGTATGGCAAAAATGTTAAAATATGGCATGTCCCAAAAACAGCTGAAAACCACATTAAACCACATAAAATACCCTTCCAAGACAAGCAGTAGCACAGAAATTTGCAATAAGGGCCATAAACACTATCATTTGACAAGTTGTAAAAATGACCGAAAATGCAAGGCTATAGTATGGCAAAAATGTCAAAATATGACATGTCCCAAAAACAGCTGAAAACCACATTAAACCACATAAAATAGCCTTCCAAGACAAGCGGTAGCACAGAAATTTGCAATAAGGGCCATAAACACTATAATTTGGCAAGTTGTAAAAATGACCGGAAATGCAAGGCTATAGTATGGCAAAAATGTCAAAATATGACATGTTCCAAAAATAGCTGAAAACCACTTAAAACTGCAGAGAATTGCCTGCAGATGCACGCCATAGCATAGAAAGTTGCAAAAAAGGCCAAAAACACCATAATTTGGCATGTGGAAAAAATGATTGAAAATGCAAGGCTATAGTATGGCAAAAAACTCAAAATATGGCATGTCCCAAAAACAGCTGAAAACCACATTAAACCACATAAAGTGGCCTTCCAAAACACGTCATAGCAAAGAAATTTGCAAATAAGGCTGAAAACACCATAATTTGGCATGTGGAAAAAATGACAAAAAATCCAAGGCTATAGTATGGCAAAAATGTCAAAATATGACATGTCCCAAAAACAGCTGAAAACCACATTAAACCACATAAAATAGCCTTCCAAGACAAGCGGTAGCACAGAAATTTGCAATAAGGGCCATAAACACTATAATTTGGCAAGTTGTAAAAATGACCGAAAATGCAAGGCTATAGTATGGCAAAAATGTCAAAATATGACATGTCCCAAAAACTGCTGAAAACCACATTAAACCACATAAAGTGGCCTTCCAAAACACGTCATAGCAAAGAAATTTGCAAATAAGGCTGAAAACACCATAATTTGGCATGTGGAAAAAATGACAAAAAATCCAAGGCTATAGTATGGCAAAAATGTCAAAATATGACATGTCCCAAAAACTGCTGAAAACCACTTAAAACTGCAGAGAATTGCCTGCAGATGCACGCCATAGCATAGAAAGTTGCAAAAAAGGCCAAAAACACCATAACTTGGCATGTGGAAAAAATGATTGAAAATGCAAGGCTATAGTATGGCAAAAACTCAAAATATGGCATGTCCCAAAAACAGCTGAAAACCACATTAAACCACATAAAGTGGCCTTCCAAAACACGTCATAGCAAAGAAATTTGCAAATAAGGCTGAAAACACCATAATTTGGCATGTGGAAAAATGACAAAAAATCCAAGGCTATAGTATGGCAAAAATGTCAAAATATGACATGTCCCAAAAATAGCTGAAAACCACTTAAAACTGCAGAGAATTGCCTGCAGATGCACGCCATAGCATAGAAATGCAAAAAAGGCTAAAACACCATAATTTGGCATGTGGAAAAAATGACAAAAATCCAAGGCTATAGTATGGCAAAATGTTAAAATATGGCATGTCCCAAAAACAGCTGAAAACCACTTAAAACTGCAGAGAATTGCCTGCAGATGCACGCCATGGCATAGAAAGTTGCAAGAAAGGCCAAAAACACCATAATTTGGCATGTGGAAAAAATGATCGAAAATGCAAGGCTATAGTATGGCAAAAAACTCAAAATATGGCATGTCCCAAAAACAGCTGAAAACCGCATTAAACCACATAAAATAGCCTTCCAAGACAAGCAGTAGCACAGAAATTATCAATAAGGGCCAAAAACACTACAATTTGGCATGTGGAAAAATGACAAAAATCCAAGGCTATAGTATGGCAAAAATGTCAAAATATGACATGTCCCAAAAACTGCTGAAAACCACTTAAAACTGCAGAGAATTGCCTGCAGATGCACGCCATAGCATAGAAAGTCGCAAAAGGCTAAAAACACCATAATTTGGCATGTGGAAAAATGACAAAAATCCAAGGCTATAGTATGGCAAAATGTTAAAATATGGCATGTCCCAAAAACAGCTGAAAACCACATTAAACCACATAAAATACCCTTCCAAGACAAGCAGTAGCACAGAAATTTGCAATAAGGGCCATAAACACTATCATTTGACAAGTTGTAAAAATGACCAAAATGCAAGGCTATAGTATGGCAAAAATGTCAAAATATGACATGTCCCAAAAACTGCTGAAAACCACTTAAAACTGCAGAGAATTGCCTGCAGATGCACGCCATAGCATAGAAAGTTGCAAAAAAGGCCAAAAACACCATAACTTGGCATGTGGAAAAAATGATTGAAAATGCAAGGCTATAGTATGGCAAAAAACTCAAAATATGGCATGTCCCAAAAACAGCTGAAAACCACATTAAACCACATAAAGTGGCCTTCAAAACACGTCATAGCAAAGAAATTTGCAAATAAGGCTGAAAACACCATAATTTGGCATGTGGAAAAATGACAAAATCCAAGGCTATAGTATGGCAAAATGTCAAAATATGACATGTCCCAAAAATAGCTGAAAACCACTTAAAACTGCAGAGAATTGCCTGCAGATGCACGCCATAGCATAGAAAGTCGCAAAAAAGGCTAAAAACACCATAATTTGGCATGTGGAAAAAATGACAAAATCCAAGGCTATAGTATGGCAAAATGTTAAAATATGGCATGTCCCAAAACAGCTGAAACTACATTAAACCACATAAAGTGGCCTTCCAAAACACGTCATAGCAAAGAAATTTGCAAATAAGGCTGAAAACACCATAATTTGGCATGTGGAAAAAATGACAAAAAATCCAAGGCTATAGTATGGCAAAAATGTCAAAATATGACATGTCCCAAAAACAGCTGAAAACCACATTAAACCACATAAAATAGCCTTCCAAGACAAGCGGTAGCACAGAAATTTGCAATAAGGGCCATAAACACTATAATTTGGCAAGTTGTAAAAATGACCGAAAATGCAAGGCTATAGTATGGCAAAAATGTCAAAATATGACATGTCCCAAAAACTGCTGAAAACCACATTAAACCACATAAAGTGGCCTTCCAAAACACGTCATAGCAAAGAAATTTGCAAATAAGGCTGAAAACACCATAATTTGGCATGTGGAAAAAATGACAAAAAATCCAAGGCTATAGTATGGCAAAATGTCAAAATATGACATGTCCCAAAAACTGCTGAAAACCACTTAAAACTGCAGAGAATTGCCTGCAGATGCACGCCATAGCATAGAAAGTTGCAAAAAAGGCCAAAAACACCATAACTTGGCATGTGGAAAAAATGATTGAAAATGCAAGGCTATAGTATGGCAAAAAACTCAAAATATGGCATGTCCCAAAAACAGCTGAAAACCACATTAAACCACATAAAGTGGCCTTCCAAAACACGTCATAGCAAAGAAATTTGCAAATAAGGCTGAAAACACCATAATTTGGCATGTGGAAAAAATGACAAAAAATCCAAGGCTATAGTATGGCAAAAATGTCAAAATATGACATGTCCCAAAAATAGCTGAAAACCACTTAAAACTGCAGAGAATTGCCTGCAGATGCACGCCATAGCATAGAAAGTCGCAAAAAAGGCTAAAAACACCATAATTTGGCATGTGGAAAAAATGACAAAAAATCCAAGGCTATAGTATGGCAAAAATGTTAAAATATGGCATGTCCCAAAAACAGCTGAAAACCACTTAAAACTGCAGAGAATTGCCTGCAGATGCACGCCATGGCATAGAAAGTTGCAAGAAAGGCCAAAAACACCATAATTTGGCATGTGGAAAAAATGATCGAAAATGCAAGGCTATAGTATGGCAAAACTCAAAATATGGCATGTCCCAAAAACAGCTGAAAACCGCATTAAACCACATAAAATAGCCTTCCAAGACAAGCAGTAGCACAGAAATTATCAATAAGGGCCAAAAACACTACAATTTGGCATGTGGAAAAAATGACAAAAAAATCCAAGGCTATAGTATGGCAAAAATGTCAAAATATGACATGTCCCAAAAACTGCTGAAAACCACTTAAAACTGCAGAGAATTGCCTGCAGATGCACGCCATAGCATAGAAAGTCGCAAAAAAGGCTAAAAACACCATAATTTGGCATGTGGAAAAAATGACAAAAAATCCAAGGCTATAGTATGGCAAAAATGTTAAAATATGGCATGTCCCAAAAACAGCTGAAAACCACATTAAACCACATAAAATACCCTTCCAAGACAAGCAGTAGCACAGAAATTTGCAATAAGGGCCATAAACACTATCATTTGACAAGTTGTAAAAATGACCGAAAATGCAAGGCTATAGTATGGCAAAAATGTCAAAATATGACATGTCCCAAAAACTGCTGAAAACCACTTAAAACTGCAGAGAATTGCCTGCAGATGCACGCCATAGCATAGAAAGTTGCAAAAAAGGCCAAAAACACCATAACTTGGCATGTGGAAAAAATGATTGAAAATGCAAGGCTATAGTATGGCAAAAAACTCAAAATATGGCATGTCCCAAAAACAGCTGAAAACCACATTAAACCACATAAAGTGGCCTTCCAAAACACGTCATAGCAAAGAAATTTGCAAATAAGGCTGAAAACACCATAATTTGGCATGTGGAAAAAATGACAAAAATCCAAGGCTATAGTATGGCAAAAATGTCAAAATATGACATGTCCCAAAAATAGCTGAAAACCACTTAAAACTGCAGAGAATTGCCTGCAGATGCACGCCATAGCATAGAAAGTCGCAAAAAGGCTAAAACACCATAATTTGGCATGTGGAAAAAATGACAAAAAATCCAAGGCTATAGTATGGCAAAAATGTTAAAATATGGCATGTCCCAAAAACAGCTGAAAACCACATTAAACCACATAAAGTGGCCTTCCAAAATACGTCATAGCAAAGAAATTTGCAAATAAGGCTGAAAACACCATAATTTGGCATGTGGAAAAAATGACAAAAAATCCAAGGCTATAGTATGGCAAAATGTCAAAATATGACATGTCCCAAAAACAGCTGAAAACCACATTAAACCACATAAAATAGCCTTCCAAGACAAGCGGTAGCACAGAAATTTGCAATAAGGGCCATAAACACCATAATTTGGCAAGTTGTAAAAATGACCGAAAATGCAAGGCTATAGTATGGCAAAAATGTCAAAATATGACATGTCCCAAAAACAGCTGAAAACTACATTAAACCACATAAAGTGGCCTTCCAAAACACGTCATAGCAAAGAAATTTGCAAATAAGGCTGAAAACACCATAATTTGGCATGTGGAAAAAATGACAAAAAATCCAAGGCTATAGTATGGCAAAAATGTCAAAATATGACATGTCCCAAAAACAGCTGAAAACCACATTAAACCACATAAAATAGCCTTCCAAGACAAGCGGTAGCACAGAAATTTGCAATAAGGGCCATAAACACCATAATTTGGCAAGTTGTAAAAATGACCGAAAATGCAAGGCTATAGTATGGCAAAAATGTCAAAATATGACATGTCCCAAAAACTGCTGAAAATAACATTAAACCACATAAAGTGGCCTTCCAAAACACGTCATAGCAAAGAAATTTGCAAATAAGGCTGAAAACACCATAATTTGGCATGTAAAAATGACAAAAATCCAAGGCTATAGTATGGCAAAAATGTCAAAATATGACATGTCCCAAAAATAGCTGAAAACCACTTAAAACGGCAGAGAATTGCCTGCAGATGCACGCCATAGCATAGAAAGTCACAAAAAAGGCTAAAACACCATAATTTGGCATGTGGAAAAAATGACAAAAAATCCAAGGCTATAGTATGGCAAAAATGTCAAAATATGGCATGTCCCAAAAACAGCTGAAAACCACTTAAAACTGCAGAGAATTGCCTGCAGATGCACGCCATGGCATAGAAAGTTGCAAGAAAGGCCAAAAACACCATAATTTGGCATGTGGAAAAAATGATCGAAAATGCAAGGCTATAGTATGGCAAAAAACTCAAAATATGGCATGTCCCAAAAACAGCTGAAAACCACATTAAACCACATAAAATAGCCTTCCAAGACAAGCAGTAGCACAGAAATTATCAATAAGGGCCAAAAACACTACAATTTGGCATGTGGAAAAAATGACAAAAAAATCCAAGGCTATAGTATGGCAAAAATGTCAAAATATGACATGTCCCAAAAATAGCTGAAAACCACTTAAAACTGCAGAGAATTGCCTGCAGATGCACGCCATAGCATAGAAAGTTGCAAAACAGGAGAAAAACACCATAATTTGGCATGTGGAAAAATGACCGAAAATGCAAGGCTATAGTATGGCAAAAAATGTTAAAATAGCATGTCCCAAAAACAGCTGAAACCACATTAAACCACATAAAATACCCTTCCAAGACAAGCAGTAGCACAGAAATTTGCAATAAGGGCAATATCACTATCATTTGACAAGTTGTAAAAATGACAGAAAATGCAAGGCTATAGTATGGCAAAAATGTCAAAATATGACATGTCCCAAAAACTGCTGAAAACCACATAAAATAGTATTTTGAGACATGTTATCGTGTAGAATGTTGAATGTTGAAAAAAGTCCAAAAACATTTTAATATAGCATGTTGAAAAAATGACAAAAACAACATAATATGGCTTTTAAACTTAAGCCTGGCTAACACTGATATTTCTCTTCTCTCAGGATCAGCCTCTAACTATGTGCCAGCAGTCTGTAATGGCCCTTGAGGTGGTGGACTCTACAACATCTTCTTTGTGAAAAAAGATTCCTCTCAAGCACGAGACCATCCATCATCCCTCCATCAAACAGGGGCTGTTTGACATAGCCCCATGCTATCCAACATGCTGCAGAGAGGCAACTGTCTGAGTAGACAGACTGACAGTGGTCAAAGCAATTCTTAACTGTGAAAGCTAAAATGATGTTCCTACAGTGAGCAGTATGTATCAAATGTAAAGCCTTTTTGTATAGATTTAATATGCTGTGATCTCCTTGGTTTACAGATAGATGTGTTTAAATGCACCGTGCCTTGTCCAAAAGAATCTTGTTGTCAAATGGGTGCTTGTGAAGCAATAGTGTTAAAAAAACAAAAGGCTGTTCTTACCTTGTTCTAACAGTGCTGTGAATATTATCCATATGTTGTAGACATTGACAAAATTGCTATGAAAAAATCTAGCCCTTGTGTTCTACAAAATATGTGACTAACATTAGTGAATGGCATGAAAAGTAGACAACTATACAATATAAAGGACGTGTGTACATGTAGACTGGTATAACAGTGTGTGCTTTCCTGTAATTTATGTAAATAAAATGTTTTTAAATATTAAAATGTTAGAATTTGGCTGTGTTTGCATTCACACTTGCAGTTCTTTACAAACTAAAGGTAGCTATTAGGAGACAACAGCTTTTGCATACCATGAAAACCAAATTAATCAGCCTATTAAAATTCAATTTACCATAAAGAAACATCAGATAAAGATATTAAGATTTACCTTTTTCTTTCCAACAGGTGCTGCATGATTTTTAATTCTGCTCTAATAAGACTTGTAATTGGTGCTCAGATCTCTAAGTTATAACTATTGCTGTAACTGCTAGTTGTGCAATTATACATGTATAGTGCCTATAAATGTATTCACCCAAGTTGGACTTTTTCATCTTTTATACTGATTGGAGTTTAGATATTAAATTATATTTACGATGTGTAAACAACCTGCCCACTGTCTGTCTGCCTGGTCTGTCTCTACAAATTCAATGTCTGCAGCCCATCCAGAAGTGACTTTAATTACAAAATGACAATGTTTTGTTCTGGAAGTTGACAATTTATGAACTTTTAAGAAATAAATTTATGTTTCAGTGAAAGAACACAATTACATACCAGTGATAAAGACAGCAAAACTTCTACCAAAACCTAAGCGGGTACCTGCAGGTAAAAAAAAGAAAAGTTCTCACATAGAACGACACAGACTTATCAAGCTTATGTTAATTATCTCCTTTGATAGAAGATTGGACCCAGGGTTATGAGGATGGTGATAATTCAATGCTTTTAACTGAAGGATTGCAGCACACTCATATGGCTGTACATTTTAGAAGTATGGCAAAAATTTCAAAATATTATATGAAAAAAAAGTATGTCACAAAAACAGCTGGAAACTGCCTAGAGTAGCCGGCTAATGCATGCCATTGCATAGAAAGCTGCAAAAAAGGGCCAAAAACACCATAATTTGGCATGTGAAAAAAAATGACCGAAAAAGCAAGGCTATAGTATGGCAAAAATGTGAAAAATATGACATGTCCCAAAAAACAGCTGAAAACCACCTTAAACTGCAGAGAATTGCCAGCAGATGCAGGCCATAGCATAGAAAGTTGCAAAAAGGGCCAAAAACACCATTCATTTAGCATTTGGAAAAAGCGACCGAAAATGCAAGGCTATAGTATGGCAAAAATGTCAAAATATGACATGTCCTAAAATCTGCTAAAAATAACATCTAACCACATAAAATTGCCTTCAAAGACAAGCAGTAGCACAGAAATTATCAATAAGGGCCAAAAACACTACAATTTAGCAAGTGGAAAAAATGACCAAAAATGCAAGGCTATAGTATGGCAAAAATGTCAAAATATGACATGTCCCAAAAACAGATGAAAACCACATTAAACTACATATTATACCCTATCGAGACACGCCAAAGCATAGAAAGTTGCAAAACAGGACAAAAACACCATAATTTGGCATGTGGAAAAAATGACCGAAAATGCAAGGCTATAGTATGGCAAAAATGTTAAAATATGACATGTCCCAAAAACAGCTGAAAACCACATTAAACTGCAGAGAATTGCCTGCAGACACACCATGGCATAGAAAGTTGCAAGAAAGGCCAAAACACCATAATTTGGCATGTGGAAAAATGATCGAAAATGCAAGGCTATAGTATGGCAAAAACTCAAAATATGGCATGTCCCAAAAACAGCTGAAAACCACACTAAACCACATAAAATAGCCTTCCAAGACAAGCAGTAGCACAGAAATTTGCAATAAGGGCCAAAAACACTATAATTTGGCAAGTTGTAAAAATGACCGAAAATGCAAGGCTATAGTATGGCAAAAATGTCAAAATATGAAATGTCCCAAAACTGCTGAAAATAACATTAAACCACATAAAGTGGCCTTCCAAAACACATCATGGCAAAGAAATTTGCAAATGAGGCTGAAAACACCATAATTTGGCATGTGGAAAAAATGACAAAAAAATCCAAGGCTATAGTATGGCAAAAATGTCAAAATATGACATGTCCCAAAAATAGCTGAAAACCACTTAAAACTGCAGAGAATCGCCTGCAGATGCACGCCATAGCATAGAAAGTTGCAAGAAAGGACAAAAACACCATAATTTGGCATGTGGAAAAAATGACCGAAAATGCAAGGCTATAGTATGGCAAAAATGTTAAAATATGGCATGTCCCAAAAACAGCTGAAAACCACATTAAACCACATAAAATACCCTTCCAAGACAAGCAGTAGCACAGAAATTTGCAATAAGGGCCATAAACACTATCATTTGACAAGTTGTAAAATGACCGAAAATGCAAGGCTATAGTATGGCAAAAATGTCAAAATATGACATGTCCCAAAAACAGCTGAAAACCACATTAAACCACATAAAATAGCCTTCCAAGACAAGCGGTAGCACAGAAATTTGCAATAAGGGCCATAAACACTATAATTTGGCAAGTTGTAAAAATGACCGGAAATGCAAGGCTATAGTATGGCAAAAATGTCAAAATATGACATGTTCCAAAAATAGCTGAAAACCACTTAAAACTGCAGAGAATTGCCTGCAGATGCACGCCATAGCATAGAAAGTCGCAAAAAAGGCTAAAAACACCATAATTTGGCATGTGGAAAAAATGACAAAAAATCCAAGGCTATAGTATGGCAAAAATGTTAAAATATGGCATGTCCCAAAAACAGCTGAAAACCACTTAAAACTGCAGAGAATTGCCTGCAGATGCACGCCATGGCATAGAAAGTTGCAAGAAAGGCCAAAAACACCATAATTTGGCATGTGGAAAAAATGATCGAAAATGCAAGGCTATAGTATGGCAAAAAACTCAAAATATGGCATGTCCCAAAAACAGCTGAAAACCACATTAAACCACATAAAGTGGCCTTCCAAAACACGTCATAGCAAAGAAATTTGCAAATAAGGCTGAAAACACCATAATTTGGCATGCGGAAGAAAGGACAAAAATCCAAGGCTATAGTATGGCAAAAATGTCAAAATATGACATGTCCCAAAAACAGCTGAAAACCACATTAAACCACATAAAATAGCCTTCCAAGACAAGCGGTAGCACAGAAATTTGCAATAAGGGCCATAAACACTATAATTTGGCAAGTTGTAAAAATGACCGAAAATGCAAGGCTATAGTATGGCAAAAATGTCAAAATATGACATGTCCCAAAAACTGCTGAAAACCACATTAAACCACATAAAGTGGCCTTCCAAAACACGTCATAGCAAAGAAATTTGCAAATAAGGCTGAAAACACCATAATTTGGCATGTGGAAAAAATGACAAAAAATCCAAGGCTATAGTATGGCAAAAATGTCAAAATATGACATGTCCCAAAAACTGCTGAAAACCACTTAAAACTGCAGAGAATTGCCTGCAGATGCACGCCATAGCATAGAAAGTTGCAAAAAAGGCCAAAAACACCATAACTTGGCATGTGGAAAAAATGATTGAAAATGCAAGGCTATAGTATGGCAAAAAACTCAAAATATGGCATGTCCCAAAAACAGCTGAAAACCACATTAAACCACATAAAGTGGCCTTCCAAAACACGTCATAGCAAAGAAATTTGCAAATAAGGCTGAAAACACCATAATTTGGCATGTGGAAAAATGACAAAAATCCAAGGCTATAGTATGGCAAAATGTCAAAATATGACATGTCCCAAAAATAGCTGAAAACCACTTAAAACTGCAGAGAATTGCCTGCAGATGCACGCCATAGCATAGAAAGTCGCAAAAAAGGCTAAAAACACCATAATTTGGCATGTGGAAAAAATGACAAAAAATCCAAGGCTATAGTATGGCAAAAATGTTAAAATATGGCATGTCCCAAAAACAGCTGAAAACCACTTAAAACTGCAGAGAATTGCCTGCAGATGCACGCCATGGCATAGAAAGTTGCAAGAAAGGCCAAAAACACCATAATTTGGCATGTGGAAAAACTGATCGAAAATGCAAGGCTATAGTATGGCAAAAACTCAAAATATGGCATGTCCCAAAAACAGCTGAAAACCGCATTAAACCACATAAAATAGCCTTCCAAGACAAGCAGTAGCACAGAAATTATCAATAAGGGCCAAAAACACTACAATTTGGCATGTGGAAAAATGACAAAAAATCCAAGGCTATAGTATGGCAAAAATGTCAAAATATGACATGTCCCAAAACTGCTGAAAACCACTTAAAACTGCAGAGAATTGCCTGCAGATGCACGCCATAGCATAGAAAGTCGCAAAAAAGGCTAAAAACACCATAATTTGGCATGTGGAAAAAATGACAAAAAATCCAAGGCTATAGTATGGCAAAAATGTTAAAATATGGCATGTCCCAAAAACAGCTGAAAACCACATTAAACCACATAAAATACCCTTCCAAGACAAGCAGTAGCACAGAAATTTGCAATAAGGGCCATAAACACTATCATTTGACAAGTTGTAAAAATGACCGAAAATGCAAGGCTATAGTATGGCAAAAATGTCAAAATATGACATGTCCCAAAAACTGCTGAAAACCACTTAAAACTGCAGAGAATTGCCTGCAGATGCACGCCATAGCATAGAAAGTTGCAAAAAGGCCAAAAACACCATAACTTGGCATGTGGAAAAAATGATTGAAAATGCAAGGCTATAGTATGGCAAAAACTCAAAATATGGCATGTCCCAAAACAGCTGAAAACCACATTAAACCACATAAAGTGGCCTTCCAAAACACGTCATAGCAAAGAAATTTGCAAATAAGGCTGAAAACACCATAATTTGGCATGTGGAAAAAATGACAAAAATCCAAGGCTATAGTATGGCAAAAATGTCAAAATATGACATGTCCCAAAAATAGCTGAAAACCACTTAAAACTGCAGAGAATTGCCTGCAGATGCACGCCATAGCATAGAAAGTCGCAAAAAAGGCTAAAAACACCATAATTTGGCATGTGGAAAAAATGACAAAAAATCCAAGGCTATAGTATGGCAAAAATGTTAAAATATGGCATGTCCCAAAAACAGCTGAAAACCACATTAAACCACATAAAGTGGCCTTCAAAATACGTCATAGCAAAGAAATTTGCAAATAAGGCTGAAAACACCATAATTTGGCATGTGGAAAAAATGACAAAAAATCCAAGGCTATAGTATGGCAAAAATGTCAAAATATGACATGTCCCAAAAACAGCTGAAAACCACATTAAACCACATAAAATAGCCTTCCAAGACAAGCGGTAGCACAGAAATTTGCAATAAGGGCCATAAACACCATAATTTGGCAAGTTGTAAAAATGACCGAAAATGCAAGGCTATAGTATGGCAAAAATGTCAAAATATGACATGTCCCAAAAACAGCTGAAAACTACATTAAACCACATAAAGTGGCCTTCCAAAACACGTCATAGCAAAGAAATTTGCAAATAAGGCTGAAAACACCATAATTTGGCATGTGGAAAAAATGACAAAAAATCCAAGGCTATAGTATGGCAAAAATGTCAAAATATGACATGTCCCAAAAACAGCTGAAAACCACATTAAACCACATAAAATAGCCTTCCAAGACAAGCGGTAGCACAGAAATTTGCAATAAGGGCCATAAACACCATAATTTGGCAAGTTGTAAAAATGACCGAAAATGCAAGGCTATAGTATGGCAAAAATGTCAAAATATGACATGTCCCAAAAACTGCTGAAAATAACATTAAACCACATAAAGTGGCCTTCCAAAACACGTCATAGCAAAGAAATTTGCAAATAAGGCTGAAAACACCATAATTTGGCATGTGGAAAAAATGACAAAAAATCCAAGGCTATAGTATGGCAAAAATGTCAAAATATGACATGTCCCAAAAATAGCTGAAAACCACTTAAAACTGCAGAGAATTGCCTGCAGATGCACGCCATAGCATAGAAAGTCACAAAAAAGGCTAAAAACACCATAATTTGGCATGTGGAAAAAATGACAAAAAATCCAAGGCTATAGTATGGCAAAAATGTCAAAATATGGCATGTCCCAAAAACAGCTGAAAACCACTTAAAACTGCAGAGAATTGCCTGCAGATGCACGCCATGGCATAGAAAGTTGCAAGAAAGGCCAAAAACACCATAATTTGGCATGTGGAAAAAATGATCGAAAATGCAAGGCTATAGTATGGCAAAAAACTCAAAATATGGCATGTCCCAAAAACAGCTGAAAACCACATTAAACCACATAAAATAGCCTTCCAAGACAAGCAGTAGCACAGAAATTATCAATAAGGGCCAAAAACACTACAATTTGGCATGTGGAAAAAATGACAAAAAAATCCAAGGCTATAGTATGGCAAAAATGTCAAAATATGACATGTCCCAAAAATAGCTGAAAACCACTTAAAACTGCAGAGAATTGCCTGCAGATGCACGCCATAGCATAGAAAGTTGCAAAACAGGAGAAAAACACCATAATTTGGCATGTGGAAAAAATGACCGAAAATGCAAGGCTATAGTATGGCAAAAATGTTAAAATATGGCATGTCCCAAAAACAGCTGAAAACCACATTAAACCACATAAAATACCCTTCCAAGACAAGCAGTAGCACAGAAATTTGCAATAAGGGCCATAAACACTATCATTTGACAAGTTGTAAAAATGACAGAAAATGCAAGGCTATAGTATGGCAAAAATGTCAAAATATGACATGTCCCAAAAACTGCTGAAAACCACATAAAATAGTATTTTGAGACATGTTATCGTGTAGAATGTTGAATGTTGAAAAAAGTCCAAAAACATTTTAATATAGCATGTTGAAAAAATGACAAAAACAACATAATATGGCTTTTAAACTTAAGCCTGGCTAACACTGATATTTCTCTTCTCTCAGGATCAGCCTCTAACTATGTGCCAGCAGTCTGTAATGGCCGCGAGGTGGTGGACTCTACAACATCTTCTTTGTGAAAAAAGATTCCTCTCCAAGCACACGAGACCATCCCATCATCCCTCCATCAAACAGGGCTGTTTGACATAGCCCCCCATGCTATCCAACATGCTGCAGAGAGGCAACTGTCTGAGTAGACAGACTGACAGTGGTCAAAGCAATTCTTAACTGTGAAAGCTAAATGATGTTCCTACAGTGAGCAGTATGTATCAAATGTAAAGCCTTTTTTGTATAGATTTAATATGCTGTGATCTCCTTGGTTTACAGATAGATGTGTTTAAATGCACCGTGCCTTGTCCAAAAGAATCTTGTTGTCAAATGGGTGCTTGTGAAGCAATAGTGTTAAAAAAACAAAAGGCTGTTCTTACCTTGTTCTAACAGTGCTGTGAATATTATCCATATGTTGTAGACATTGACAAAAATTGCTATGAAAAAAATCTAGCCCTTGTGTTCTACAAAATATGTGACTAACATTAGTGAATGTCATGAAAAGTAGACAACTAGACAATATAAAGGACGTGTGTACATGTAGACTGGTATAACAGTGTGTGCTTTCCTGTAATTTATGTAAATAAAATGTTTTTTAAATATTAAAAATGTTAAATTTGGCTGTGTTTGCATTCACACTTGCAGTTCTTTACAAACTAAAGGTAGCTATTAGGAGACAACAGCTTTTGCATACCATGAAAACCAAATTAATCAGCCTATTAAAAATTCAATTTACCATAAAGAAACATCAGATAAAGATATTAAGATTTACCTTTTTCTTTCCAACAGGTGCTGCATGATTTTTAATTCTGCTCTAATAAGACTTGTAATTGGTGCTCAGATCTCTAAGTTATAACTATTGCTGTAACTGCTAGTTGTGCAATTATACATGTATAGTGCCTATAAAATGTATTCACCCAAGTTGGACTTTTTCATCTTTTATACTGATTGGAGTTTCGTGATATTAAATTATATTTACGATGTGTAAACAACCTGCCCACTGTCTGTCTGCCTGGTCTGTCTCTACAAATTCAATGTCTGCAGCCCATCCAGAAGTGACTTTAATTACAAAATGACAATGTTTTGTTCTGGAAGTTGACAATTTATGAACTTTTAAGAAATAAATTTATGTTTCAGTGAAAGAACACAATTACATACCAGTGATAAAGACAGCAAAACTTCTACCAAAACCTAAGCGGGTACCTGCAGGTAAAAAAAAGAAAAGTTCTCACATAGAACGACACAGACTTATCAAGCTTATGTTAATTATCTCCTTTGATAGAAGATTGGACCCAGGGTTATGAGGATGGTGATAATTCAATGCTTTTAACTGAAGGATTGCAGCACACTCATATGGCTGTACATTTTAGAAGTATGGCAAAAATTTCAAAATATTATATGAAAAAAAAGTATGTCACAAAAACAGCTGGAAACTGCCTAGAGTAGCCGGCTAATGCATGCCATTGCATAGAAAGCTGCAAAAAAGGGACAAAAAAAACATAATTTGGCATGTGGAAAAAATGACCGAAAATGCAAGGCTATAGTATGGCAAAAATGGCAAAATATGACATGTCCCAAAAACAGCTGAAAACCACTTAAAACTGCAGAGAATTGCCAGCAGATGCAGGCCATAGCATAGAAAGTTGCAAAAAGGGCCAAAAACACCATTCATTTAGCATTTGGAAAAAACGACCGAAAATGCAAGGCTATAGTATGGCAAAAATGTCAAAATATGACATGTCCCAAAATCTGCTAAAAATAACATCAAACCACATAAAATAGCCTTCCAAGACAAGCAGTAGCACAGAAATTATCAATAAGGGCCAAAAACACTACAATTTAGCAAGTGGAAAAAATGACCAAAAATGCAAGGCTATAGTATGGCAAAAATGTCAAAATATGACATGTCCCAAAAACTGCTGAAAACAATATTAAACTACATATTATACCCTTCCAAGACACACCAATGCATAGAAAGTTGCATAAAAAGGAGAAAAACACCATAATTTTGCATGTGGAAAAAAAACACCAAAAATGCAAGGCTATAGTATGGCAAAAATGTCAAAATATGACATGTCCCAAAAACAGCTGAAAACCACATTAAACTACATAATATACCCTTCCAAGACACACCATTACATAGAAAGTTGCAAAAAGGGCCAAAAACACCATAAATTTTGCATGTGGAAAAAACGACCGAAAATGCAAGGCTATAGTATGGCAAAAATGTCAAAATATGACATGTCCCAAAAACTGCTGAAAACCACATTAAACTACATGAAATAGCCTTCCGAGACACGCCATAACATAGAAAGTTGCAAAAAAAGGACACAAACGCCATAATTTGGCATGTGGAAAAAATGACCGAAAATGCAAGGCTATAGTATAGCAAAAATGTCAAAATATGACATGTCCCAAAAACAACTGAAAACCATATTAAACTACATAATATACCCTTCCAAGACAAGCCATAGCATAGAAAGTTTCAAAAAAGGACACAAACGCCATAATTTGGCATGTGGAAAAAATGACCGAAAATGCAAGGCTATAGTATAGCAAAAATGTCAAAATATGACATGTCCCAAAATCTGCTAAAACTAACATCAAACCACATAAAATAGCCTTCCAAGACAAGCCATAGCATAGAAAGTTTCAAAAAAGGAAAAAAACACTATAATTTTGCAAGTGGAAAAATGACCAAAAATGCAAGGCTATAGTATGGCAAAAATGTCAAAATATGACATGTCCCAAAAACTGCTGAAAACCACATTAAACTGCATTAAATAGCCTTCCGAGACACGTCATAATGTAGAAAGTTGCATGAAAAGGACACAAACACCATAATTTGGCATGTGGAAAAAACGACCGAAAATGCAAGGCTATAGTATGGCAAAAATGTCAAAATATGACATGTCCCAAAAACTGCTGAAAACCACATTAAACTACATGAAATAGTCTTCCAAGACACGCCATAGCATAGAAAGTTTCAAAAAAGGACAAAAACACCATAATTTTGCATGTGGAAAGAATTACCGAAAATGCAAGGCTATAGTATGGCAAAAATGTCAAAATATGACATGTCCCAAAAACTGCTGAAAACCACATTAAACTACATGAAATAGCCTTCCGAGACGCGCCATAACATAGAAAGTTGCAAAAAGGGCCAAAAACACCATAATTTTGCATGTGGAAAGAATTACCGAAAATGCAAGGCTATAGTATGGCAAAAATGTCAAAATATGACATGTCCCAAAAACTGCTGAAAACAATATTAAACTACATATTATACCCTTCCAAGACACACCAATGCATAGAAAGTTGCATAAAAAGGAGAAAAACACCATAAGTTTGCATGTGGAAAAAAACCACCAAAAATGCAAGGCTATAGTATGGCAAAAATGTCAAAATATGACATGTCCCAAAAATAGCTGAAAACCACATTAAACTACATAATATACCCTTCCAAGACACACCATTACATAGAAAGTTGCAAAAAGGGCCAAAAACACCATAAATTTTGCATGTGGAAAAAATGACCGAAAATGCAAGGCTATAGTATGGCAAAAATGTCAAAATATGACATGTCCCAAAAACTGCTGAAAACCACATTAAACTACATGAAATAGTCTTCCAAGACACGCCATAGCATAGAAAGTTTCAAAAAAGGACAAAAACACCATAATTTTGCATGTGGAAAGAATTACCGAAAATGCAAGGCTATAGTATGGCAAAAATGTCAAAATATGACATGTCCCAAAAACTGCTGAAAACCACATTAAACTACATGAAATAGCCTTCCGAGACACGCCATAACATAGAAAGTTGCAAAAAGGGCCAAAAACACCATAATTTTGCATGTGGAAAGAATTACCGAAATTGCAAGGCTATAGTATGGCAAAAATGTCAAAATATGACATGTCCCAAAAACTGCTGAAAACCACATTAAACTGCATTAAATAGCCTTCCGAGACACGTCATAATGTAGAAAGTTGCATGAAAAGGACACAAACGCCATAATTTGGCATGTGGAAAAAATGACCGAAAATGCAAGGCTATAGCATGGCAAAAATGTCAAAATATGACATGTCCCAAAAACAGCTGAAAACAATATTAAACTACATAATATACCCTTCCAAGACACACCATTGCATAGAAAGTTGCAAAAAGGGCCAAAAACACCATAATTTGGCATTTGGAAAAAACGACCGAAAATGCAAGGCTATAGTATGGCAAAAATGTCAAAATATGACATGTCCCAAAATCTGCTAAAAATAACATCAAACCACATAAAATAGCCTTCCAAGACAAGCCATAGCATAGAAAGTTTCAAAAAAAGGACAAAAACACTACAATTTTGCAAGTGGAAAAAATGACCAAAAATGCAAGGCTATAGTATGGCAAAAATGTCAAAATATGACATGTCCCAAAAACTGCTGAAAACCACATTAAACTGCATTAAATAGCCTTCCGAGACACGTCATAATGTAGAAAGTTGCATGAAAAGGACACAAACACCATAATTTGGCATGTGGAAAAAACGACCGAAAATGCAAGGCTATAGTATGGCAAAAATGTCAAAATATGACATGTCCCAAAAACTGCTGAAAACAATATTAAACTACATATTATACCCTTCCAAGACACACCAATGCATAGAAAGTTGCATAAAAAGGAGAAAAACACCATAATTTTGCATGTGGAAAAAAAACACCAAAAATGCAAGGCTATAGTATGGCAAAAATGTCAAAATATGACATGTCCCAAAAATAGCTGAAAACCACATTAAACTACATAATATACCCTTCCAAGACACACCATTACATAGAAAGTTGCAAAAAGGGCCAAAAACACCATAAATTTTGCATGTGGAAAAAATGACCGAAAATGCAAGGCTATAGTATGGCAAAAATGTCAAAATATGACATGTCCCAAAAACTGCTGAAAACCACATTAAACTACATGAAATAGCCTTCCGAGACACGCCATAACATAGAAAGTTGCAAAAAAAGGACACAAACGCCATAATTTGGCATGTGGAAAAAATGACCGAAAATGCAAGGCTATAGTATGGCAAAAATGTCAAAATATGACATGTCCCAAAAACAACTGAAAACCATATTAAACTACATAATATACCCTTCCAAGACACACCATTGCATAGAAAGTTGCAAAAAGGGCCAAAAACACCATTCATTTAGCATTTGGAAAAAACGACCGAAAATGCAAGGCTATAGTATGGCAAAAATGTCAAAATATGACATGTCCCAAAATCTGCTAAAAATAACATCAAACCACATAAAATAGCCTTCCAAGACAAGCCATAGCATAGAAAGTTTCAAAAAAGGAAAAAAAACACTACAATTTTGCAAGTGGAAAAATGACCAAAAATGCAAGGCTATAGTATGGCAAAAATGTCAAAATATGACATGTCCCAAAAAGTGCTGAAAACCACATTAAACTGCATTAAATAGCCTTCCAAGACACGTCATAA
Organism: Plectropomus leopardus; assembly: GCF_026936395.1. NCBI lineage: Eukaryota > Metazoa > Chordata > Actinopteri > Perciformes > Serranidae > Plectropomus > Plectropomus leopardus. The sequence continues at coordinate 28,892,236 of NC_142177.1, forward strand.
TGTAGAAAGTTGCATGAAAAGGACACAAACACCATAATTTGGCATATGGAAAAAACGACCGAAAATGCAAGGCTATAGTATGGCAAAAATGTCAAAATATGACATGTCCCAAAAACTGCTGAAAACCACATTAAACTACATGAAATAGCCTTCTGAGACACGCCATAACATAGAAAGTTGCAAAAAGGGCCAAAAACACCATAATTTTGCATGTGGAAAGAATTACCGAAAATGCAAGGCTATAGTATGGCAAAAATGTCAAAATATGACATGTCCCAAAAACTGCTGAAAACCACATTAAACTGCATTAAATAGCCTTCCGAGACACGTCATAATGTAGAAAGTTGCATGAAAAGGACACAAACACCATAATTTGGCATGTGGAAAAAATGACCGAAAATGCAAGGCTATAGTATGGCAAAAATGTCAAAATATGACATGTCCCAAAAACTGCTGAAAACAATATTAAACTACATATTATACCCTTCCAAGACACACCAATGCATAGAAAGTTGCATAAAAAGGAGAAAAACACCATAATTTGGCATGTGGAAAAAACGACCGAAAATGCAAGGCTATAGTATGGCAAAAATGTCAAAATATGACATGTCCCAAAAACTGCTGAAAACAATATTAAACTACATATTATACCCTTCCAAGACACACCAATGCATAGAAAGTTGCATAAAAAGGAGAAAAACACCATAATTTTGCATGTGGAAAAAATGACCGAAAATGCAAGGCTATAGTATGGCAAAAATGTCAAAATATGACATGTCCCAAAAACAGCTGAAAACCACATTAAACTACATGAAATAGTCTTCCAAGACAAGCCATAGCACAGAAAGCTGCAAAAAAGGACAAAAACACCATAATTTTGCATGTGGAAAAAATGACTGAAAATGCAAGGCTATAGTATGGCAAAAATGTCAAAATATGACATGTCCCAAAAACAGCTGAAAACAATATTAAACAACATATTATACCCTTCCAAGACACACCAATGCATAGAAAGTTGCATAAAAAGGAGAAAAACACCATAATTTGGCATGTGGAAAAAATGACCGAAAATGCAAGGCTATAGTATGGCAAAAATGTCAAAATATGACATGTCCCAAAAACTGCTGAAAACCACATTAAACTGCATTAAATAGCCTTCCGAGACACGTCATAATGTAGAAAGTTGCATGAAAAGGACACAAACACCATAATTTGGCATGTGGAAAAAACGACCGAAAATGCAAGGCTATAGTATGGCAAAAATGTCAAAATATGACATGTCCCAAAAACTGCTGAAAACCACATTAAACTACATGAAATAGTCTTCCAAGACAAGCCATAGCATAGAAAGTTTCAAAAAAGGACAAAAACACCATAATTTTGCATGTGGAAAGAATTACCGAAAATGCAAGGCTATAGTATGGCAAAAATGTCAAAATATGACACGTTCCAAAAACTGCTGAAAACCACATTAAACTGCATTAAATAGCCTTCCGAGACACATCATAATGTAGAAAGTTGCATGAAAAGGACACAAACGCCATAATTTGGCATGTGGAAAAAATGACCGAAAATGCAAGGCTATAGTATGGCAAAAATGTCAAAATATGACATGTCCCAAAAACAGCTGAAAACAATATTAAACTATATATTATACCCTTCCAAGACACACCAATGCATAGAAAGTTGCATAAAAAGGAGAAAAACACCATAATTTTGCATGTGGAAAAAATGGCCGAAAATGCAAGGCTATAGTATGGCAAAAATGTCAAAATATGACATGTCCCAAATCTGCTAAAAATAACATTAAACCACATAAAATACCCTTCCAAGACAAGCCATAGCATGGAAAGTTGCATAAAAAGGAGAAAAACACCATAATTTTGCATGTGGAAAAAATGACCGAAAATGCAAGGCTATAGTCTGGCAAAAATGTCAAAATATGACATGTCCCAAAAACAGCTGAAAACAATATTAAACTACATATTGTACCCTTCCAAGACACACCAATGCATAGAAAGTTGCATAAAAAGGAGAAAAACACCATAATTTGGCATGTGGAAAAAATGACCGAAAATGCAAGGCTATAGTATGGCAAAAATGTCAAAATATGACATGTCCCAAAAACAGCTGAAAACAATATTAAACTACATATTATACCCTTCCAAGACACACCAATGCATAGAAAGTTGCATAAAAAGGAGAAAAACACCATAATTTGGCATGTGGAAAAAATGACCGAAAATGCAAGGCTATAGTATGGCAAAAATGTCAAAATATGACATGTCCCAAAAACAGCTGAAAACAATATTAAACTACATATTATACCCTTCCAAGACACACCAATGCACAGAAAGCTGCAAAAAAGGACAAAAACACCATCATTTTGCATGTGGAAAAAATGACTGAAAATGCAAGGCTATAGTATGGCAAAAATGTCAAAATATGACATGTCCCAAAAACAGCTGAAAACAATATTAAACTACATATTATACCCTTCCAAGACACACCAATGCATAGAAAGTTGCATAAAAAGGAGAAAAACACCATAATTTGGCATGTGGAAAAAATGACAGAAAATGCAAGGCTATAGTATGGCAAAAATGTCAAAATATGACATGTCCCAAAAACTGCTGAAAACCACATTAAACTGCATTAAATAGCCTTCCGAGACACGTCATAACGTAGAAAGTTGCAAAAAAGGACACAAACGCCATAATTTGGCATGTGGAAAAAATGACTGAAAATGCAAGGCTATAGTATGGCAAAAATGTCAAAATATGACATGTCCCAAAAACAGCTGAAAACAATATTAAACTACATATTATACCCTTCCAAGACACACCAATGCATAGAAAGTTGCATAAAAAGGAGAAAAACACCATAATTTTGCATGTGGAAAAAATGACCGAAAATGCAAGGCTATAGTATGGCAAAAATGTCAAAATATGACATGTCCCAAAAACAGCTGAAAACCACATTAAACTACATGAAATAGTCTTCCAAGACAAGCCATAGCATAGAAAGCTGCAAAAAAGGACAAAAACACCAAAATTTTGCATGTGGAAAAAATGACCAAAAATGCAAGGCTATAGTATGGCAAAAATGTCAAAATATGACATGTCCCAAATCTGCTAAAAATAACATTAAACCACATAAAATACCCTTCCAAGACAAGCCATAGCATGGAAAGTTGCATAAAAAGGAGAAAAACACCATAATTTTGTATGTGGAAAAAATGACCGAAAATGCAAGGCTATAGTATGGCAAAAATGTCAAAATATGACATGTCCCAAAAACAGCTGAAAACAATATTAAACTACATATTATACCCTTCCAAGACACACCAATGCATAGAAAGTTGCATAAAAAGGAGAAAAACACCATAATTTGGCATGTGGAAAAAATGACCGAAAATGCAAGGCTATAGTATGGCAAAAATGTCAAAATATGACATGTCCCAAAAACAGCTGAAAACAATATTAAACTACATATTATACCCTTCCAAGACACACCAATGCATAGAAAGTTGCATAAAAAGGAGAAAAACACCATAATTTTGCATGTGGAAAAAATGGCCGAAAATGCAAGGCTATAGTATGGCAAAAATGTCAAAATATGACATGTCCCAAATCTGCTAAAAATAACATTAAACCACATAAAATACCCTTCCAAGACAAGCCATAGCATGGAAAGTTGCATAAAAAGGAGAAAAACACCATAATTTTGCATGTGGAAAAAATGACCGAAAATGCAAGGCTATAGTCTGGCAAAAATGTCAAAATATGACATGTCCCAAAAACAGCTGAAAACAATATTAAACTACATATTGTACCCTTCCAAGACACACCAATGCATAGAAAGTTGCATAAAAAGGAGAAAAACACCATAATTTGGCATGTGGAAAAAATGACCGAAAATGCAAGGCTATAGTATGGCAAAAATGTCAAAATATGACATGTCCCAAAAACAGCTGAAAACAATATTAAACTACATATTATACCCTTCCAAGACACACCAATGCATAGAAAGTTGCATAAAAAGGAGAAAAACACCATAATTTGGCATGTGGAAAAAATGACCGAAAATGCAAGGCTATAGTATGGCAAAAATGTCAAAATATGACATGTCCCAAAAACAGCTGAAAACAATATTAAACTACATATTATACCCTTCCAAGACACACCAATGCACAGAAAGCTGCAAAAAAGGACAAAAACACCATAATTTTGCATGTGGAAAAAATGACTGAAAATGCAAGGCTATAGTATGGCAAAAATGTCAAAATATGACATGTCCCAAAAACAGCTGAAAACAATATTAAACTACATATTATACCCTTCCAAGACACACCAATGCATAGAAAGTTGCATAAAAAGGAGAAAAACACCATAATTTGGCATGTGGAAAAAATGACAGAAAATGCAAGGCTATAGTATGGCAAAAATGTCAAAATATGACATGTCCCAAAAACTGCTGAAAACCACATTAAACTGCATTAAATAGCCTTCCGAGACACGTCATAACGTAGAAAGTTGCAAAAAAGGACACAAACGCCATAATTTGGCATGTGGAAAAAATGACTGAAAATGCAAGGCTATAGTATGGCAAAAATGTCAAAATATGACATGTCCCAAAAACAGCTGAAAACAATATTAAACTACATATTATACCCTTCCAAGACACACCAATGCATAGAAAGTTGCATAAAAAGGAGAAAAACACCATAATTTTGCATGTGGAAAAAATGACCGAAAATGCAAGGCTATAGTATGGCAAAAATGTCAAAATATGACATGTCCCAAAAACAGCTGAAAACCACATTAAACTACATGAAATAGTCTTCCAAGACAAGCCATAGCATAGAAAGCTGCAAAAAAGGACAAAAACACCAAAATTTTGCATGTGGAAAAAATGACCAAAAATGCAAGGCTATAGTATGGCAAAAATGTCAAAATATGACATGTCCCAAATCTGCTAAAAATAACATTAAACCACATAAAATACCCTTCCAAGACAAGCCATAGCATGGAAAGTTGCATAAAAGGAGAAAAACACCATAATTTTGTATGTGGAAAAATGACCGAAAATGCAAGGCTATAGTATGGCAAAAATGTCAAAATATGACATGTCCCAAAAACAGCTGAAAACAATATTAAACTACATATTATACCCTTCCAAGACACACCAATGCATAGAAAGTTGCATAAAAAGGAGAAAAACACCATAATTTGGCATGTGGAAAAAATGACCGAAAATGCAAGGCTATAGTATGGCAAAAATGTCAAAATATGACATGTCCCAAAAACAGCTGAAAACAATATTAAACTACATATTATACCCTTCCAAGACACACCAATGCATAGAAAGTTGCATAAAAAGGAGAAAAACACCATAATTTTGCATGTGGAAAAAATGACTGAAAATGCAAGGCTATAGTATGGCAAAAATGTCAAAATATGACATGTCCCAAAAACAGCTGAAAACAATATTAAACTACATATTATACCCTTCCAAGACACACCAATGCATAGAAAGTTGCATAAAAAGGAGAAAAACACCATAATTTTGCATGTGGAAAAAATGACCGAAAATGCAAGGCTATAGTATGGCAAAAATGTCAAAATATGACATGTCCCAAAAACAGCTGAAAACCACATTAAACTACAGGAAATAGTTTTCCAAGACAAGCCAGAGCAAAGAAAGCTGAAAAAAAGGACAAAAACACCAAAATTTTGCATGTGGAAAAAATGACCAAAAATGCAAGGCTATAGTATGGCAAAAATGTCAAAATATGACATGTCCCAAATCTGCTAAAAATAACATTAAACCACATAAAATACCCTTCCAAGACAAGCCATAGCATGGAAAGTTGCATAAAAAGGAGAAAAACACCATAATTTTGTATGTGGAAAAAATGACCGAAAATGCAAGGCTATAGTATGGCAAAAATGTCAAAATATGACATGTCCCAAAAACTGCTGAAAACAATATTAAACTACATAATATACCCTTCCAAGACACACCATTGCATAGAAAGTTGCAAAAAGGGCCAAAAACACCATTCATTTAGCATTTGGAAAAAACGACTGAAAATGCAAGGCTATAGTATGGCAAAAATGTCAAAATATGACATGTCCCAAAAATTGCTGAAAACCACATTAAACTGCATTAAATAGCCTTCCGAGACACGTCATAACGTAGAAAGTTGCAAAAAAGGACACAAACGCCATAATTTGGCATGTGGAAAAAATGACTGAAAATGCAAGGCTATAGTATGGCAAAAATGTCAAAATATGACATGTCCCAAAAACAGCTGAAAACAATATTAAACTACATATTATACCCTTCCAAGACACACCAATGCATAGAAAGTTGCATAAAAAGGAGAAAAACACCATAATTTTGCATGTGGAAAAAATGACCGAAAATGCAAGGCTATAGTATGGCAAAAATGTCAAAATATGACATGTCCCAAAAACAGCTGAAAACCACATTAAACTACATGAAATAGTCTTCCAAGACAAGCCATAGCATAGAAAGCTGCAAAAGGAGAAAAACACCAAAATTTTGCATGTGGAAAAAATGACCAAAAATGCAAGGCTATAGTATGGCAAAAATGTCAAAATATGACATGTCCCAAATCTGCTAAAAATAACATTAAACCACATAAAATACCCTTCCAAGACAAGCCATAGCATGGAAAGTTGCATAAAAAGGAGAAAAACACCATAATTTTGTATGTGGAAAAAATGACCGAAAATGCAAGGCTATAGTATGGCAAAAATGTCAAAATATGACATGTCCCAAAAACAGCTGAAAACAATATTAAACTACATATTATACCCTTCCAAGACACACCAATGCATAGAAAGTTGCATAAAAAGGAGAAAAACACCATAATTTGGCATGTGGAAAAAATGACAGAAAATGCAAGGCTATAGTATGGCAAAAATGTCAAAATATGACATGTCCCAAAAACTGCTGAAAACCACATTAAACTGCATTAAATAGCCTTCCGAGACACGTCATAACGTAGAAAGTTGCAAAAAAGGACACAAACGCCATAATTTGGCATGTGGAAAAAATGACTGAAAATGCAAGGCTATAGTATGGCAAAAATGTCAAAATATGACATGTCCCAAAAACAGCTGAAAACAATATTAAACTACATATTATACCCTTCCAAGACACACCAATGCATAGAAAGTTGCATAAAAAGGAGAAAAACACCATAATTTTGCATGTGGAAAAAATGACCGAAAATGCAAGGCTATAGTATGGCAAAAATGTCAAAATATGACATGTCCCAAAAACAGCTGAAAACCACATTAAACTACATGAAATAGTCTTCCAAGACAAGCCATAGCATAGAAAGCTGCAAAAAAGGACAAAAACACCAAAATTTTGCATGTGGAAAAAATGACCAAAAATGCAAGGCTATAGTATGGCAAAAATGTCAAAATATGACATGTCCCAAATCTGCTAAAAATAACATTAAACCACATAAAATACCCTTCCAAGACAAGCCATAGCATGGAAAGTTGCATAAAAAGGAGAAAAACACCATAATTTTGTATGTGGAAAAAATGACCGAAAATGCAAGGCTATAGTATGGCAAAAATGTCAAAATATGACATGTCCCAAAAACAGCTGAAAACAATATTAAACTACATATTATACCCTTCCAAGACACACCAATGCATAGAAAGTTGCATAAAAAGGAGAAAAACACCATAATTTGGCATGTGGAAAAAATGACCGAAAATGCAAGGCTATAGTATGGCAAAAATGTCAAAATATGACATGTCCCAAAAACAGCTGAAAACAATATTAAACTACATATTATACCCTTCCAAGACACACCAATGCATAGAAAGTTGCATAAAAAGGAGAAAAACACCATAATTTTGCATGTGGAAAAAATGACTGAAAATGCAAGGCTATAGTATGGCAAAAATGTCAAAATATGACATGTCCCAAAAACAGCTGAAAACAATATTAAACTACATATTATACCCTTCCAAGACACACCAATGCATAGAAAGTTGCATAAAAAGGAGAAAAACACCATAATTTGGCATGTGGAAAAAATGACCGAAAATGCAAGGCTATAGTATGGCAAAAATTTCAAAATATGACATGTCCCAAAAACTGCTGAAAACCACATTAAACTGCATTAAATAGCCTTCCGAGACACGTCATAACGTAGAAAGTTGCAAAAAAGGACACAAACGCCATAATTTGGCATGTGGAAAAAATGACTGAAAATGCAAGGCTATAGTATGGCAAAAATGTCAAAATATGACATGTCCCAAAAACAGCTGAAAACAATATTAAACTACATATTATACCCTTCCAAGACACACCAATGCATAGAAAGTTGCATAAAAGGAGAAAAACACCATAATTTTGCATGTGGAAAAATGACCGAAAATGCAAGGCTATAGTATGGCAAAAATGTCAAAATATGACATGTCCCAAAAACAGCTGAAAACCACATTAAACTACATGAAATAGTCTTCCAAGACAAGCCATAGCATAGAAAGCTGCAAAAAAGGACAAAAACACCAAAATTTTGCATGTGGAAAAAATGACCAAAAATGCAAGGCTATAGTATGGCAAAAATGTCAAAATATGACATGTCCCAAATCTGCTAAAAATAACATTAAACCACATAAAATACCCTTCCAAGACAAGCCATAGCATGGAAAGTTGCATAAAAAGGAGAAAAACACCATAATTTTGTATGTGGAAAAAATGACCGAAAATGCAAGGCTATAGTATGGCAAAAATGTCAAAATATGACATGTCCCAAAAACTGCTGAAAACAATATTAAACTACATAATATACCCTTCCAAGACACACCATTGCATAGAAAGTTGCAAAAAGGGCCAAAAACACCATTCATTTAGCATTTGGAAAAAACGACTGAAAATGCAAGGCTATAGTATGGCAAAAATGTCAAAATATGACATGTCCCAAAAATTGCTGAAAACCACATTAAACTGCATTAAATAGCCTTCGAGACACGTCATAACGTAGAAAGTTGCAAAAAAGGACACAAACGCCATAATTTGGCATGTGGAAAAAATGACTGAAAATGCAAGGCTATAGTATGGCAAAAATGTCAAAATATGACATGTCCCAAAAACAGCTGAAAACAATATTAAACTACATATTATACCCTTCCAAGACACACCAATGCATAGAAAGTTGCATAAAAAGGAGAAAAACACCATAATTTTGCATGTGGAAAAAATGACCGAAAATGCAAGGCTATAGTATGGCAAAAATGTCAAAATATGACATGTCCCAAAAACAGCTGAAAACCACATTAAACTACATGAAATAGTCTTCCAAGACAAGCCATAGCATAGAAAGCTGCAAAAAAGGACAAAAACACCAAAATTTTGCATGTGGAAAAAATGACCAAAAATGCAAGGCTATAGTATGGCAAAAATGTCAAAATATGACATGTCCCAAATCTGCTAAAATAACATTAAACCACATAAAATACCCTTCCAAGACAAGCCATAGCATGGAAAGTTGCATAAAAGGAGAAAAACACCATAATTTTGTATGTGGAAAAATGACCGAAAATGCAAGGCTATAGTATGGCAAAAATGTCAAAATATGACATGTCCCAAAAACTGCTGAAAACAATATTAAACTACATAATATACCCTTCCAAGACACACCATTGCATAGAAAGTTGCAAAAAGGGCCAAAAACACCATTCATTTAGCATTTGGAAAAAACGACTGAAAATGCAAGGCTATAGTATGGCAAAAATGTCAAAATATGACATGTCCCAAAAATTGCTGAAAACCACATTAAACTGCATTAAATAGCCTTCGAGACACGTCATAACGTAGAAAGTTGCAAAAAAGGACACAAACGCCATAATTTGGCATGTGGAAAAAATGACTGAAAATGCAAGGCTATAGTATGGCAAAAATGTCAAAATATGACATGTCCCAAAAACAGCTGAAAACAATATTAAACTACATATTATACCCTTCCAAGACACACCAATGCATAGAAAGTTGCATAAAAAGGAGAAAAACACCATAATTTTGCATGTGGAAAAAATGACCGAAAATGCAAGGCTATAGTATGGCAAAAATGTCAAAATATGACATGTCCCAAAAACAGCTGAAAACCACATTAAACTACATGAAATAGTCTTCCAAGACAAGCCATAGCATAGAAAGCTGCAAAAAAGGACAAAAACACCAAAATTTTGCATGTGGAAAAAATGACCAAAAATGCAAGGCTATAGTATGGCAAAAATGTCAAAATATGACATGTCCCAAATCTGCTAAAAATAACATTAAACCACATAAAATACCCTTCCAAGACAAGCCATAGCATGGAAAGTTGCATAAAAAGGAGAAAAACACCATAATTTTGTATGTGGAAAAAATGACCGAAAATGCAAGGCTATAGTATGGCAAAAATGTCAAAATATGACATGTCCCAAAAACAGCTGAAAACAATATTAAACTACATATTATACCCTTCCAAGACACACCAATGCATAGAAAGTTGCATAAAAAGGAGAAAAACACCATAATTTGGCATGTGGAAAAAATGACCGAAAATGCAAGGCTATAGTATGGCAAAAATGTCAAAATATGACATGTCCCAAAAACTGCTGAAAACCACATTAAACTACATATTATACCCTTCCAAGACACACCAATGCATAGAAAGTTGCATAAAAAGGAGAAAAACACCATAATTTTGCATGTGGAAAAAATGACCGAAAATGCAAGGCTATAGTATGGCAAAAATGTCAAAATATGACATGTCCCAAAAACTGCTGAAAACCACATTAAACCACAAAAAATAGCCTTCCAAGACAAGCCATAGCATAGAAATGTGCAAAAACAGCCATAAACACCATAATTTGGCATGTGGAAAAAATGACCGAAAATGCAAGGCTAACATTAAAAATGTTCATGTTTAGTTGTACAAGTGGAAACATTTCTGAACTTTTGTGAAATAAATATATGTTTGAGTCACAAAACACAATTATGTACCAGCGATAAGGACAGCAAAACTTCTACCAAAGCTTAAGAGGACACCTGCAGGTAAAAAGAAGAAAGTGCTAACATAGAACGATACAGTCTTATCACTGTTATGCTAATTATCCCCTCTGATAGAACATTGTCACCACAGTTATGAGGATGAATCAATACTTTTAACTGAAGGCTTCCTGCACACTCATATGGCTGTACATTTTAGAGACTTTGTTTAGTCTGACAGTTTATTTTATTGCTTGTCACAGTCCTTTGAAGGCAAATGTTACAGAGAATCTTTTCAACCCGGATTCTGTTTTCCCATGATTTTCTGTCTGAGTGACTAATGGGAGCAACAATTTTTGAAATTGGTCCAATACTGAGAGAGAGTGCACTGCAGCTGGAGGCCACAAAAAGGGCTGCAACAAAACCACTCAGGGCAATAGCACAATGTCGATGCACATCCACTAAAAGTGCTTGTTTTTACCAGCAATTCAGACTGTTGTTATGATTGTCTGACAAGGAAATAAAATGTTTTTCTTTACATTCCGCTTGAACCGGTCTGTTTGTTATTTTGTCTAACCAAGTCTCGCTCAAGGCGAAGTCTTGTTCTGATGTCTTTCGAGTTGAGTTGCTGCAGGAAGACAATAAACACACCAGGTCGAGCAAAAGGTAATAAAAAAAAACCCATCAGATTCTCTATAGGGTCCTTTTCATGATGTTGTTAGACACAACAAAATTGGTGACAAAAACAGGCACTTTTAAGGGACGTACATTGACAGTGGGCTATTACACTGAGTGGTTACATTGTGGCTTGTTTCTCAGCTGCAGGCACTTTCATTCAGTACTGGCAGAATTTTTTTTAGTGGAATTCTGAAAGAATAAACAAAATTAAAGCTGCAAGCAGCGATGAAAGGGCCCTCACACCCCCACGTATGAAATATTTCACATGATGTAGTACTTCCAGCGCCCACTAGTTTACACTGGAAGGCATATAAATTCCACATCATCTTGGTGTATATAATTTTTTTATATCACAATCAGTGTTTAAACTGTAAGCTCTGCTGATAAAAGGGTCTTATGGTGTTGAAACAGAAAATTCAGTTTCGGCTGTGATGTCTCTGGAAAACTTATATTAATATTTAATTCATGCAATAAAAGTTAAATGTCCCAAATAAGATTTGGACCAACAACCCCAGGCATACTGACCACCTAACTAAGCCACTGAGCCAAACCTCCACACACATATGTGTGTAATCGATGTCCCCTTTGGCTTAGTATTGGCAGTGACATCTGTGGAAAAAACCTAACTGATATATTAGTCAGGCCGATATTCCTTGATTTCGACATATGAATCTGCTGATATTGGTTTTACCTGTTTCAGGACCACTTTACCTCATTTATTGGCCAAAACGATACATCACTCAACTCTATGTGCCTTCATTTGTCTGCAATGTCACGATCACTGTCTAAACTTTATGAATCTACAGCCAAATTTTGTTTTACTCGCATAAATAAAATAAAATGTTTCTAATAAGACTCCAATCGCCAACTTCTCGCACGCTGACCAAATGAATACTCAACTGAACTAAACTTCAGGACACAACATTCAATACGATCCACTTCCTCTTGTGCTCATCAGCAGCAGTAACATCTGTCAAAAACTTGATAAGTGAGTCATGCCGATAATCTACTCAATTCCTTTTCAGGGCAAAATTCAGTATCAGCAGGCGTCTGTTGAAACTCGACTGATATATGAGTCTGGCTGATATTCCTTGATTTCGACAGACGCATCTGCAGATACTGCTTTTACCTGTTTCAGGACCATTTCACCTCATTTATTGGCCAAAACGACACATCCACTCAACTTTGAAATCACTGTCTAAACTGTATGAATCTACAAATTATTTTTTACGACATAAATAAAATAAAATGTTTCTAATAAGACTCAAACTGCCAACCTCTCATACCATATCCTCATCTTTAGTCCACTGAGCTACATTTCCAGACAGATTATTGCATTTAATCGACTTCTATTTCTGCTTATTAGCAGCGGTGACATCTGTCAAAAGCTCATCTGATATGTGAGTCAGGCCGTTAATCAACCAAGTTCTTGGCAGGGAAAATTCCGTATTCAGTATATGAAAATTCAGGAGACAAGGAGACAAGGTTTTTTTAAACTGTTTTAAGTCTTCGTTGCACGTTACATCAACAATGATTTATATCAGCAGAGCAGACATATCAGCTGCTAATTTATTTATGCCATGAAAGTCCAATGTCACCTATCCCAGATAAGACTTAAACCCGCAACCTCAGACACACTAAGCGACTGCTTTACACACTCAGCCAAACCTCTGGACACTTTGTAACTTTTCGACGTTCCCTTTAGCTCAGCATCAGCATTGACATTTGTGGAAAACTCAACTGATATACGAGTCAAGCCGAAAACCAACTAAGTTCTTGGCAGGGAAAATTCAGTATTCAGTGCAGGAGACAATTGTGTGGTTTTTTTAACAGTTGATATAGTCATCGTTGACTGTATCAACAGAGCAGACAGATATATTAGCTGATATTTCATTTATGCCATGAAAGTCAAATGTCACCTGTCCAAGATAAGAGTTGTACCAACAACCTCAGGCAAACTAACTGCCTGTTACCTCCCTTACCCACTGAGCTAAACCTCCTGCAATGCTAGGTGCTCAGGCCCTAATAAAAATACAAGTTTGAATCATTGAATGGTAAGAAATGAGTCTAGGTCAGCGCAGAAAGCTTTTACCAATGCCTACAATACAGCCTTTTCTCACTTTTGGCCCAATCCAGGAACAGCCCACCTTGCACATGCTGACAACTCCTTCACTCAAGCTGTTAAAATTCTTAAAAAAAAATAAAATCACAGGAGAGACTCACAGTGAACACCTGTATAAACATATCACAGTGGGTGGTTTTAAAATTCAGATTTTTTTTCTCAAAAGGAGTAAAAATAAAAACATCTTACAAGGGAAGATTTTAAACCTTTAATTTACAAATAATAGTCACTTAACAGTCCATTAATCACCGAGCTTGGTTTCCTCTGGATTTGGAGGTTTCCTTTTGAGAGGAATAATATAGATCCCATTCTTGGCCTCATTCAGTCTCCACCATCGGCCCAGCCTGCAGAAGAAGAAACATAGCATCAATAGTAAGAAAGAAAAAACCTACATCCAATTCCAAAAAAGGACAAAAAGAGGGAGAAAATAATCTTGTGATCCTCAGCCTTTTCTCATATCAGAATTTAATGCTATATTAATCACAAAACAACCAAGTCATAGTACAGCATGACTTCCAAAGTAATATAAAAAAGTCATATTATAGTACACTGTTTCTGAAATGATGGTACACATACCCCTGGGGGTACTACAGTATGGCGTTTTATTCACGCTATATTATGATGTTTTTGGCCATTTTATCCACATTGCATACCATGACATGCTACTTTCATTTTTTGGACATGTCAGATTTTGACATTTTTCACCCATACTATAATATAGCATTTTCAGTCATTTTTCGGACTAGTCATATTATGATGTTTTTGGACTTTTGTGTGACATTTGACGTGTCTCGACATGCTTTTTATATGGTTTTCAGCTGTTTTTTGAACATGTCATATTTTGACATTTTTCACCATACTATAGTATGATATTTACGGTCAATTTTTCGACATGGTATATCATGCTGTTTTCTATACTATGACGTATCTCGACATGCTTTTTTATGCGGGTTTTAAGCTGTTTTGACATTTGTTGCCATTTCAGTCAATTTTTCGACATGTTATATTATGATGTTTTTGGACGTTTTTTCAACCAGGGGTACATGTAACTCCAGGGGTAAGTGAGATTTTTAGAAGCATTTAAAAAAATAGCAGTCATGAATAACTCCTAAAAAATAATTCTATTATAAAAAGCCCAATTAAAATATAAATCTAAGTACACAAACTGATTTGTATACTTAATATTCAATTTCAGTTAAGTGATGCTTATTAAAACTTCTTATGCATTAAGAATTGTATGATGGCAAAAGAAATGATTTGCCATGAATTTAGTCATGGATTCTTAACATTTAAAATGTTTAAAATGAGTTTTTTGCTGTAGTGTTGCTACAGTATGTCATCCAATATAACATCAAGAAGTCATACTATTGAGCGTCATCCAAAATTGCATAAAAATGTCATACTGTGGTATGTCTTCCAAAATAGCATAAAATGTCATACTAAAGAATGTCGTCCAAAATAGAATAAAAAATTAATACTATAGTATGTCATCCAAAAACAACAGAAAAAAAATAATTCTACAGTATGTTCTTCAAAATAGCATCAAAAAGTCAAAGTATAGTATGTCATCCAAAATAGTATTAACAAAAATCACAGTAGAGCATTTTGGACAAAATGGCATACTATATAAAGTATATTGTTTAAAATACCATTAAAAAGTCATACTACTGTATTTCTTCAAGTATGGCATAAAAAGTCAACCCTGGCCTGACTTCAGTGCGAGAGCCACTAAGTAAATTTCTTTCAAAATTTTTTGCCATTATTTTGAGATTTCACAATGCAACATCAGATGAAAAGTATTCAAAAAAATCAATTTTTCATGTCTGAAATATTTTAAAGACATTTTAATACTAATCATGGCCTTATTATTCGATTAATGATTTAAATTCCCTTAATGACTCTAAGACCTGCCGAAACCATGTGTGACAGAGGCTGAGACATGGATTAACACTGCCATCTATTGGACACATCATCCGCTGTGCCTGAACCTGCACTGCCACAAGTTGGTAGGACTTGTACAGACAGTTTCTATGGAAACATGATCATTAGTTCAGTTACCTGTGCTCCTGTCCAACTCCTGCCACCAAGAACTGACCGGAGCTCGAAAACTTCAGACTGTTGACAAAACCAGACTGGGAGAGAGCACAGAAGAAGAGACACAGTCAGACACATTGAGAGGCATAAATTTAAATGTAAATAATGTGTACAAGCGGCTAACAAAACATGTTATGTAAATGTGACCTTTTTCAAACAAGAGGAGGAAGTAAGAGCCTACCACTGGTACACTGAAGAGAGGCTCCAGCCCACGGTAATTTGGACCACACTTCCACAGCTGCACCTGTGAGTTGTGTGAACCTGTGCAGAATAACCGTTATAACTTTATTACACAGAAGACTGTGTGAAGTACACCTAAGCTAAACATCAAAAAATCAACTGTTCTATTCATGAGTGTGCAAGACATTTAATCAGGACCATGTTTATTAATTATATTGATTTAATTTGCATTCATACACGAAAACTGTGAAAAGGTTTTATTTAAAGTGTTGCACACACAAAATTATAAATGCATGTGTGATAATAAAAAGCTGGTAAGGAGGACTCTCACAGCCAGAGGCACCTGAGGCGACGGTATCTGAGTTCTGAAGCGCTGCAACCGAAGCGACCCAATGAGGCTGCTCCAGCCCTGCGTCACCATGGCAACCGTGAGCCTGCTTCACTGTGCTGAGAGGCTTCTTCTTGTTGACACTCCACAGAGACACAGAGCTGAGGTCATTCAGAAAATTGAGAGGGGCCACGGAGGAGAAACATGAATGAATCTGTTTAAACTATTAGGTAACAGTAAAACTGAGACAATATGAATGTAAAAGCTGCAACTGTCTCACCCATCATCAGCTCCGGTTATCATGTGTTCCTCATTTATGAGCTGGATACAATCGATTGAACCCCTGTAGGAAGACAAAGTCATAGATTAAGTTAGATTTTCTGTCTGCTCACAGAGCTGTATGGCATATAGTTAAAACGGAATACATTTTTGTGTACTAAAATCCATTCTGTTGGGGATTTTGGAGAATCAAATAAAACTATTCTGTTAACCTAGAATTTGTAGGATTGTTGATAAAAGCCACTGGACATAAAAAAAGAATGTAGAATGCAAAATAGGAGTCACAACATAACCTCAAAACACATTAAATTTCCCTTTCTTCACATTCTGAGAACCTTAACTTTACTATATATTCTGCCGTGCTTGGGTCCAGGTCTTTAAATCCTCCCAAATCACCAAGCTGAATGATTCATCTGGCATTGTGACATGAAACAGTACTTTAACAGGGTGACTAACAGACTTCAGGAACTATTTGCTCTTGAGGTATTTGTTTATTAGATATTTTTCCAGCAGGTTTCTCTTCAAGAGGGTGACTGGCGCCACTGTCAAGTTATGCACTGGAACCAATGAGGAGTAATAACTACAATAGTGACCACTATAAAGAAAATGGACACTGCGAATAAGGCTGTTGTTGATTATTTTCTTAATTAATGGATTAGTTGATTGGTCTAAAATTGTCAGAAAATGGCTAGAAATGTTGATCAGAATTTCACTAAGCCCAAGATAATGTTCTATAGTCAATATACAGACTTAAAGCATATATATATATATATATGAGCTACCACCTTATCATGGTGAAGGGGTTTGTGTGTCCCAGTGATCCTGGGAGCTCAGTTGTCGGGGGCTTTATGCCCCTGGTAGGGTCCCCCATAGCAAATAGGTCTTATGGGGAGGGACCAGACAAAGCGGACCCCTTCTGATGAATACAAAAAATTGTTTGAAGTTTCCCTCGCCCGGACACGGGTCAACGGGGCCCCCCCTGGAGCCAGGCCTGGGGGTGGGGCTCGATGGCTCGAAGAGGCGACGTGGGACCTCGGGTGCTGTGTGAGTTGGGCGGCAGCCAAAGGCAGGGACCTTGATGGCCCGATCCTCGGCTGCAGAAGCTAGCTCTAGGGACGTGGAATGTCACCTCTCTGGTGGGAAGGAGCCTGAGCTGGTGCACGAGGTTGAGAAGTTCCGACCAGATATAGTCGGCCTCACCTTGACACATAGCATGGGCTCCAGAACTAGTCTTCTCGAGAGGGGTTGGACTCTCTTCCACTCTGGAGTTGCCACTGGTGAGAAGCGCCAGGCAGGGGCGGCAAAACTTATTGCCCCCCGGCTTGGTGCCTATACGTTAGAGTTTACCCCGGTGAATGAGAGGGTAGCCTCCCTCCGCCTTCAGGTGGGGGGACGGATCCTGACTGATGTTTGTGCCTATGGTCCAAATGGCAGCTCAGAGTATCCACCCTTTTTGGAGTCCTTAGAGGGGATGTTGGAGTGTGCTCCTTCTGGGGACTCCCTCGTTATGCTGGGGGACTTCAACGCTCATGTTGGCAACAACAGTGAGACCTGGAGAGGCGTGATCGGGAGGAATGGCCCCCCCGATCTGAACCTGAGTGGTGTTTTGTTATTGGACTTCTGTGCTCGCCACAGATTGTCCATGACAGACACCATGTTCAAGCATAGGGGTGTCCATATGCGAATTTGGAATCGGGACACACTAGGCCGCAGTTCGATGATCGATTTTTTAGTCGTATCGTCTGACTTGCGGCCGCATGTCTTGGGCCTGTCAAACTCGGGTGGAGAGAGGGACAGAGCTGTCAACCGATCACCACCTGGTGGTGAGTTGGCTCCGATGGTGGGGGAGGATGCCAGTCAGACTGGGCAGACCCAAATGCATTGTGAGGGTCTGCTGGGAACCTCTAGCAGTCTCTCGTCAGAAGGAGCTTCAATTTCCACCTCCGGGAGAGCTTCGACCATGTCCCGGGGGAGGCAGGGGACATTGAGTCCAAGTGGGCCGTGTTCTGTGCCTCCGTTGCTGAGGCGGCCAACCGGTGCTGTGGCGGCAAAACCCAAACCCCTTGGTGGGCACCAGCGGTGAGAGATGCCCTCAAGCTGAAGGAGGAGTCCTATTGGGCCTTCTTGGCCTGTGGGACTCTGGAGGCAGCAGACAGACGGACTCTTACAGACGAACTCTGCACCGATCTGTTGAGGTGAAGAGGGAGCTGAGCCGAAAGGCAAAGCTCTCAATTTAGCGGTCGATCGTCGTTCTTACCCTCACCTATGGTCATGAGCTTTGGGTAGTGACTGAAAGAGCAAGATCGCAGGTACAAGCGGCCGAAATGAGCTTCCTCTGTAGGGTGGCTGGGCTATGTCTATGGGCTATGTCTCTTAGCTGGGAACACCTCGGGATCCCCCAGGAACAGCTGGACGAAGTGGCCGGGGAGAGGGAAGTCTGGGATTCCCTGCTCAGGCTGCTGCCCCCACGACCCGACTCCAGATAAGTGGAAGAAAATGGATGGATGGATGGATGGATTGATTGATATAATATATATACTGACACACACACACACACACACATATATATATATATATATATATATATATATATATATATATATATATATATATATATATATATATATATATATATATATATAGTTGCACTGGTCTGAAAGTTTCTTATTTTGTCACCTCACAACATTTTGATTGTTTTAACCCGTTGAAACCTCGAGCAAACTGCTTTATTTCTTTCAAAAACAAATAAAGAATGCATACATTACAAAAAAGCGACCTGAAATTTGGTTTAAAAAAAAGAATACAGATTAAAAAAAGGTAACAAAACAAAAATATATAATATTATGACTAAAAATTATAAACAGAGTTCTCTGGACATTTTCCCTATTTATTTAAAATAATTATCACCTTCTAATGATTTCTCCCTCCATCTCTTTCTTTTTATTCTAAAAGTAATTTTCAGGTAATCCTGTTATTTTTTCCAATTTCTGGCAATTTGAAGGACATCTTACCAAATTGCTCAATTTTAAGAGACTTAAAAAGTTTTAAAATGTGTCTCTTTGTAAATAAGTGTGCAGCATATGGATCTGATGGCAGAACAAATCTGAATTCAAAGGAGAAAAGGCAATACAAAAAACCCCCAAAAAACAGCAGAGGAAACAGACAGACTCACTCGTGACCGTGGAACACCAGCTGAGATTCTTCAGCTATCTTCCACACCCTCACAGACCGGTCCCTTCCTCCTGCAGTCACACAGCGCTCGCGGCTCAGGCTGTCCAAACCCGTGATGGCGTCCTGATGCCCAAAGCTAAAGAAGGTCACAATCACAGTTAAAATCAAACTTTCAAGACTAACAGGTCTTTGGCTGGGAGATCAATGATTTTTTGATTAGTTACTTACAGAGTTTCCACGTATGCATTCTCATCCACATTCCACACCTTTACTGAGCGATCGTGAGAGGCACTATACAGATCATGAGTTCCCTTCCTGAATGAGAGACCCTGAGAAAGAAAATGCATTTAATAGCACTCACGGGAGGACCTCAGAGCTGGAGTATCTGCACAACTGCCAAGATAAAAAAATGAAAGATAAATATGGAGAACGTACCGACACGGGGCCTTTGTGTCCTGTGAATTTATATAGATGTTTACATGTTTCTGCATCCCAGATCATGATCAGTTTGTTCATGTCTCCAGTGGCCTAAAAGATATCAAGAATCAGGCTTCTGTTATAAATATAAGCTGCATTTTGGCAAACTACGGTCAGAAGCAGGATACACTGAGAGACTTACCAAGTATTTTCCATCTGACGATATGGCCATACACAAGATATGGGCTGTATGTCCAACATGCCGATCCTCTGTACCTTTCCTTCCACCAGGTATCGTGTGCACTTTCTTCCCACTCTCAACATCCCCTGAAGATTTAAGAAAACGCTGAGTGGAAATTCCCAAATCAGACCTTTGCTAGCTTCAGCAACAACTCAACTTCCATTTTTTAATTAGTTTATCCCCTACCTCATTTTTCATGTATACTTTTCTGAAAACAAAACAAAGGATTTTCAGGATTTGAATGTACACTAACATTTAATGATGGAGCAGTCTTTGGCAGCAGAAAAGATGTACTTCTCATCAGAGCTGATGACCAGACAGGTAATTGGAAGTTTGTGTCCTCTCAACATCCTGATCTCTGAAGAATCCGGTGGCAAGAGCTAAAAAGACAGAATAAAATTTAAATAAGAGTCAGTCTGGTTATAAACAGATATTTTTTCCCTAAGAATACTGGAAATGTTGGGGATATTGAAGGGATGTACATTCCCATGCTTACATCTTTGGCAATCAGCCGCTGAAGCTTTCCTTTCTGCTCAAGCTGAGGGGAAAATCACATACATAGCAAGATTAATAACATAGACCTGTGCATATGATCTAACAGATTAAACAAAAATAAAGACTTGGTTTAAAGCTGGGCAAACACTGCACAATCTGAGTATGTTTCTGACTTGATCTTAGATCTGCAAAACTCATTTTAAAGTCAGACAGAATATTCTGCTTTGCTGGGTGTTGTTTGCTATGCACTTTACAAGGGGAGTGAGGATTAACACAATAATGTCAGAGCCCAAAAAACACCTAATACTGTATGGCAGAATAAACAGTCTCTGATGCTTCAAAAGAGCAGACAATGTCAAACACATTGGTTTCATTGTGATTCAGTGCTTCAGAGAGGTTCTCCCATCACAAGCAGCAGTACTTTAATCAGCCATAACAAGTGTCTGCAGATTGTTTTCTCCGGCTGCATTTAGCTCAAACAATCTCCATCGCACATAGAGAAAGACAGTCTACAAGCAGCCACTTAACATATGAGTGAATATAGTGAAAGACACTTAACATATTGTTGCAAATACTATTAAATGAATCTGAATCAGTCGAGGATATTGCGATTTGTTTCTGCTGTGAGGTGCACTCATCTGGATTATAGTAGGTGCTCAGTAAGATTATAGTGCTTACAGTCATCCAATCATCAAATTGATACTACACCATCACTAAACTAAACTAAACTTAACTAAACTGTAAAAGTTCAGGGCTGGTGGTTCTCTGAAACTGGATTATAAAAAGTGACGGGGTCATTTCTGTGTCCACAGGGAGAAAAAAACCCCCAAAACACTCTTGTCTTGTGTGCTTGATTATCGCTCTTACCACTTCTTCTTGAAGTCTCCCAGCAATCAAATCGGTCTCAAAGGAGTCTTCTTCTGCCTTCTCTTCCTCTGATGAGATCAGATTACATAATAAATACACACAGTCACATACTTTTATGTTATACACATTTATGCTGTATGGATATAACATGCTTACCTTCTTCCTTTAGCTGTTGGAGGTACAGTTTGGCTAATCTAAGCTTCTTTTCCTGTGGTGTTTCCTCATAATCAATTTCCTCATTGGACTGTCTTTTCCTGGAAACTACAGGGCTGAGCAACAAGACACAAAATCACAACTGCTGGGTAAATTATGTGCTTTAAAGGACTATAAAGTGGTCATCAATGCATGAGCCCGACTGAGCACATCAGAAATTAACCTCTCTGTCTCAGAGTCGCTGGAGATCTCTTCGTTGTGTTTGGAGTTGGGTTTCTTGCCTCGTGGTTTGTTCTTTCCGCCCGAGTCCCCATCACCCTGCAGCAGGAGAAAGAAAATGGAGGGTTTGTAATAGCATACAATGAAGTCGACATGGCGACTGAAATCGTGTAAAAGGTGTTAGAACAGAAGATGACAGTGAAGGAGACAATAACAACATTCAATATTTTTTTTTCATGAATCTTGATCTCAAGCTGCTTCTGCAAATGTTCTATTAGATTTAAGTCTGGTGATTGACTGGGACAATGCAACATCTTTGTTATCCTTTTAATAACTAACTGAAAGTCTCCTATGCAGTATATGTTTGATTGTTATCCTGCTGGAAGGTCCACCTGCATCTGATCCTAACCGTCCTGGTGGATAGCAACGGATTGTTCCCAAGAATTTTCCAGTACATGACACAATTCATCTTTCTTTTGATAATTTGGATTATGCTGGTACCATGAGAAGAGAAACAGCCCCACACCATGATGCTTTCACCCTCACAGTACACTGTAGCTATGGTCACATGACGAGTCATTTCTCCTCCAAATATGAACGCCACACCATGTTCTCCCATTATCTACACCATTCTCATTATGTTGTGTAACAAACTCAAAATAAGCTTTTGGGCAACAATATGATGAAGCATGTTTGAAGGAGGAATGGCTCTGCATATGACCTTACAAACACCATAACTACATGGTAGTTTGAAGGTGGAAGGATCATGGTTTGGGGCTGTTTCTCTTCTCATGGTACCAGCAGAATCTAGATTATCAAAGGGAAGATGAATGTAGAAAGAAATTTCTTGAGAAGAGTCTGGTGCAATCCACCAGGACAGCAAGAATGAGATGCAGGTGGACTTTCCAGCAGGACAATGATCAAAAAGGATGAGATGCTATTGAGGCTCACTCAGCAACAGGGAATCAGAGACAGCTCTGTGCACATCTTCACAAAGACATGGTTAACTCCTAATAACCCGGATCAAGCTATTGCACTGGGTGGGCGGACCTTGTTCAGAGCTGACAGGACACAACCCTCCGATGAAAATTCAAAAAATGCACTGCAGGGATTGTATGATGCCATCAGCAGCAACATGCCCAAGAAACTTAGAAGCTGGCATAGCAAACAAAGGCTTCTTCACCAAGTATTAAATACATTTCAATTATTGTCTCCAATACTTATCTCCTGTCCCATCTCATTGAAACTAATTACAACTAATCTCATATTTACCAAAGTTAAATCACAAAAGAAGTAATCTAGGGTAACTTTTCATATAGGTCTAAACCGTGGTTTTTACACACACACACACACAAAGGAGGAAAAAACTGCTTAATATAAGGAACATAGACATTAGGAAAAGCTACTTAAAATAAAAGAAAAAAATATTATATGTAATTTTGTTTCTTAATCTTCAATATGCAATAATACCAAAAATTATAAACCTATTATCCCCAGCTTTTTTCCTGGACAGGTTGCTCATTGCCTTTTTCCTATGTTTTGAAAGAAATCACACTAAGTTGCTGAGGTTTCAAAGGGTTGAACAACAGCCAAAATATTATGTACTCTAAACTTTTCCAAAACAGTTTGTTCATTTCAAACCTTTCCAGTCCTGACAAACATTTTTTTCATATCATATATAATCTTTCAGGGAATTTCCTGACTTTCGGGACCCAGGTGTTTAACACTAACATCAGTCGCATGTGTCTATTTGCTGGTCAGCTAACGTTATACGTGTTAGCTTACTTGCTAACAGTCCAGCTCACTTACCTTTCGTTTTAGCGCCGCCGTATTTTTCGCCTTTTTGGCTAATTTGGGGTTTTCTTTTGTCTTTATGAAAAAAGATGAAGCCATGGTTAAACGCGACAAGCAGCGTTTAAACGCAAACGATAACTATAGAGAGATATAACTCAACTTTCTAACGCAGCAAGTCAACACTGGACCCACATGGGTTCAGTGCAACCAAACTAGGAAGCTTACGTCATGTCCGAAGACGTGCGCAGATTGGCTGATTTTCACAGTGTCTCCTAAACACCCCGCCTATTGTTACAACTCTGGAATTCTATTGGTCAAATCCAGAGTTTAGAGGAGCAGGAAACTGTACTGGGGTAAAATACTTCCCTCGGGGAATAAGTTTTCGCACCTTTGTTCCGCACATAATTGTAAAAATATAAATTTCGCAACACAGTGCTCTTATACACACGTGTACCATGCACAGTAAAAGATAAACATAGGGGCAGTATTTCACACATATTTAACCTGGGACGTTTCGCGCGGCTGATTAAAATTAGCCATAATTGTAGCAGGATCTATGTACTGTACTACTGCAGTAGTACTACTACTTCCTCTACTACGCAGTATTTGCATTTACTGCGCTGTCTGTCCTCAGTGAGTGTTGGTCACAGTTCACCCGTGAAGTAGAGCTTGAACTGCAAGGTGAGCCTCCTCTGAACCGTCTAACATGACATATATGACATTTGTTTGATTATGTATTGAAAGATAGTTTGTATGACTCAGTGGCTCCAGCTTGAGGCAACCTGGAAGCTAGTAGGAGGGGTTGAGGAGGCAGGGGGAGGGGGATGCGACATGAACTAACTTTACATTTGTGCCTCGAATGACTAGTAAAATACACAAACAGCGTTTAGAAAAAGTTTGACTCAAAGTTTCAGTCAGTCTCGTGCAGAAAAGCTATTTCTAACGTGTCAACTGGTCAAATCTCAACTCTCCTCAGACTCTTTTTTACCTCCATGCCACCCAAGAGAGAAGCAGGAGCGACTCAAACACTACCAGCAGCCAAGATGATAAAAATCGGCTCTGATGCACAGGATTTTGGCTGCGATCCAGTGGAGGATAAGTACAGGTTGGCTGATGAGTCCAGCTACTCACCTTTTCTCAACAATGAGGTAACATGATGCTATTTGCTGTTTAATTGTGCATAAAAACAACAGTTGTTTAACACACTGCTCATGGGAATTGTTTTTTTTTCTCTTCTGGCAGCAAGAAACCATTGAGTTTGATGAAGAAAATATTACAAGCCCAGGCATCAGAACAGACACCATCAGTCTCCTCATGAAAATAGAGCAACTGCAGGCACAACTCAAATATGAACGCAGATGTAGAATTTTGGCTGAGAGAGAGCTGAGGGAGCTGAAAGGTGGGTGGAAAAAGATGACTAATTTATTAACTATTATGCTAATAAAATACCAGTCAAAAACACATAGTCAATTTACTTCATATGGTACACTCTATTGGTAACCAGGGCCCATATTACACACATGTAGGGCTTTTTAAGGTTGACTCTGATCATTTTTAAAGCAAAACAATTCAGACAAATAATAATACATTGCAGGTAATGCATGTCCATAATTTTTGAATAATTTGCAACTGAGCTCCAGTAAAAACTAAAAATAAATACATGAAATGGTTTGTTATTTTTGGATCTAAATAATGGGGTGTTGAAACAATATTTTTAATTTAATTGTTACAAATCCGGTGAAATATTCACAATTAATCACTCTTGTAACCTACAGAGTCTTTAAGTCAGTACAGTACATTTCAGCTTATAATGCAGAGGTTACACATCTGTCTACAGGTAAGCACACCACACCGTATTTCAAGCATGCCATGCCATATTTCAAATGTTAAGTAAAGTAATTGATGAGAAATGAATTAGTATTTACCTGTGTGTCATTTTAACTTTTCTGTCAAGGACATTCCTGCTTCTGCTTGTTTGGTACAGACACCAGAAAAACAAAAACACGTCATCATTTTTATATTTTCTTTTTCAATAAAAAATAATGCCAAAATGTAAATTTACCATACAGTTGTGACTCATATTACAAATGCAGTATGTGTCAAAATAACTGCAAAATGATTGTTTTCATGCAGCCCTAGAAAACAAGGATTTTCCTAACAGTTAATTTCTCTGATGTTTAATCAAGTTTAATTAAAAAACAGAAAAAAAATTATATATATAAGATTAAAAATTGTAGCAAAGTTTAGTTGACTTGTCTGCTTATCGTGTACATCCAAAGTAGAAAACCACAATTTGAGAGATAAAAATATATTTAAGCACTTAAAAAATTAAAAGTAAAATGTGAATTTATTCCGATTTGTATTGGACTCTTATGAGTTTGGCTGTTAGCATGTCAAATGTTATGGGGTTTACCAACTAATTGTCCCTGAGCATGTGCTGTAAACTGCCATTTAATAATTTTAATTAATCTATATATAAACTTGCTCTGTTTCAGCATTTCTAAAGAACTTTGACCCTTTTTTTTACAGAGATGAACACTCTCATGATGCAGATGAGGCACACAGCACATGAGCTGCGAGTCACTTTGGATCACGTTCTCCAGGGAGGCGAGGTGGCACCTTTGCAAAACTCTCAAGATGAAACTGTCTCTTTCCTGGCTGAGCCTGAAGCAGAGATGAGAGAGGTTCATAATATCCCACAAGTCAGTGCTCATACTCCATGTCTTCAAATAACACAATCTTTACAAAATGTTGGGGGGATGGCTTAGTTCACCTAAATTCTGTTATCGTTGGAGCTCTAATCCCATGTCACTTCTCCTGTTTCAAGATTTTGATAGTTTTTAAGTTCATTTAGACAATTTTACAAAGTGGTGGAGTCAAATATAGCCATTAAAGTATCTTAATATGTGTATAACTAGCTTTTCTTTTTTTTTGGACCTTAGGATGATCACAGCTTCCTGTATCTCTCTGAGAATCTTCGAGTACCAAAAAATCTTTACGAGCGCATCGCAGAGATCGCAGACTACAAGAAGTACACGTCAGCACTGCTGATGATACTTTTTGACAGGCAAACATTGGCCACACACTCTCTGCAGGGCCGGAGAAGCACCTTTACTGGAGAAGAAAGCCAGAAGCCTCAACTCCCACCTGATATCTTAAGAAGTATAATTGGTAAGACAGAAAAAGTGTAATATCACTGAATCTTTCAAGCACACCGACCTTCTTCTTGAATTTTATAATGCAAAAATGGATATTGCAAACTTTTTATTATGTGTTTTCTTCCAGATCACGTTGCAGCCAAGTTTGGCATCGATAGCAGCCAAATAAAAACAGCAATCCGCACAAAGTTGAATAACGAGGACAAACTATTAAAGAAGAGACTAGGTTTAACTAAAACTGAAAACAAGGCGATCATTGATCAAAGCTTTTGCCAAGAAACTCCACTCCTGCCTGAAAACGAAGCAATGAGAAATGACTCTCAGTTATAACCCTCTGAGTCCACCTTCATCTGCTCATCACCAGTTTTTCATGTCTGATAGAAATTTGTGACAGGTTGCCTTTTTCAATCCACCTGTAGTTTATTAATTATTATAATCTAGTTCTTGAAGTTAGTATTTTTTTAAACACTGAAGAATTATTATTATTATTATTATTTTTACAACTGTGGTTGTCCAACATGTGGTCAAAGTTAAATCTGGTGACTGAACCAATATGTTAAACAGCACTATAAAATGTGACGTGTGTAATCATCAGTGGTAAAAACAATCACGTGTTCTTATTTAATTTGAGGTAGTGTGGCTGTGTCTAAATAACACGTCAGTGAAGCTGGTCTTTGTCAAACGTTTCTACTTTTCAAGCAGATGGCCTTTGTGTGTTCGAAAGTAGGACATTTAATGTCTCAGATAGTAGGTGCCATTAGTACCCTGTTGTTTATGACAAAACTGTGCACTACACCGAGTGATACTGTGTTCTAGAGTAGTTATTTTGCAGTTGCAAAATATGCTGTAAGTGATAATCTTGCATCCACAGCAGCTATCACATCACTCATCTGTTTGTTGTGCTTCACTATGTAAAGGCCAATAAACCTTTAGAAGCAATATCCTTCTGTTATTCTGTTTTCCTTCAAGGATTAAATGTTTAACAACCTCTTACAGCTAAACACAGATTATGTTAAACCAATCCCACACACATCACACCCATTTTACCTTCTTTACATCTCCTTCCCTTCAGGTTCATTCATTTTAAGGTACTTGTTGTCAAGTACATGTCCCTTTATGGTCAGGCACTCAAGTACATCTGTGACACTTCCTCATCCCTATATTGCCAGATGGTCTCTTAGATCTTCTGACCAGAGCTTACTGTCTGTCCCGCTCTTTAGATCGAGAATAAAAATGTGTTTGTGCATTTCCTCATCCCTATATTGCCAGATGGTCTCTTAGATCTTCTGACCAGAGCTTACTGTCTGTCCCGCTCTTTAGATCGAGAATAAAAATGTGTTTGTGCATTTCAAGTATTGGCTACAACAGTATGGAACTTTCTTGCAGTCTGCAGTGTTGTTAAACACTGTTAAAAAGCAACAGAGGACTCATTGTTTCAGAATGACTTTTTTCCCGATCCAAGATGAACTTTTTTTCTGGTACATTTCTTTTTGGGTCTTCAGTTGCCTGTGTTTAGTCTTTTTTAAATTATTTTTTCTTAGAATTTATTTATTTTGTGGCTTTTGTTTATATTGTTGTATTGCCTTTATTTTTTATGATTATATGTTTTAAGGCCTTGTTTTGTAAAGCACTTTGTGAATTGTATTTAAGTGAAAGTTGCTGTAAAATTATGCTGATGATGATTATTACTTGAGTCCTTTTGTTACATTAGCATGGTAAAATACAGTATGCTCTCATGGGAATTTTGTTTTCCTAGCAGCCAAAAGATGTCAGCGCTGAGCCCCGTTTTATGCTCTTCTGCAAGTTATGATCAGCTCTCAAAAAGAGTGAACTGTCAGAAAATCAAAGGTTTCTGTTACTGAAAAAAAGGAAGATTAGCTCCATTTAAAAAAGAAAATGCTGTGTGCAGATTGACTCAACAAATGCAACCAGTGTGTGTGTGTGTGTGGAGGAGAATAGAGGAACATCTGTAAAGACAGAGGCATAGTGGACAGTGTGTGACAGTCAGTGCCACATACTGACTGATGAAAGAGTGTGTGTGTGGGACATGGTTAATGTCAGTGGGTGGCGGTTTGATAGAGTAATCTGGTCTTGAAAGATGTGTTTTTTGAACAATCAGCAATTGCTGGCTCCTCCCCCTCCTTTCACTCAGTCAGCTGTGCTGTCTCAGTGGACGCTCATCACATCACCTCTCTCTGTCAGCATCAGCTCTCCCTAGGGTCCTTTAAGCAAAGGCTTGTAGTCTGCTTCTTGGGAAATTACCTTTTTTTTCACAAACTAGGACTGTTACACACCTGAAGACAGCACCTGAGTTTGATAATTTTAAAGGATTCAAAGACGAGTCATTACCGTGATTTGGAAGTACTCAACTTTACGAAACTCAGAGAAAACTTTTTGGAGGAGCTACAGCCATGTTTCAAAATGTAAGAGTTGCTTGGTAAGTTTTTGTGTAAGCAAGTAAGATTAAGTTCAGTGTGGTTCATATAAAGGAATATAAATGCTGATAATATATATTATTACATTCAGTAATTAAAGAAAAATACACTAAGCTCTGTAGTGTTTAACTCCAAATCATGTTTTCTGTAAGGCTTTGTTCAGTAACATTTCTTAATAGTTCTCCCATCATTTCTCTTAAATTTGTCTGAGACTGACATTAAAGTAAACAAGAACCAAGAATTACCAAAAAAAAATGTTTGAGTACAAGGATGTGTTTGATGGAGTGAAACACAATTTAAGGTGAGTGTTGCAAATAATTGATTTGTAGTTTTGGTTTAGGTTTATTGTCATATGAATGAATAATAATAATCGTAGAAGTTTAATCTATTAGGTCAACACACAAGCCTTAAGACTTGTAAGAACAGATCTGGAAGTTTTGAACATGAACTTTTAGCATTACAAATAACAAACCAAACAAAGAAGTGCTGTAATGATTCATCCAAACATCACACATGGCTGACGGTGCAAATATTTGCAGCCAACCCTCACATTATTACCCCATTTTGTATCTAAAAAGCCCAACATTAATTATTGTCGTTTTACTTTATGTCTTGACTGGAATATTATCAACTATCACAATACCTTAACATCAGCACTTTGCTAAAAAACAGTGATAGAAAAATGCTGAAATTCATTCAGTATGATTTTTGTGCCTATTATTCATAACTATGTTTAATTATATCCTAGAGTAACCCTAATTCCCATCTTCTTTTTCAATATCTTTAGTTAAATTATATCTATTGACACATTTTTTCATCACAATAAGTCATTTAGTCATTTAAATGCTTTAGATATTTATTTTTCAATATTATTTATTTTGTTTTGGTATAAAATAATGATAATAACTTGGAATATATCGACTTAAATGCATTACAATCGGTTATTAACATGATTAAGGAGGTCGTAACAAAGGGTTGGATTATGGGGTTTCTCCATGGTAAAATACTCTGTAACACGGATTTGAGAGGGATTAACAGACCTGCATAATTCCCTTAATCCTCATTATAATGTAGAAAAAGTAGAAACAGAAACTGCAGCATAAGCAAAATTCTCTGCATGTTTGGTGAATTAATAATTGCAAATGGTTCTAGGGAATTAAATAAAGTGAAAAATGATTATCCACTTCAGGAGTAAAACATGGATTTAAAGGATGTAGCATATGTTGTGCTGCAAAGGGGATATGGTTTAAAACAAAATGAGGACACCCTTACATAATATGCATGAAAGTGTACATGCACTAGTCCTTCCTGGGGATAAATCTCACTGCAAATGTGGCGTGCCAATAGCGGTCCACCAGAGAAGATTACAGCAGAGGAGAGCATCAGTGGATCTGGCAGCCAATGAGCACATGTATTTAGGACACAGCATCCTCCACAGTCGTACATTTGAAACCTGATTATAATTATCAGCACAAGATGGTAGATACATTTGTGGAGAGACACCTTAACACAAAACGGAGAGGAGAAAATGTAGCCAACACAATATGTATTCAGTCAATGCTTTCTGGTTATTTTTCATTAGAAACTACACAATATTCGGGGATAAACCTGTCTTGTTAAGAGGTTTCCTCTTTGATGGTGTGGTGCAGGGTGACACTGAACTCATACTAATCAATGCAGCCAGTTCCCCGCAGCTGGGCTAAAACAAGCACACTCATTATCTTTCATTTCAAAAGGATGGGGACGGATTGAGGAGAGACAGGGTGTCCTCCATGAATTATTCTTATTGATCATGTCCCGCCATCACTAAAAGAGAGAGAAAAAGAGAGCATCCCATCTTTAATACTCTCACAAACAGTTATTGATTTACTTTTCAATACATTTATGGTATGTATGTCTTCTTGAAGGTTATGAGGACTGAGTGCGGATCTCTGAATGTTCATATTTACAAATGTGATATCCGACGCTATCTGTGGAATTAAAAATTATGAATAAAATGAGGCTTCAGTAAAGGGAAACTTACCCCTATTTTCAAACATGTTAGGTCTAAGCAGTGGTGGACAAAGTAGTCAGAGCCTTTATTTGAGTAAAAGTACTAATCCAAGTTCAAGTACAAGCCCTGCATTGAAAATGGTACTGAAGTAAAAGTAAGTAAATACAATCAGGAAAATGTACTTAAAGTATGAGAAGTAAAAGTACCCAAAGCAGAAAAATCTTGAAAACAATAATAAATAAATATATATAATAAAAAACAGCCCACCTCAAAAACTCAAAATTATTAAAAATGGAAAAAAAACACCCAAGCCTCAAAATTATATTAAAAAATGAAAAAAGTCTAAATTATTTAATAAAATGAAAAAAAGCACCCTGAACTCAAAATTATAGAATTTGTAGAATTATAGAGAAAAGATTATTCTTTTATGATCCAAGTCCCCCAACTTTACAGAAGAGCAATAAATAGCTTGAGAATCTCTACCTGCCCAACACCAAACAGCAAACAGACTAAGATAACAACTAGATGGAACATAGTATGCAGCTATTTCAGCTGCTCAAGAGTTGTGAAGACCAGAAATGGGGCTAAAAGAGGGTGAATATCGAACCTACACACGAAAACACAACTCCAAATGAATGCTAATGTAACTCTGTATCTGCCTGATGTGTTAATCTGTTTACTTACAAGTTAACAATGTCAATTTACAACTCTGTATTTTTGGCGTGATACTGGGCGGCAACTTAAAAGACATTAATGTGTTTTGTTTTTTTTTTCACAGCTTGTCTCTGCTGCACCAAAGTGGTTAAATA
Source organism: Plectropomus leopardus (assembly GCF_026936395.1). NCBI lineage: Eukaryota > Metazoa > Chordata > Actinopteri > Perciformes > Serranidae > Plectropomus > Plectropomus leopardus. Next base: position 28,924,703 of record NC_142177.1, read on the forward strand.
ATGATTGTAGTATTAACTGAACATGATTCTCCATAAATGTTAATGTTTTAATGGACTTTTTTTTTTTTTATTTTCTCTGACACAGGAGTGACGAGTATGTCTGTACGATTTTTCGGCCTCATGACTGAACAATGGGGGATTCTGGAATACAGATGTGTACTTTTATTTTGAAGCCTTTACTATGAATCATGGAGGAAAACAGCTCATTTCTGAACTCTGAGTACAATGACAACTCCACCGTTTGGGCACCAATGCCCTCAGCTCCCAGCAGACAGCTGGGCACCCTTCCCAACCCGCAGACACGCTTGAAGGACCTGACAGGGATATTTTTCATGGTGACCTTGAATGTTCTGGCACTTCTTGCCAACACTGCTGTTCTAGTTGTTGTCATAAAAGCCCCTCATCTCAGGAAATTTGCCTTTGTGTGCCACCTGTGTACAGTGGACCTGCTGTGTGCCATCTTGCTGATGCCTCTCGGGATTGTGTCCAGCTCCCCGTACTTTGCTGGTGTCATGTTCACTGTACTGGAGTGCCAGGTTTACGTCTTCCTCAATGCAGTCCTCATTGCTGCCTCTATCTTTACCATCACAGCCATCAGTGTGGAGCGTTACTACTACATCGTCCATCCCATGCGCTATGAGGTCAAGATGACACTGAAGCTGACTGCAGCTGTGATTGTGCTGGTGTGGGTGGCCTCTGCTGTGCTGGGGTTGTCCACCGTGTTTGGGTGGTCATCTTATGAAAGCCTGAGCTCCATCAGTGCTGCACACTGCTCGCTGCACTGGATCCACAGCGAACACAGACAAGTCTTTTCCGTGTTCTTTAGCATCACCTGTTTCTGCCTGCCTGCTGTTGTGATTTTTGCTGTTTACTGTAATGTGTACAAGGTGGCCCGTGTGGCTGCCCGCCACCACGGACCTCTGCCCTTATGGACAAATAGTCAAGTGAAGCATCGCTCTGACTCAATAAACAGCCAAACTACCATCATCACAACCCGCAACGCTCCACGCAGGATTATGCGTGACCGGCCTTTTGGTGGAGGTAAAGCTGCACTCACTCTGGTGGTTATTGTTGGCCAGTTTCTTATCTGCTGGCTGCCTTATTTTGCCTTTCATCTTCATCTGACACTAGACCCAACTCTTAAGATTTCTGATGACCTGGAGGAAACAGTCACCTGGTTGGCATATGCCTCCTTTGCAATTAACCCATTTTTTTATGGGCTTCTTAACAGACAGATCAGGGAGGAACTCTGTAAGTTGCGACGCTGCTACTCAGCCCGGCCAGTGGACCTGGCTGTCTCAAGCCACGAGGGCTCAGGCCATGAGAACTTCTTGCAGTTCCTCCACAGGACCAGCTGCACAGTGGAGACACGTGCAAGCTTTACCACATCCAGTCCTAGAAGCACTCTGGATCAAACTGGGCAGACTGGCTTCAGGATACCAGGACAGATCCCTGAGGAGTTCAATTAGATATACCTCACTGCTGTGCCACAGCCTCAGCAGCCTGCAGGATTATTATGACTACAGGATAAAAAGTTACAGTACTTTATGACTGTCTGTCAATTGTGTTCGCATAAAGTAATGGTGAAGAAGTAAAGATATAGAACTAAGAAATGAAGTGTTTATGAAATCTGACATACTCTTTTCCTTGTATGTAAGATTACACTCAGAAACAACACTGGATTGATGCTAATGGACATAGTTTCTTAAATTGTGACCTTATTTGCAGCCCATTCTCATTCCCAACTTATCAAATACCATCACTTTGTTGGTCATTTTGGTGCCAGATACAGACAGAAAAAGACACCTTTTGTGGTGGTATGATACTTTGGAAGGTGGCGTCAATTTATATTGCCGCAGGATGGCATCAACAATGTGACATAAGAAGATGGAAAGTCACTTTAAAGCAGGTGAGAGGGGAGGTGGATGGGTATAACAAACCCCAGACTTTCACCTGCTGTTTGTTTCCTGTACAAATGATGATCCAAACCATGATGTTTTTCTCCAAACATAATTACATGCTTTTATTGCACAAGGAAATAAATGTAAATATGATGTGTTTCATGGACATTAAGTTTATTTTGAAAAAGACTATATGCATCTAAGGACCAAAAACTGAGACATTTCCTGTAAAAGCAAAAGTGTATTTTGAAAAGACACAACATCAACAACAGGCACAGGAGGATACCTAGTGTGTAGGCATGAAAGTTCACTGATGAAGTGGCAGTAATTGACGAGTTGGGATGAGAATGTGTTGATATTTGTGGTAAAAATAGAGATAAAGTTACTTATCTCATAAGGAACACTGCTTTTACTTACTACTGAGGCAAAGTTACTTTTTATCTGCAGTCTTTACACATAGTTTATTAGGAATGGACACAAATATAACATCATACTTGAACAGTAAGTCATGACAATATAATCAGTATACAGAACTTCAGGTAAACATTTTAAGAAATGAGGGATTTTCTAATGAAGATGACAGTTTAGCAGTCATTATTTTTCACAAGTTCTTGAGGCTACTTGTTTTTTATATGAGGTATCAATATAGTGGCAATATTCTTTGTACAAGTAATTCGGTGTTGCCATGTTGTATTTATGTTGCAGGAATTTGTGTGAACTTTATTTATTGTACTCAAAGAAGAGACACATCACTTTTTGTTCAAATTGTATTATTTCTTATCGCTTTAAATCTGCAAATAAACAGGTGTTTCTTTCATAATATTTTATAGATCTCGGTAAGTAAGCATTTAATCACTAGCAAGCACAATGTGCAAGTTTTCTTACATTTCTCATATATGATTTGCCAATCAGGCATGATTTTTTTTTTCTCATCAATGATTTTGTAATTTTTTGATGTTAGAGAGTAATTAAATACACTATATTCACTTGTAATCATTAAAGGAATATTTCAATTTTTTTGCAGAGGGGTTGTATGAGACATTTATCCATGGTCAGTGTATAACCGACAGTAGATGGTGGTCAGTGCGGCAGGCAGGAATACCGCAATCGAACCTCAGCAATACTGCTGTGGACAGGAGCAGCAGCAAAAAAAAAAAATTAGCCACCTAAAAAAAGTCTCACCTTAAATAATTAATATATAATAATAATAATAAAAATAATATATTTATATAATATATATAAGTGTACTCTATATTTAGAATATTTTAACCGCTGTATCTTGCCGTCAGACAGCTCTTTCCAATGGGAAACTGAAGCCATAACATTGCTTTTTTTCAAAGCCACCAGACTCCATGATAAAAGCAGCAATTCTAGCTCACTGAACACAGAAGCTGCTGGTGTACCACTGCTTCTATCAGTTACTGTTTTATTGTGTGACTCTGGTGAATCCAAATCAACCCTTTAAAACACCAAAGTCACAGAATTATACTAACTAACTGATTGAGGCAGCGGTGGAACAGAAGCTCCTGTGTTCAGTCAAATAACAGCTTTTGTCAAAGGAGTCTGGCCTTGAAGAGCACATAGACAAGTTTCACTTTAAAGCTCTTAAAGGCCAGTTGTCTTGGTGAAAATATTCTAAATATAGCTTAGTGCTATGGCTATGGCTTAGTGCCTAGTGAAGACCCATTTAAAGAGATCTCAACTGTCCCTTTAACCATAAAGACACTCTGTAACGGTGAAGGAGCGGCCGGGTGATCATACTGCCCTGTAACAGTGAGATCAACAGCCAGCTTCCCTATTAAAAGTCCATCACATGTCCTGTCAAAGTAATTTGTGAGCTCACTCTTAGTCCCTTTTGGGAATGATGCCATCAAAATGCTCCCAAATGTTTAAGTGAAATTCCCATCTCTCTCTCATCACAAAAAATAAACCACTAAGAGGAGCAGTCTGCATTAGCAACAGGACCTAATTGTGCACCCTCATTTTGTCACTGTGACGACGAGCTTTGGCTCTCTGGGCCTCTCTGTTGTCCGTGTGTCCATTTATGAAAATCCTGTGACTAAGACTGAACCCACTTAGCACATGAGCACATGATTATATAAGGAGAAAATACCATTTCATAACATCTGAAGTGGTTGTCTCTAAAGCCCTCTTAATATGTGTTCACTGGCAGATCAACAACTATTTATATATTTCCATACATTTACCTTTTAATATGACCTAAAACACAGAACACATTAAATTATGGTATATGCAGTGTGTTCATGTTAAAATAGGCTTTTCATTAAAATTATTCACAGATTGATCAATCAAGGCAGTTAGATGATAAGATGTGGATTCTGAATATTATGCTTTCCCACAGAGATTTAGGTAATATCATCTGGTATACATGCTTATGAATGGTGACAAATGAGAAGAGCATGCTGAGTTAAAGTTTCACTAACACTGTAAAGACCATCTAAATATAATTCAGCAAATACATAAGTAGATTAAATGTAGAACTTCTGCTTTAATTTCAGTGAAAAGAGAAATAACAATAAAAGAAGAGACAACTGTATAAGACTGTGTACTGACAGGCAGGAGGAAAAACGTCCCTACATAAACTGAAATCCAGAAACACAAGCGAAAGTGATTTATAGACATCCAGATATGTTAAAAGCAAGATAACACGGTGCCATTTTATGGTTTGTGGCTGTATGCACATTTACATAAGTGCTGCAGAGTACCAATGCAACTTTCATAACAAGTACAGATAAATACTGTTATCAAAGCCAACATAATAAAACAAGAAGCCAAGAACAGGCAGTGATATACACACATACAGTGTGCAAATATGATATGACACCTACATGGAGGTTTGTTGAACACAAACAGATGCTGTGCACGTACAGTTGTCTCCCACATCATCAACATCACCGTCGTCACAGTCATATAGAAGAAGTTATATTATTGGGATGTTTTTTTTAAGGATAATATGAAGTCAAATTTTCTATGCTAATCTTCTCATACAGTTTTAAAGTTTTGACTGTATTCTTAATGTCCACTTAAGTAAACTCTGAAGTGTTGTCCATATTGTTTTTGACCAATTAGACATTTATTACTGGCTACAGACCTACAGAGCTTTATTTAAAATTGGAGATTAGTTCCAATACTTTGCAAAGGTCCAAGTTAAATTTGTACATTTTTTTAAGTGGATGCATTGACACTTCATTTTTCTCAATAACGCTGTGGGGGGTTGGGTTCAGTCATAAAAACCACTAAAATATCCGCATTTGGTGACACAGAAGCCACTGGAAAAGCTGGGACAGATTGGTGAAAAACATACAGGTTTAGTGCCACAAACGTTGCTTGGAAGTGCTGTGATGTGTCAGTAAAAACACACAGTTTTGGTGCTTCAAAAACTGGTGGAAACACTCTAAAGGGTTGCCATAAAACAGCTGGTGTTGTTTTTCCTCGAACACTGGTCTGCAGCTTGGCATGACACACCACCCCCCCACCTCCCAATGACAAAAGTCAGGTAATATATTCCGGCACTTTAAAAACTACCAGATATGTATGAAACATACACATGTAATGATTTATTGGATAAATATTTATAATATGATGCATTAAAACTTCCTGAATATTTCCATTTGATAGGGTGGAGCAGTGCAACCATAAAAACAAAAAAAGTCTTGGGTTTGAATGATTTCACTCAGTGAGAAAAATCACATGGCTTCAATGAGACAAAGATAAGGAAGTTTTACAAAAATACAAAGAACAGTTTGTACTCTGTTTTTGGCCCTTTTTCCTCAAAAGATAACCATAACATTGAACTAACAATTACAGACACTTTAGTTACCCATCTTCTGACCATGGTTTGTAATACAGTGGTTTTAAGATAAAAACAAATTTCAAAGAGCTGACTGCCTGTTTCATCACCCAGCCTCCAAAGTGTGTGATTCGGTCTAATGAATATTTGAGCCTGAGCAGTCTTCATAAGTTGCTAATTAAAGTGAAGGACCTCCCATCTCAGCCGGGGCTTTTATTAAATCAAGACAATCACATCAACTGTGCATCTCTTGTGCAAAGCACATCCACTGTAGATCAAACATGAGCCCACTCTCCATAGAAAATGAGAAATCGTGGCTTGAACTCAGCCAAGTGTGTTATTCAACCGTCCTAAACTGCAAAGACCTAATGTTCTGTACCATGCACTGTCTGTTTACTTTAAACTTGATGAGCTTCTGTGTTGTTGCACAGACAGTGATAATGAGAGAACCGCTCCTGAAGAATCAAAGGGAGGAGGTGTGATTGATGGTGCTGTCCGACTGAGTGAACCACATTATTTCATCAGATCTTCTCTTAAACAGTAACAGCATGACTTTCCTCAGAACTGCATGTACACATATAACGTGACAGCTGCTCAACCACCTTTACTGAGCTTCACACAGCCTCACATCCACTCCACTCAGGCCCCGCAAACTAATCACGGGCCTATGAAACACGTGCATATTACAGACCCTCTGAGGAACACTTTTTAAGGAATAGATCAACATTTTTGGAAATTTGCTAATTCATGTTCTTGCGGAAGTCAAATGAGAGACTTGAGACTCGCTCATACATCTGTCTGCTAATATAGCCAGCAGCTGAAATGTGTATAATGGCAATGTGTATATGCATTATACATCAAGACCCAATAAAGTTTTGCATCTTTGTTCTTTTCTTTTTGCAAAACATTTGTACAAGCATACTGTGACATACTGTGGTGTTTTACTGCATCCAGTTGTGTTGTTTTATTGGCATTTTATGGGGATTTTCTACAGATAATCCAGTGCTGAAAATAAATATATATATATATTTTTTTCAGTTGTGGCGTTAGATGGGAAGCATTGAATGGGTGATTGCATTGTTAATTAGACATTAAAAAATAATCAGTCTGACCTATTGTACTGAAAGCAGCTGGTGCTGAGCAGGAACTCTGTCTGACATCCGTCATGCCCTAAATAAGCCGCGGCTGTTAGGAACACAGCAGTTGAATGGGGGTTGGAGTTAAATAAAGTTCAAACAGACACACATTTCCTCCATTTACTGATATTAATAATATGAACATGTGTTTGTGTGGTAGCACTTCTTACCTCTTTGGACCTACAAATCACCTACAATGACCTACAAAGTAACACCTTTTCATGCAACCAGTGGTGGAATATAACTAATCACATTTTCATATCAACCACACAGCGCCAAAATCTTTTTCAGAGTAAATGCATTTTATAAATACAATCACAAACACTTGTTTGTTATTTTTAAATGGACAGTTTCATCCTAGGATGCAAAGCAGGTGGACCCAGCTGCAGAAGACAGCAACTGGAGCTCAAAAGATCATTATTTATTTCACGGAAACCGCAACTGAACATAACACAATCATATCAAGGATCAAACAGGAATAACTTATAATATTTTTTCTAATTTATTTATTTAAGAAGGGACCGTGCTCATTAATCCACATTTAAACAAATGTAAATTCACTGGAGTTAGCTGGGGAGCTAGATTTCACTCATACAGTAGTTGCTTGCCTGATGTTAACAGGCATCCAAAAATAATTAAAAAAATACATTATGAATATACAATATGTATAATGGTTAAGCCAAACAACATTAAGATAAAAAGTCACACATTATAACATGTACAACTTAAGAATATGCAACACAATATGACAATATGAGCAGATAAAATCCAAATAGCCATTGATGCAGACACAGTGTAAGTACAGTCATTTTAACATAATGTAAAATTGGCCTAGCATCAGTGCTGACATTGTTGTTTCTCAATAAAACATTTCTTAGCATTAAACTTAAAGGAATGTCATGTTTGGGACTCTCTAATTGATGTTGGTACTGTGTTCCATTGATGAGATGAGATAGATCAATGATGTACAAAGACAGATTAACTAATGAATCTAACTTATTTATGAATGTAATGTTTCCTCTCTCTCTCTCTCTCTCTTTCTCTCTGTTAGTTCAATTAAATTCAGTTTCAATTAAATTTGCTTTATTGCCATGAATGTTTGTAAAACAATATTGCCAAAGCCTCAGATACAATTAAATGATGACATAAATAAATATAAGAAAAAATAATCAATAATATTATTCAAATGAACAGCAATCCATTGGCTAAAAAAAACATGCATAAATAAAAAAGAGCAACATTTTGTTTTGTGTGTGTGTTATGTCTACTGTATATAGATGTAAAAATTAAAAATTAATAAATTAAAACAAAAAGTGAGCTCTCTCTCTCTCTCTCTCTCTCTCTCTCTCTCTCTCTCCGCTGACCTCACCTGTGCAGCCACAGTCACAAACAAACTCCATCTGGCGAGGTGTGTGATCCATTAGCATACCATCATCTCCGGCACAGACACAGGAAACTCTCAGTCATCCATACACTGTGTTCTCTCTCTATCTTCATCTAGTGGCAGACAGAAATGGTCATTACCATGGAGACTGTGGTCATCATGGAGTAGCTCATTTATGTTCAACGTTGAACGGATGCATAATTTGTTTTGGTAGCAGTTTGTTTTATGTGCAGTAATTGCTCAACCTTAATGAATAGAAAACATGTCCATGCTGTTTGCTTCTCTTGGCAATGCATGGGTCAAACTCTTGGATACATATCTACTATGGTGCATTCAGTCAATCATTTTATTTTGAAGAATACGAGGATTTTTGAGACGAATAGGGTGGATAGAAAGGAGAGGGTATTTCTTTAGGATGTATTGGTATATTTACATTATTTTATCAGATTATCACATAGTCAGCCGCTGTACTGGGTCATCATGTGTGTGTGAAGATGATGATGGCCTTGTGATAAAGGTGCGGTGGGTAGCTGAGTGATATGGTCTAACTGTGGATTCATAGCTGACCTATTAATAGCAGAGAGGATGACTGGTTAATGGGTCCAAAGGTTGACAAAGGTGAAAGGGTTTTTTTTTTTTTTGTTAAAAGCATGTTGCGAAACCTGCTTTACACCAGTCAGAGTGCAGAGACCTGATTATGCTCTTCATACTGGACCTAGAGGAGGATATTGTGATAACATGCAATATATCTCCTGTTGCTTCCACCTTGAGACTGATGCTGTGAGTGAACCAGAAAGAGCAGACCAAGGCAGTAATGGATTCTCACAGCTTAACAGTCAACTGATATCTTTAAGTGAGAGGATGGATATGATCAAAAAGATGGATTTTTAGTACAAAGTTGCACTGGACCATATGAGTTCAACTAGTGCCTCTAGACCAGAGTTTTGTTTCCTTTCTTTTTCCCAATATCAAAATCATCTATAAGTGTAAAGCATCAGTATGTCTGTTTTGAGAAACAGCACCTATTTTTGCAGTTAGTGATTTAACACCATAGTTGCTGCTCTGTAACTATGGTCTCTCCCCTCTTACTTAAAAAAAAAAGTTTATATCAAACTGTCAACATATATAGTATCAGAGGAATACACTAAAATCACAAGCATACAGATGAAGCATTTAGAAAACAAAACTAAAGCAGTTCCAAACAGACAAAGACAACCAAAATGTTGAAGAAAAAAGTCTCTCCCCCTTCCTTTTTAAAATGTTGTGATAAGAATTTACAATCAGTCATACCTAAGCAACAACCTCTGGGGCTTGGAAATAAAGCCAACACTGAAGGGCCAGATTTTTTTCCTGTTGACAATAAGCTTAATCGGGCTTGAATGCAACAGATGTTTATATGTAAAAGCTGCACTCCAGTTTTACATATGTCAAAAATAAATGAGTCATATATACTTCTTAGGCTAATATAAAATGACAGTGACAGCTTTTGTTTTAAAAACATAGAATGGTAGTGATTGTTGGTAAACAGAACTTATAAGTCTTATGTTTTACATTATTTTGGCTTTTTAGCATTTCAATAGTGTTATTAATTTGACATATTCTGAGGATGCTATTGCTTTTTTAATGTCAAGGAGAGTGTCCCAAGAAAATGTTACAGTAATAATGCTCCAGTGGGTTGAATTTATTTATTGATTTTTAGGGTGACCCATAAAGTCCAGTGCTTTTCAGTTCTTAAGAAAATGAATCTTCCTGGCATACTTGCAGTTTTTCACATAAAAATGGAGCAAAGGCACATCTACTTGCTCTGAAGAAGAGAGGACAGAGGGAGGCAGCATCGTCTTGCAATTCAATCCCTTTTCTAACACAACCAATTTGCATCTCTAGCCCTTTGAAAGCTGTGCAAAACATAGGAAGATGGCAATGACCAATGCAAGAAATTACACCTAAATCATGAGGAAATTATTTTTTTTAAAAGTACAAGAAAATTTCCTGAAATATAGTAAGGAATATAAATAAATGAATAAATAAATGCAATGACCTGAAAAAGGTGCTAAAATGTTTGGTTTTTTTTAAATCAGAATTTTAAATATTTAATTATGGTAATTTTAAATGTTAAATGTTTTTTTCCCCAAACTTTTTTTTCTTTTTTTTTTTCCTAGACATTTTCCGTTGCTCTTTATAGATAACTTTTCAAATCCTCTTGTTATTTGTGGAACCTTTCTTGCCAAGTCCCCATCACCTTATCCCCCATGTTTTTTTTTTTTTGTTTGTTGGTTTTTTTTTAAAATACCACCAATTTGCTCCAGATTTGAGGTTTCAGATACTTTTGAAAGGCATCTGAAATGACTGAAATCAGTAAGTAGAAAATTAGGAGCAGAAAGGCAAATATGTGTCACTAAAAATTACAGCTGGAACTTACATAATGTGCACTTTTAACATCTGTTTTACTGTATCTTTGCTCTCATGCAGATTTGTTTCCTGTTGTCTGTGTCAGTGTGATTGCATTCCCAATGGGGTGTATCAGAGCCATCGCCATGCTAAAAGTATTTATATCCCACACTATCCTTCCTATCCCTCCCTCAGCACAGGAAAATGATCTTCACTTGAAAGACCATCTGCAAATACCATGCAGGGCACTGTAACTTTCCCAATATAACCTCAGCACTCAGCCAGCTGAGGGGTCCACTCAGTGGCCTCAGTCTGAGCTGTGAGGGAAGAGACAGGCGCTAACTCTGCTCTGTGGATTGTGTTTTCACATTTGGATGAGCACTATGATGAAAGGGGAAGATTCAGAGGAAGTAGAGATTGACTTGGAGAGAGACTCGAGTGGCTCTGAATTTGACAATGGGGAGGAACCTGAGACGCTGTGGCGAGCCCCGCCTGTTCTGGAAGAAGAGGAAAACATTCATACGTCAACTCTAGTAGAAATCAGTGACACCAAGCCTCTGATTAATGTCAGAGACCCCCGCGGTATCAATGACTGTCTCAAGGTATTGCATTCTTATGCAGTAGCTCTATAAAACTTTGTTTTATGGACCCTTTGGGCTTTGGACACAGAGATTATTAAAAAAAACAGTTTGGCTGATTGTACTGCCCTCCAGTGGATATCATTTATTTTTGAGGGTGGATAGGTCAAACTGGAACAGGAGTGTAGCATCAGCACCGCTTTCTCTTTGTGTCTCCAGGTGACGTTTGAGGATGTGATAGCTGAGCCGGTGTCAGTGCGCAGTGGGGACAGAGTGTGGATCTGGAGTAACGCCTTGTTTGAGGTGTCTCGGGTTTGGATCTACAGGATAGTCACAGTGCTTCTGGCCATTCCCATTTCAATTATCTCTGGTGTCCTGTTCGCCATCCTCAGCTGCCTCCACATCTGGTAGGTTTCAATCAGGCCTTCCTGCACATACTAAATGTCCATTGTATAGGATTTTGGGGCATCTGCTAGAAGAAACGATACGTGATAATTATAACTACGTTTTCTTTAGTTTACAATCAACTGAAAATAAGAATCCTTTTGACCTTATTAGGAATCATTTATATCTATATACACAGCAGGTCCTCTCCCATGAAATCCACCATGTTATTTCTACATTAGCCTTGAGCACGCCCGCTTTCATTGAAAAACAACCATAGTCCTCTAGTGGCCCTTGTAATTATTACTGGAGCAGAGAAGGAGGTATCTTGAAATAGCATAAAAAGTTACAAAGTTTGCATTATGATGTGCAAATGTTGAAGAAGCTGTTAGGGTGTAAGGCTGAGCAGAAACACAACAGACTTCCTCCCAAGGGATAGGACCATTTGCATTTTCATGTTTTTGGGTCGACCATCGCAGTTCTTCTACACGCTTAGCACGCAGGAGAAGTTTCAGTTCTGGACCCTCAGTGTTAGATACCACTAAATCATACACAATAGACCTTTAAGGGAACAACACAGACATTGTTTCTTACTACTACTGTCAATCACACAGATAGTTTGGGTTTCGTTTAGCCGGATTTTGAGATATTATGTGAAATTTCTGGCTCCACTCCAATAACATAGGGGTGAAAGGAAATTTGTTTGTTGTTCTCACATCCTGAAATAAGACACTTCAAGCAGGCCTAAGGCTGGACTGAATTCTTGCACCAGCATCCTAACAATGACAAGGGTAGCATGATGGTGTTAAGCAGGTTTAATGTTTATTATGTTCACCTTCTTAGTTTAGCACGTTAGCATGCATATATTTAATTATTAGCACTAAAAACAAAGTACAGGTGAGGCTGATGGGAAATTTGCACTTAGTTCCTCATAAACCAAAGTACTGGACAAATCATCGTAAAATATTCATCTGATGATGACAGAAGGGATCCCAAGAGTAACTACAATTCATTCTGTGGGGAACATGAGAGTCGGTACACAATTTCAAGTGTCATGAGATGTGGAGCAGGTGGGCCCAAATGCAGAAGACAACCACTGAACACCACACAATCGAATCAAGGATTCAACAAAGACTGAACTGAAAACCAGGACTTAAATACATACTAGACTGATGAGGGGATGAAGTTCAAGTGGAGAAGCTCACGAGGGGAATCAGATGATGAAGCAGAAGACCAGGCAGAAAGCTGATTGGCTGTGAAGAACTGAGAACAGGAAAGGACTAACAAGGCTGATGCAGAGCAGGTGTGTAGATGGGTAAATGAGGAAAAGGCAGCACAGGCACACAGGAGGAAAATACACAAATAATTTAAACCCCAAAACACAATCCACTTAACAACAAGCCGACCAAGTGAAATTAAAGACAGACTAACTAATAACGGCAACTTAATTCAGTCTTAAACTTAGTCCAGTCCTCCCAAAAGTCTGAAAAAAATCAGGATACAGCAGACTTTGACATCGAGGTTATCCATTGAACCGTTGTCGAGAAATTTTAATCAAAATCATAAAAAGTGGCACGAGAGGAAAAGTCAGTCAATCACTAAACTAATAAGCATTTATCATCTGGGAACACTAAATATCCCTACTAAATAAAGTAGTAAATAAAGTTGAGATGTTTCCTGAGCGAGTTATGTGAAAAATTTGACCCTCTGGTGGCAGTACAGCAAGAGTCATAGGATTACCAAAGTTTTTTTCTTCTCTGGACCTTGATTTTCTGACTGTCTAAAGGACATAATAAAGATGCATGCTGTGCTTACAAAAAGAGGAACTGTGAAATAACTGCAGAGAACTAAGAAGGGTTAATGTCCTGATTCAACCCAAAGTTACGAAATATCAAAGCTATGAGTATAAAACCCTCTGGGGGTTTTGCGGGAGTGAACAACTTTCTTTTTGTGCATCTGTGTTTGTAATTGTTTTGTTTCTTTCTCTGGCAGGATGGTTGGTCCCTGCAGTCAGTGTATCCTCATCGGCACACGCTGGCTGCAGAGCCTGTGGAGTATTGTGCTAGACGTCATTGTGCGTCCCTTCCTGACGAGTGCTGGGAGATGCTGTGGAGGCTTCAGCATTCACCTGGCCAAAGAATGAGACTCACACATCCAGACAGGGATTGTTTGTTTCCTGCAGTGGTGTTGTAGTGGACTGAGCTGAATTGGGCATTGATATTTGATTATTTAATGTCTAATTCAAAGTAAAATGTTTATAATTACATGTTTTCCACAGTTTGGTTATAGTTCAAAAGCATCTGATGGCCCTTTTTAATGTCTATACAGGGTGTGTAATGTTAAAAACAATAGATGGTGATTTAATTCTTCCTTTCTTGCTCAGAGGGTGAAATCACTTTAGTGAGACAAAAAAACATCTTGGATGAAGACAATGCAGATTCTTTAACAACTTCCATAACAGTGATTGTTTTGAAGAAAATGAAATTGATTAAAGTATTTCTTTTTGTTGATAATACTGTTTTCTTACACTGATACAACAGTGGGGATACACAGCTCTGTGTGATTTTACAAAATTTGATCAATTTTTGCATCATTTGTTATATAAATTGATTGTTGTATCATATTTATGCTTTAAAACTGGGGTTTTAGTCTATATTTGGTTAAATCTTTCAAACTGTAGTTAGTTTCAAACTGTAGTGTACAGTAAACTGTAACCTTTACATTTAGTTCAGTAGAAAAGAAGAAACACTTCTCTTAGATGTATTCTTAGAGGAAGCAATGGCAACAAAAGTTATGGATAACTCATTAGTTCTCCACTTTATACTCACTGTGATTTAAACAGATATTTAAACCATTGTCTTGACACCATTACTGTAAGGACAATAGGTCAGCAGGAAGGGGGATGAACCTTAAAATAAGATGGATTTATTTCCAGATGCATGTGCCTGAGAGGTGTGTGCCCGCCCCACCTCTTCTATGTCTGTGTTTGTGTGTGTGTGTGTGTGTGTGTGTATCTCTTCCCGACCTCTTCCTCACTATCTACATCCTCTTTTTACAGGATGTAAAGGATGTAAAGGATGGTGAGAGATGTTATAAATGAGCAGCTCTGTTTTCATTGCTGACTGTGTGTTTTTTAAAAGTGACCACCATGTCCTCATATCACCATGTGATTCCTCAGATCATTATTTTTAACCTTATGTAATGTATGAATTTTCTGCAAATAACAACTGATAATATTTTAATATTAAGTTTTATTTAACTTAAGTGTTTTTTAATTTGTATGTATTATATTCAGAAAAACGGAATAGAAAGTTTGTAGTTCTTTCCCACTCCCTGCATCCCTCTGTGTGTGTGTGTGTGTGTGTGTGTGAGAGAGAGAGAGAGAGAAAGTGAGTGAGTGAGTGAGAGAGTGTGTGTCTTCCTGTTTTTTTGCTAAATACAGCGAGAAAAGTTATCTAATTCATGCCAATACAGAGTCAGCAATAAAAACAAAACCACTCTTTTGTAACGTCCCTCATCATCCTCTACATCCTGCAAAAACATAACCTTTTGGTCAGAATGAAACAAATACAAACAAACAAACAAACAAACACACACACACACACACACACACACACACACACACACACACACACACACACACACAAGCACATTTTCATCTTATCTTTATATATTTACTCATGCATTTGTTGAAGTCTTGAAAGCAAACCTATAATAGACTTATTAATATTGGCCATATCTACCATGACCTCACCCATTGGTTTTTATACTGCTGTTTTGAAACAATTTCTGACATTTTGGCTGTCACCATTTTGGCCAGAAAAGACCATATTTTGCAAGAAGGAATGGTGCTGTTGAGGAGTGAGGGGTGGATCTGACTCACACACTGTAACGGTGCCTAGCAGACAGCCTGTCATTCAAAGTGGCCCAACCATTAAATATAAACCGTAATAAAATGTAAATGGGTGAGTTATACAAAATATCACCCCCTTTACAGGTGTCATGAATGTTAAAATTATCAATAGAGACCAAATCTCTTTTTCTTTCGGCAGTGTGAATTGCATCATGCTTCTCTATGAAAAAATTCTGTAAAGTGGCAATACACACAAGCTTTTTGCTTCACTTGACCATTATGGAGTAAATGCTGATTGCACAATGTCATAACTATAGAAAATGACACCATCTGCATGTAGATTGGCTCCCTTACAAGCCTCACTTTTATGCAAATATGTCTGCCACTGGGTATGATCTCTTGGGAAAATAAAGGCTTGATTTATAGCACAAAGGAAATGCATCAACCACTGCTTACCCAAAACAGGAAGAGAAAAGCATTTTCGTTTTACCCGATCGCTATCAGTAGCTATACCCAGTTACCAAAGAGTATCACTGTAGTTCATTGCTATTCCCAGGATAGAGAGTTTTGAATGGTGGAACCAACAAGGTTGCTGTGGAAACTGTGCTGACCTCTGAGGAAAACTGGAAGCAATTTGGTTGTTTGTACAACAGTGGAGCCAACAATAATACTGCTTGGAAACAGGTGGGGAAATTTGAGAAGTTATCTGTTTTCCATGTTGAGTCACAGTGCGAGTTGTCACCAAAAAAGAAAAGACAATGCTACTCTATGTGTGTGTGTGTGTGTGTGTGTGTGTGTGTGTGTGTGTGTGTGTGTGTGTGTGTGTGTGCATCCCTATACTTCACATGGCATGTGAGTTGACAGTTGACAGTTTAAGGAAGTCATCGCTGGCAGCTCCCGCTGGCATTCCTGGATTTGAAATAAACATTGTGTGGTGTTTCGGTCTAATTGCCACATCCCTCTCCTGCCCTCTGTGGCTCGGACTGCTGCCACACCCACAAGGCTAATCATCTTGCTGTCCTTTGCTTTATTATCTCAGCTTCAGTCTGCTTCTTCAGTCAGAGAGCAGGACCATGGCGGAATTTGACAGCAGCCAGGAGCAGATGATCAGGACGGACAGCTTCACCTGGGAGATCGACCTCATCAATAGAGACCCCAAGCAAATCAATGAGGACGTCATCAAGGTGAAAATATTGAAAATATTCAGTGTTTGCTTTGGACGCACATACATTAAAGTATAAACTGTGTGATGTAATGTTTGAGATTGATCAAGCTTTGAAAGTGTGTGTGTGTATGTGTGTGTGTGTCAGCTTTTTTGGTAAGTTGGAAGAGCAAAGGCCTGAGATAATTCTTTCTATTATTGGATCAAGGTTGATTTGACCATGCATGCTGCCAGCGATTAATCCTTTGCTAAAATTTAATATAACTTCATAGAAGAAAATCTTGATTGTGATTTTAAGCTTCCTGATAGAGAACTGGGAAGTTTTAAATGGTTGATTTTGAATAAGTGTTGATAACAGGACTCAACTTTGGGGTCGACGATGTAAATGATATAATGTTGCTAACATTCAATATCTCTGGAACGATGTATGCGAAAAATTAGTTTGTCTTTTTTGTTGTTGTTGCTGTTTTCACAGGAGCTAAGCTTAGCCAAGTCGATTAGCCATCGAGCTGTTCCCAAAAAAATCATGTCTTTTTTAATATTGTGATAAATCCGTACCATTGGCATTGTTACATCCCTAGAAGAAGATTTTTTTTAATGCATTTTTTTTTGCCACCACCTCTACACAAAAACAACAAATGGGATTTAGTGTCAGTGTAAGTCAGAGCATTAAAAAAAATGCATTTATTTTCGGAATCACTGTCTCTTAGGATCATCCACTGTACTTGCTACGTCCTTTTATTATAATATGAATATTATCGTATTTTGTACCTGATGTCTCGTTGTGAGGTCTGTGCATGTGTTCTGTAAAGCTTGGCTAGATTCTGCCTGAAGTAGGTGGGAAGACATGTTTATCTGTGATTTGTGTGAACTGACCATATAAGCCTGTCTAACGAAACACAGTAAATTAATGACCCTTCTCTGTATGCTGTAGATCAGTTTTGAAGATGTGATCGCAGAGCCTGCTGGGACACACAGTTTAGACTGTGTGTGGACAGGCAGCAACATCACCTTCACAGGGACAAAGTACTGCTGTTACCGCACCCTGACTGCCATCTTGGGCATCCCTTTGTCACTTATCTGGGGCTTCACGTTTGCTTGTCTGTCATTTTGGCACATCTGGGTTGTTGCTCCCTGTATTAAGAGCTTTCTGATTAATATGCACTGTGTGAGCCAATACTTCTCGCTGTACATACGCATCTTCATTGACCCATTCTTTGAGGCAATGGGGAAGATATACAGCAGTGTGAGGGTGGTTTTACAAAAGGAGGTGTAAGATCTGTACAGCTGCTTTACCCTGTCACGAAGATTAATTTCTGGACATTTCACTGACTTTTAGAAGATCCACAACACATTAGGCTGCAAAGGTGCAAGATTAATGATTATCATTTTCGTTGGTTAACATTTTGAGCTGATTTAGTGTCTATTGCTGGATTGAATTTCAATGATGTCGGGCTACAACTAACAATTATTTACATTGTAAAGTGTCAACTTGCTCATGTTTTTCATTAAGTGATTAGTTGTTTAGTCTTTAAAATGTCAGATATAGTGAAAAATGTCAATCAGGGTTGCCCAAAGCCCAAAATATTTTGTAGACTTTTATATAGCAGTAAAAAAATCCAGAAAATATTTACATTTAAGAAGCTGGAATGAGATATTTTGTAACCTTTTTTATTTCTAAAAATCACTGCAGCTCTACAATGATGTTTCTTTTTTTACAGCAAAACCTGACAATTGACAACCATGAATTTCACTGTTTTTACATTTTCACTTGTGTGAACCAGACAAACATCAAATAAATCATGCTTCAAGTTCAACGGTTCCTCACAGTAAAACAACTGTAATTTCTCCAACATGCCATGACAGACAGATTTAAGTAAATTTTGTGGTTAAGCCAAATGTTAGACACTAGTCACACTTTGAAAACTGTATGTGAAAGTGAGTTTAACTTTTTCACTGTTTTAAAACTGCTTCCTGTGAATGTTGCCCTGAACCACAATGTTTTGTTACACAACCTCCCTGGCCATATAAAGTTAAAGAAGTTTTAAAACACACCTAACAGGCCAAGAACGCACATTATTTGTTCCAGATCCTGACATTCTCCATATGTTGAGTATAAACAGATGGCATATTGCCTTGAATCGACAGCAACAGAAACACAGCAGAAAAAATGTCTACTTATTGGAATAATCAGTGGCCACAAGGGGGAACCAATATTCTAAATTAATCCCAATGAGATAAAAGGTTTCTAAAAGTCCAGGTACACTGATTACCCCAAAACACCAACCACCTAGAGAAGAGGAAATTGATCTGATAAAAAACATGTGGACACACATGAGGAGCAGTGGAAACTATTTACAAAGTCAACCCCATATTACATCATGAAGGACAAACACTGTTTGATCTGTAGCACAGGAAAGTCTGCTGAAAACATGCTGAAACCAGCTTCCTTTTTTAAAATGCATTCATTATAGATTTTACATTACTGCTGAGTTTTTGTTATGTTGTTAAAATGAAGATGTTAAAAAGATGAAAAAAGTGGGTATTATCTTTACAATTGTGCATATCAACACTTAACCTCCAATATATTAAAATATCTAAGAAAAATGCCTGTACACAATGATACAGTGTTTTAAAGGAGTAAACAATCACTACAGTCAAGTTGTCCTTGTTTGTGCACACTGTTGTGCCATCTAGTGGTAGCAAAAACACAACACGCTTATCCACATAAAAACAAGACGGCAGCCACATCTGCCAAGTCAGTCTACAGCCAAGGTACAAAACATGATCAAATTTAAACCCTGCTTTCAAATTAATTTGTTTCAAGCAGCCTAAAGTTTATGTATGTATCTATGTGCGTATTAGTATGCATAAATTACCATGGATAAGAAAATAAACTTAAAAGAAGCCTGCTGCACGTGGTTGATGTACTGCAGTGATTATTTAGAGTTCCTTTTTACGCTAGTGGTGAATCTGTCCCTGGCAGGAAGTATTTGATATACGTAAAACTAATCATAAACTGTGGTGGCTGCTGCAGCAAAATTAACATCTATTAGCTATTTTAATGTAATACACTAGCAGGGGGAGCTGCATTAATTGTTAGAGAAAGATTTGTTTTTGTATTGTAGTATGAAACTTGTAGGGTTACCAATAAACTACTGCTGACCTTTAAGGGTAATTTAAAAAATATCAAGCCTATACCAGTTTTTACATAAGTGTAAAGTGCAGATATATCAGATGAAAAAAAATAGAAAAGTATTAAACCTTTATTTTTCAAAAATGCTATGCATGAAAACATGGGTGAGTAGACCCAAAACTTTTCATGGATTTATTTATTTGGTTAGTTATGGTTAAGGTGTAGGTGTTTTTCCTCCTGATGGGCCACTTGTCTGTGTCACTATCACCAATGCAGTCACAAACCTTAGCCATGTGCAGCTTTTGCAGCAGGTCTTTGTAGAGGCCAGAATCTTTGTGGATGGTGTGGGACTGTCCACTGTGAGGATCAGTGATCATCATGAGGCCAAACAGGGTCATTCAGACCTATGAAAATAGTTTTATGTAACTCAGTGGTCAACTTAGTCTGATTTACTTGCACAGATGTACATCTTAGTTGTCGGGCAAAAAATAATAATAGCTTTTTCATCTCTTTTAGCTCGTGACTTATTATGCTTAAATAGTGGGGAAAATGTACTCCAGTCTTTAAGCTATGGATCAAAGTCCTTATACAATATTTGTTATTCTACAAGAGGGCGCCATGTTATTAGAGCTCATATTATATACAGTTTTATACAGTTTTTACTTTTTATTCTATTTTTGTTACTTTTATAACAATTACTTAATAAAGGCAGGAATGAGAAAAAATATAAATAACCAAATAGAAAAATTTCCATCTATGGGGACAAAACTGTAGACAGGAGCCAGTTAGAACCCTATTATGTACAGAAAGCCCTTTAATCACTCAAACTTTAATCTGAACTAAACCTTTAGGTCATTTAATGCCCAGATTAAACATTGCCTCTAATTTTATTTGGACCATTTTACAAGTTTTTCTTTAAAATAAAAACACTTACCCATCAAGCTAGCCAATTAAGCCAGCTCAACTCCCTGGGCTCCCATATACTTACGTTCTCTCTATTCCTTCCTCTGTGGTCCACCATGGAAATTGGAAAATTCACACGTTGAAATTGGGAAATTCGCAAATGAAATTTGGAAATTCACAGGTTGAAATTCTCAAGTTGAAATTCGCAAGTTGAAATTCACAAGGTGAAATTCGCAAAATCACAAGTTGAAACCGGTTCCCAATGGGAACCGACGAAACGCTTGAAATTTGACTCCCACATTCACTCATCACAAGCAGTCCCGTGTGACACACCTCAGGCAGGGTTTGAGCCTGCGTTGAAGCTTCCTCTCTATGTTGGCGGTCGGTGTCCTTCACCACTGGACTGTCTTGGGCATCAATGAACTCTACAAAGCAGAAGGAGAAAGAAGATGAGACCTTAGATGTAAAAAGTTCCCCTTTATCAACCTGCAGAGTAACAAAGTTTCCTGCACACTTAAAGCTGTAGTGGTGTTCATCAAGTCTGTTATAGAGGCTCTTTAGGTGGTTCTGAAATTCATAGTACTTGTTATTTCTGAGTGTTGAATCAGTTGTCAACAGTGTCAGTTGTTGTCAAGTTGCTAGTCAAACCAGATCTCAGTGTACTGTTGTCCCAGATGGCCTGGCAGTCAGGACTCCTGGTTTATACCCAGCTGGTCTAGTTTCAGCTCCAGGTTTGGGAGGGTTTTTTTTTTTTTTTTTAGCAAACTCATGCCACTTTCAATTTAGTTACACAAGTTGACCGCTGAGTGGTATGGTAATCATCAAATGGTGTGCTGCTTCTGATTCAGCGGCATGAGGAGATCCCCTGACAGCCTAAGTCTTTGAACAGTATGCCCCCGAGTTCAAACGGCACATATAGTTTCCAAACAGTAGGTTCCCTTGTCAGACAGTCACAACAGGACTACCCTGTGATACTGTACTGTAAATGTATATTTTTCCTGTTTTACTGACAGTGTAGCACAACATAGCACTATAACTGAAAGGATGTATAAATTTAAGTTAAGTCCATCGTGTTGTTGGGATATGCTTCAACGCTTAAAGTGATTTTAGATCTGCATTTCCTTGCAGATGTACAAAGACTGTTGAAACTGTGAAATTAGTCGTTTTTAAGATGCATCGTGATGCAGACATGGACGATTCTGCATCAGTGCAGTGACAACCCATAATCAATCATAGCCATGTAACACTGCTAGTTGATTTTTCAGCTGCGGCTGGACAATAAAGTTTTACAGTTCGAAAGAACTTCCTAGTAGCAGCCATTAAATTTAATATTTAAACATTTATATTATTAAAAAATATTTTCTTTTATGAAAAAGTACACTGCACTATTTAAACTACTTTAAAGTTTGATGGCATTTTAGTATTTACTGTTAATACTCCTGTTGTCTGCTGTGTTTAGACTCAAGTTATGACTCCTGGAAAGCTCTCTTTTGGCTCATAGATCATTTTTAATGCAAATTTCAGTGATTGTGAAATGTATTCTGTCTCCCCTTGTGTCTCTGTGTGCAACTTTGTGTTATCACTGCTGACTGTATTGGCCATGTCTCCCTTGGGAAAGAGATTCTTTATCTCAATGGGACCAATCTGGTTAAATAAGGATTTCATAAAAATAAATAATGTTTGTGATTTCCATTTGATTTTTAAATAAATGTTTAAATTGTAAAAAGGGGAGTTCATATTTACCTGACTGGGTGAATTTATTGATGAAAAAGTTGCAAAGTGCATTAATATAGAAAACTAAGGATGCAATGTGTCATGATGCATCGTGGACTCCAAGCCAATCCTTGACATGATAATTGTAATCGTAACCAAATTGAATCTAGAGATTAATGAAGATGCACAGCCTGATGATTTACCCTGAAACTATTAAAAAAGCCAGCCTTGGCTAACATGGCTATTCTTAGCCTAACCACTGTAGCCAGTTTGACTAATCAATACCATAAAAGTTATAGCCAAATAATAATGATAATTGTGTTACTTTTGGCAAGTTTAATAATAAACCGCCCAGTCACGGCACATTAACCAGGCATAAGTAAGACATATTATTAATCATTCATCATACTTTGAACAAGTATCAAGTTGCAATCATTGCTTGTGGCATAAACTGTCTGGCCCCAGCATAATTTGGGAATGATACAAGTCAGGATATTTTCCCACTTTGATCTATCTATCTGAAATGACAATGTGTATAGATTGCACCTAATATAGTTTTACTGTAAATTACATCACTGCTTAGAGTCTACAAATAATGTTTCATTAGCCTTGAGGGGTATTTTACAGTCAGTAATTTCATTCATGTTAACAACTACTAAATCCCAGAGCTTTCAATATTTTTCAGTCTTTTTTTATTTTACAGAGCAACTTGGTCAGGACTGGTCAGTCACATAAAAAATAGCCAATGAATCAGGTGTGGTCAGAGAACTATATTTGAACTATAATGAAATTTATGTTAGACTGTGCTTAAAAGTGCTTACAATATATATAAATGAATAAAAGAAAAAAAAATTATATGAATTAAATAATAAATCACACACACACACACAAACATATATATATTATATTATATTATATTATATTATATTATATTATATGAAGTCGTCATTGAACTTACATTTACTCATTGAAATAAAATTTAGCATTTTGATATGAAAACTTGCATTCTTAATTTAACCAGTTATTCTGTATATATATATATATATATATATATATATATATATATATATATATATATATATATATATATATATATATATATATATACAAATCAGTGAGTCATGATGTTAATCACTGATACACCTCTGCCTCCACTGTCTACTGCAGTGAGTCAATGCGGCTGTCACTGACTGCTTGGTCTATGTATATATGTCATGGATTTCTGGAGCGCGTAGCAGAGATGAATGGCAGCCGAAGGCGGCCGACCGACTTCCCTAGCTTAAATGGCGGTGTAAAACATTTAATCTTGCAGTTTTTAGACTTTCCAAATGTTATCGAACCGGATGGTTAGTCAACAGGGAACAGTTTTTCTGGGCCAGTGTGCATCACGTGACCGTGAATTTTGCATCAACCTGGCGCACTACCTGGAGGCCTGAGCCAACCACGTCAGTCCCAGGCGTTGTGTCTGGAAATGTTTTTTTTGTTTTTTTGTTGTTTTTTTTTGGTGTGTAGGCCTACCACCAGACCTGACAAAATTCTAGGGGAAACACTGGCTGTCTCAGTCCCATTAAATATCCATGTACACACTAGTAGAACAACAAAAGCAATTATGTCCAACAGGAAATAAATCAGAAAAAAAGACAACTCCACACATTTTGTAGCATCGACAGTAGATATAATAATCACCAAGACAGACAACGCGGAGCTGTTTTAACTTTAAACTGCACTGCAGCAACACAATCACATCATAGCAAAGAGGAGCAAAAGGAGGGACTGCAGGCTACACAAAGTTGCCTGTAGTTGTTAATATCACCTGGAGTTGTTGCACTCACCTGTATGAGTCACTCTGTGAGCTGCGTCAACGCTAAGTCCTCCATTTGCACTGCAGCCAGAGAAAAAATACATTTAAGAGAAGCAAAATAAGGGGCTGTATACAATATTGCCTGTACTGGTTGTTAATAATATCATCCGGAGTTGTTGCACTCACCTGTATGAGTCACTCTGTGACGCGAAGTCCGTAAATATAATAGTCCACTGGTCCTTTTTGTTCCACTGCGCTCCTCAAAGTTTTCCAAAATGCTGAGCTGAATGCGCTCACATGACGGTTTATTGTCAAAAACAGTAGAAAGTCCGTTGAATGTAAAATCCCTCTAGCCAAAGCTCTGCCAGACGCACAAGGACGTTTGGCGTGTTCAGCAAGCAACTGCCTCATGCCACGTCGCAGATATGCTTGATTTTGGTTATTAGCGTACATTTGAACATTAAATGAGTCAATAGTTAAGGTAGATGCAACCTTTCTCAGAGATATGTTTAGGCACGGTAACGCTAACCAGAACCAACACGGAAGCGAACTGCATTTGATTGTGTCGCTGCGTATTTGAAGTCGGGAGGTTTTCTGACTTTCCCAGAGGCCTTCGGTCTATACAGGAAGTCACAGAAGCACCCACATCCTGTTAGATTGGATTCCTATTCATTCATTCATTCATTCATTCTTATCATATCGTTTATCAATCTGTTTAAAGTCTCCAATTATTGTATTGATGGACAATGTAAACCTTTCAAATATTATGCAGGCGATCTGTGATTTCTGCTCATGGTTCAGCCTTCATTTACATGAATTCTAATGTATATCAGCATTTTTTAATTTTACTGCTGTAATAAATCTATCTGTCACCTTCAAACGACATCAATAAATCAAAACCATCATAACAGCTCTCAGTGCAGATCAGTCAGGCTTTACATCTACATATTATTTTATTATTTTAAGAATCCTCACATCCCACTTAGACCACTGACCCCAAGTTGTGCTGTTTAATCCTGAATCTTTCTTTTCCATCCTTCCATCCTCAAAATAATTAAAATAATATACAACAGACTTTCTATAGTTTATGATGAATGTATTTAGTTTTTGTGACCGCAAAACATTACCGTCAGTCTGGTGTAGCCTATATAAATGCTACATTTAATTTTGGTGACAAACAATAGGCCGACTTAAAGTAAAATTACGTATTTTCACAACTACAAAAAAGTGCAAGTACACAAAAAACAACTTTATTAAAGTAATGAGAGTAGGTGTATTTAATTATGTTAATAGAAATTTGTTATTTAATGCTTAATAATGTTTTTAGTTTGATATGGTATGCAAATTTGACCAATTTTAGCAATAATAATGAAATAAAACAAGAAGTTCTTGTTTGAGGGATTTGTGATGTTATTATTTTATTATCGCAGCATTTCACACAGGCCAATTTGGTGTGACAGACTATTCCTACAGACAAAATAGAAATTCCTAGCTTGGAATGTAGAGTAAGGAAAATTCATACAGAGTTACAAAGCAAACAAATCACAAGGCATTAAGATATGCAGCATTATTTGCATTTTTTAATTATTATTATTATTATTATTTTTTGCTTAAGCACAGCCATGTTTAGGCATTGAAATGAACAGGTTTAAACAGTTTTAGACTTCAACAATGACCCATAACCCATAGTTACAAAACATGGAACAAATGTTGTGTTGTTGTGTTGTTTGTGATTTTGTTTTTTGCACAACAATGTTCAGACATTGAAATAAACTGTTGTATACCTGATTACACAGTTATGATTAAAAAACCATCATCCTGATATGAGGACATCATTTTTTCTTAAAAAACTGACTGTTCAAAGACTATTTAATTTTTTATGCACACATACGAGTCCCAGGAGGTTGAAATGCAGTTAAGAATGATTTGCCAAAACAATGTCTTGCACAATTTATATAATTACTGTCAAAATTACTTGTCTTTTAAGGTCAAATCAGGACAACAAATTACAATACTTGAAGGTTTAAGACTAAAGGACAGAGGCATACAAACAACTCTGAAAATGCAGCTGCTATAAGGATAAATTTCGAAATGCTACAATGTAAAATAAACATGTGATTTGTAGGTGCAAAGGGAGTCCAAAAGGTAAGTGATGATTTAGGAAAGCAAAGGATATACATCCGTAGAGATCTGTGCAGGGGATTTACATTGTCTATTTAGCTCAATTTGAAAATAAAAAATGCTGCAGTGCCACTGCAGATGATTAAATGCCTGAAATGGAGGCTTGCATGATTGCCGAACAGTTCAACTACAGGAAGCCTGGATGTCTTACAGCTGGCTCTTCAGAGTCCTGGTCCCCCTGTGCTGGATGTGTGTGTGAGGCTCCTCTGGCTGCTGGTGTTCTTGATGACGCAAGTGGAGGAGTTGTTCTTGTGCCTGCACTGTCGATCGCATCTGCAGGAGGAGGCTGTTAGGTACTGTCTACAGCAGCAGAAGAAGCACTGCGTCAGGTCATGGAAGAGGTGACCAGCGAAGAACATGTAGATCCAGGGGTTACAGCAGCTGTTGAGACTGGCCAGCAACATGGCGATGATGAAGGCCATGTCTAGAGAGAGAGAGAAAGAATAGATGCTTTATAATTTTGGTGAATGTGTGTATTTTTACAGCATAAATGTAAAACTTTAAGTCAATCCCACATACACCATATTTACTCAATAATGCACCAACTCTATGGCTGAAAATTTTGTCAGACAAATGCAGTTTTTAGCCTGTGAAGGATAAACATTTTAAATCTCACCAGCCTTGTCCCTGTGCAGAAAAATGGCCAGGGTGTACCCTGCCTCTAACCGAGTGCATGCTGGGATAGGCTCCAGCTCCCTACTGTCCTGAATAGGACAAGCAGTTTAGAAAAGGAATGGATGGAAGGATTTTTAGAAAGCCTTTAAGGTAAAAACATTTTTCTGCATTTCAGTCAGATGTCATCACCTGGTTGTGGGCTAAAGTCCTAACTCAGTGTGTTTGTTTGGACTTTCAAGCTATACTTTTCAAGGGACAGTTCACCCAAAAACTGAAAAAAAGACATTTTCCCCCTAACCTGTAGTGCTATGTATTGATCTAGATTGTAGTAGTGTGAGTTGCCAATTGTTATTTTATTTTATTTTATTTTGGCCACTTTGAGCCCCATAAGCCAAGTTCCATCTAAGGGAAGGCAGAAATCTCTACGTCAGATATCTCCATCACTCGGCAACTCACACCAAAACAATCTAGACTGATAAAAAGCAGGTGAACTGACGCTGTAAGTGCTTTTGGCCATTGATAGCGTAGAAACTTAGGTGTGTCGGTTGCTCCATTGGTCAGCCCACCATTTTGGTCCAGACTTAAATGTATCAACAACTTTAGGTTAATGACTAAATACTTGCACAACTAATAACACTGATTCAGCTGCTCTTTGTGTTTAGTGCTAATTAGTGCACATTAACATGATGCCAGGCCATGGCTGTAAACTTTTGTTCAAAAAGTATCAGCATAACCATACACCTACATTTCTATAAATTAAATTAAGATGCAGCAAACCACACACACATACAATCAGGACAGATTAAGACTTTTCATTTTATTTCTACTTTATACATAGAAATATCTGTCCTTGTTCAAGCTAGCTACATCATTTATAGAGAAGTCTATTAAGGGACTTGCTGAAGCATTTCAGATGACCCTACAAACGTGTGGGATTAAAGTTTAAAAACATATGGAGGGTTGATGGATGCAACACAAATAGGATTTTAACCTGCTTGACACAAAATTGATAAATGGCTTCAATTAGAACAGGCTGTCCTGGATGGAAAATTACACCTTATTTTCTCATTCATTCAAGTGATTAAATTTCCAATCTTTAGAGGCAAAGACCACATTGAAGGAGCATGCTGTTTGAAAAGTGGAAAAGTGGAACACTTCCAACTCTTCTTTTTTTTTTAAATCTTTAATGGAGCGAGAGAGATTTAGTGTGTGTTGTCTTCTTCTCTCCTCAAGTGAAACTGCTGACCTGTTTTGTTCATGCTGCTCTGACTCTCTATAGTCCTTTGCTTTATTGTGAGAGGTTTGCTGTGCGAAGTGTCAAATGTCTCTTCAAATTTATAACAGATAAGTCAAACATCCCATCCAGAGTTGTGAGATTGCTTGGTGCAATGAAGAGTAGAGGTCTCTTAAGGGGAAATACCACAAAATGACAGTTTTCAAACTCTTTTTTTTCTTGCCCTGGTATCGTTCACTCTGACAGTACATCAACCATTTTATTCTACTGCTAGAAATGAAAGAAAAAAAATATTCATCTTGGCTGCTTTTTCTGTAATATCGTGAGCTTTTCTCAGATTGAAGTTGGGAAAATGGAATCAGAATGATGCTGAAAAGTTGGATAGTGATGATACTGTCATCATTTATTTGATAAAGAATAGGCACTTTATCAAAGAAAATTCTATGTATAAAAAGTTAAATAAACATTCCACAAGTGCACAAAGTCAGCCTCTCCATTGCTATCAGTGGATCAACTGCAGGTTTGTTAAATGTGATGATATGACTAAAGTTCAGGCCCTGGAAGAGAGTGTTTGTTGTCACACTTTAAGCTGCCCTAAGCAACTTGAAGGGGACATTACTTCAAAGAGAATGCAATAAGTCAGTAGAAATGAGCAGATAATCAATGATACTTGAATTATCTTTACAGGGTGTGAGGAAGGTTTATGACCTGACCAACCACCAGCCGGCGCAAACTTTCTCATTATATTGTTTAACTTTACACTGAAATATGTTTTGGAAATATCTGAGGCAAGAAATATTGGCAATGCAGTAACAGAATCTTGGTTCATATTTGATCGGCCCTGCCTAGTTTGACAGTTTGAGCACGGTTATTAACAAGGTATTTTACCGCCGTTGAAAAAGACTGTATGTATCTAACAAGCAGAAACTGTGCATTTCCTTTGAAATGGAAGTGTATTTTGCAAGGACACAATGCATTTAACAGGCACAAATTGACACAATGTCCCAGAATGTCAATAACAGGAGGATATCTTTTACGTCATATATAGACATGAATGGTACTGACCAAGTGGCGGTAATTGTAGGATGAGAATGTCTTGTTTTTTAACAAATAATCTGCCTCATTTACGATCGGGTAATAGTGTCAGCTTTGCCATGTGTGCTCAAAGAAAGAAAGAAAAGACAAGAAAAGTTACCTACTGTAGCTTTAATGTTATGGAGTAATTTATGTTTTATAGTGTCACTGTCCAGTGAAAATGCAGGATCTCCAAATTTGGTGATCTGAAATTATTAAACTGAAAGGTTTTGTATTCCTTTCTCAGTTGAGAATACTCTCCTTTCTTCATAAAACAAATAAACCGTTTAAAACAAGGGGTTATTTAAAATATGCATAGCCTGGTAGCTGGGTCCATCCAGCCATCCAAACAACATTGGGGCCTCTATGACAACATACATTTCTATAATGTGCACTGCATGCATTCTTGGCTTTAATGTGTTTATTTTCCTGGTTTTGCACAAATCTGCATGAAGGGAAACTAAAGAAAGATAATTAGCTTGGCTAAGTCTGGACATATCTGTATCTCTGACTGCTCTGAATGAACACTTATCCAGTTTAGTTCAGATAACGCCACTTGAAAGGTTTTGGAGCATATTTGCTCCCCTACTCTTGTACCCTTTAATGGTGAACTCAAAAGATAGGAGGGGTAAATTTGAACAAACTATGCCGTTAAATGGAAATGATATAAACCACTAGCAGGAACAGAGAGAGGAACTCTTTGATGTCCTGGTACATTTACTCTCCCAGTGGCTCTGAAGACTTTCTGTGAACTGATAACCACTGTAAATGACACTCCTATTCATCTGCGTTCACTCTGGGGAAGTCTGAAGTTAAACACCATTGTGTTGCCTTGGAAGTGAAGTGGATTGCTTATATATTCCCAGAGATATTTTGTGAGGTGGAAGAATGACCTTTGTATTATGAGGCACTTAGTGCTGAAATATTGCTGCAGAAAAGGTGATTTTTCTTACATCACATGTTTTATGGGCAATAAATCCACCAATATAAATCTTGGACAAAGATGATCGACTCCTTGTGTCAGTGAGAACTTGGCACTTTAAAGGAGGGCTAATGTCTTCATAAGCCAGTAAATACACAAGATAAATCGTTGCTTTAGTGAATGTGCAAGAGGTTTATGTCAGGATTCAAACTGCATCTGTTGTACATTGGCAGTGGCAGATCTTCTTGTAGGTGACATAGGCAACTGCCTCGGACTGCCTCACTGTCCCATATTTGTTATTATTATTTTTTTACATAAAAAAAATCTAACACAGTTGAGTTTATGAAGAGTATGCACAGTAAAAGAAGATGCAAAGGTAAAACCATCTGGGGTGCAGTACAAAAAAAAAAAGAAAAATAAGAAAGTGCACATATCGTATTCTTTTATTGCTTGTATTTATGTTGCTATTATTGTTTGTTAGCTAAGTTGTTTATTTTGTTGATTTCTGCTTATACTTATACTGCTTATCCTACTTAGAGTCACAGGGACTGGAGCCTATCCCAGCTGACATTAGATGAGAGGCGGAGTCACCAGACTATCACAGGGCTGACACATAGAGATCATGCTATAGGGCTGCTACAAAGTCCCTTTTTTGTGCCTCTTTTTTCACAGAATCAGACAACGGCAGCATCATGCCACTCCAGTGTGTGATTTTAGATGCCATGCTGGCATGGCGAAAGCAAAAGAGGTGTGATGAGCATGACTTCTAATACAACTGCATTGACCTCTAGCGTGACATAACTTATGTGTCTGAAGCACTTTATCAACAATAATATGGTCCTGTCCTGTTGGCTGTCCCTTTTATGCAGATGCTGTTTCGGTGCAGTTACTACCTCCACTACCAACTTTAAGGTAAAACAACCCCCCGCCCTCCAGTTCTGCAAGCATACCTTTTATAAATAATGGCAAGGTGGCATAACAGTACATTTTTTCACCTTGAAAAGGTAGTGTAAAAGGTCTATAGAAACAGACAATCATTCATGCTCACATTCATTACAACAGGCAATTTAAAGTCCCCTGTTAACCTAAGCTGCATGTCTTTGACGGAGACCCATGAGACAGTCCACACTGACTGGGAGACCATGTCATCTCCAAACTGAAGGGCACCACTGTGTCACCAGCTCTTGTTCTTATTAATAAT
Source organism: Plectropomus leopardus (assembly GCF_026936395.1). Classification (NCBI taxonomy): domain Eukaryota; kingdom Metazoa; phylum Chordata; class Actinopteri; order Perciformes; family Serranidae; genus Plectropomus; species Plectropomus leopardus. Next base: position 28,956,080 of record NC_142177.1, read on the forward strand.
AAATGCAATATATATATACAGTATATATATATATATAATTTCATTTTATTTTATATTACTTTATTAATCCCCAGCAGGAAATTAATTTTTTTCACTCTGTTGTCATATACACACAAGCCTGAAATACACATGAATGCAGGACCTATACATGCATTAAATGGAGAGATGTCAGAGTGAGGGGGCTGCCCATGGACTGGCGCCCGAGCCAGGGGTTCAAAGCCTTGCTCAAGGAGGTGATCTGGCACCTGCTCAGTGACCAGTTGTTACGTTTCACCAGAAAACAAAACCTGAAGGACATGGGTCGCGGTTTGGGAAACACTGCACATGTACAAAAAGGTGAAAGCAAAATCAGGCACTTTGGTTTCTAAAAGGTGGTGTGTGAATAAAACTCCCCACAGCCACTCACTGATTCTAAAAAAATAGACAAACAAAACAACTGCTCCCAAAACTAGACCTAAGTGGGTGTCACTGAATAGGGGGTAAATAAAATAAATGGCCAAAAGAGGAATCACACCTCCAGCACACACTCAACACAGACTTCCACCTAAAACAAAAAAACAAAAAACAAAAAAAAAACAAATAAAGCCAACTGAAGGTGTGGACTCTCAGGAGACACACAACCAACTGAGCAGGAAAACCCAGCCTCCCTATAAAGCCTCCCAGCAATCTGATTGCCAGCAACTGAGGGAGAACATCCCAGGTAAACCCAATAACTCCTGATCAGCAAGGAAACCTGTGAGCTAGATTTTGACACTCTGTGGATCTCTGACCATAACACAGTCCACACTCGATGTCTGTATGCAGACTTGAACCGGTGACCCTCTTGTTCCTAAAGCCCAGTCCCTATAGACTGAGCAACTGTCACTTTTAAATAGATTAGTTAATAAATTAATAATAATAATACTAATAATAATATATAGAAAATAAAATAAAATAAAACCAGGGGAAGCTCGCCATGGCCACCAAATGTGCATAAGTAAAGAAAAAAAAAACCCTGAGTGTGTCTTTACCTTCTCTTGGTGCAGCAGGATCCCATGCAGACCACATCTGGACAAAGAAGAAGGGAGTCCAGCACACAATGTAGGCAAGGACCACAACAAATGTCATTTTCACTGTGCGGATCTTTGCTTTGGAAATGAGCCTCACGCTGCTCACACGACAGAGGGGATGAGCGCCTTTGGAGGGCCTTGGAGTGAGAGCCAGGAACTGATCCCTTTTGGTTTTTAAATTGAAATTCTGCCATATTTTAAAACATATCAATCCATAGCAGATGCTTAAAATTGCCACTGGGAGAATGTAAATGCTGAGACTCATCCATGTGATGTACGCTTTGGCCCCCCATGGCTGTATGAAGTCCCCCCAGCAGTCATAAACTCCGTTCCCGACCTCCCTCAAAGAAAATATGTACGCTTGAGGAGTGCTGAAGACCAGGCTGAGCATCCAAGAGGCGATCACACAGAAGCGATCTTTTCTCTTGTGCACCGAGCGGAGCGGCTGGCAGATAGCTAAGCACCTGTCGATGGACATCAGGACGAGCATGTAGGTAGATGCAAACATCCCCACGACCTGGAGGTATTTGACCAACCTGCACAGCAAATCCGGCCCGTAGAAGCGAAATGTGATATCCCAAATGAGTTGCGGTAAGACCTGAAAGACTGCAACGACAAGGTCTGCGATGCTCAGGTGCTTCATGAAGTAATACATCCGAGATTGGCTGTGCTTGGTGGTGTGGATGGCCCACAGGACGCACAGGTTGCCGGTCAGAGCGAGCAGCAGCACCAGGACCAGGACGGTAACTTCCACTTTGGCCACGTCTTCATTTCGTTTCAAAGGATTTATTGTGGCGTTTCCTAAATGAGTATCATTCCCACGACTTGAGTTGCTCCAGGAAACATTCTGCGACCAACTACTCTGCTCGCGTAAAAGCTCCTCCATCGTGCGCAAAAGCGCCGCTCCGGCGCAGCCAGCGTTCACATCACCAAACAAATAGATGTCTCTCCGCTGTGGGGTGATCCGCAGTTTTGTGCCAGCTCACTCTGTTAAAGTGGGTTTTGTGAATCAGATTTAATTACTCTATAGTCCAAAATCCATCGCTCTCGCCTGCAGAGGAACAAAATTTAACACTTGAATTGAACTCTAATTCACTGAACACCCATCTCAAACTGTTGAACTCAAACAACCTTACACAATACAACATTACCATGGGATTTTTTTTTTTTCAAACTTTCAAAGCTTACCTTTCAAGCGATGATTTGCCCTTTTATTCTGGGATCTCTGCGCACTGCAGTTCTCATCCCTCCCTGTGCACAGATTGATGTGTGGTTTGCAGAAGCTCCGAAACCTACTAGTGTCACTCACCCCCTCCCCTTATCTATTTTCCTCCAAAGGAAACTGTCTGGGTTGAGTATGAGCAAGCTGTTGTAACTCCTTTCTTTCTCCCTCCCTGCACTTTGAGTTCAGGTTTTGACTTTGTAAAACCAAATGCCCCGTAACAGCATTTGAGCGATGTTATCTTGCTTTGCGCAGTGAGTCAATCCTTTTAGCATCTACATGATTTGAAGTGATCCCTTGTAAGATTCAAAGGGAGAAAAATTCCACTCTGATTCTGCCCAGCCATAAAGGGTCACTTGTTTTCCAAAGAAACCCACTAAATATGGAGAAAGATACTATCTGGAGCTGGAACAGCATGCTTTGATTGGATTTAATTACAGTTAAGTACTGTGATGTTGTAAACTGGCACTTCCTATGCATGGGCTCAATCAGGGGATGATTGCAGGTGTGGTCAAAATGTATCAGTGTGTCAGGGCAGAAATTAACTCAATCCAGTTGCACTCCAAACAAGCAAAAAAGAGTGTTTGTTAGAATTGTTTTCAAACAGAATCAAACAGCTGTCAGAGATAACTGACTCCCCAAGGCCATATTCAATTCCCTAAATCCCTCTCCGGAAGTCATGAAGAATTCCTGGTAAGATGAATACTAATACAAAATAACATCCCTTTTTGTTAGGCCCATTCAACACTGAAACAAAATAAAATTTTAATTTACCAAAACAGCCATCACCCAAAATGTTCATTTTTTATTTAAACATCTGATATGTTGCTTCAATCAAACCTTTTGGGCTTTTCACTCATGTCCAATTTAAAATCATCCTTCTTTGAACAGGAAAAGCTAGACAACATCTTGCCCGCATGTTTCAGAAACTGACATAAGTTAAATAAATTATAGGGCTGTCAATAATTATTTTTTTTAAATTTTGATTACTTGCACAATTTCAATAGTTAATTGCAATTCGTCACTTTTTAATCACGTTTTCAATACATTATTTTACATTTCAAAACAGTTATTATGTCCACATTGAGGTAAATTAATTCTTACCAGACTGTTTTGACTTGGAATCAAATGACAGCAAAGACCTGCATGGGACGAGCATAAAGTGGACATGTCTGTAAAGGGGAGACTAATGGGTACCCATAGAAGCCATTTTCATTCAGATATCTTGAGGTCAGAGGTCAAGGGACCCCTGTGAAATGACCGTGCCATTTTTTCATGGCCAAAATTCAGAGTAACTTTGGAACATTATTCGGTACCCTTCCCAAAAAGCTAACGTGACATACTAGATTCTTCAGGTCTCATATGATACCAGTATTAAAACTCAGTTCAATACAGTCTTTAAAAGACAGGGATGTTGGCCAGCAATTAATATGATTTATAAGAATGTATGTGTTATTTATGGACCTCAGTTGGATCACTATTAACATGTTAACACTGACAGCCCTATTAAGCAAATATTAATATCTCACAGTTAAATATGAGCCCATTTCTTTTTTCTGCTCAACCAAAAGAAACATGTGGCTCTCGCCTTTACTTTAATAAATTACTTATTGTTCTCCAGCATAACTTGAACATGTGAACATCAAATATACAATGTAAAAACATTTTTTCTTTTTGATTTATCTGACACACTTAGTTGAACACTTGCAGGTGCTGTATTGTCACTCATTTGTTCAGCCAAATAGCCCTTACATGAACTGTTTTGTTATATGTGTACTAGATGCAATCTGACCAGACATGATGACAGATAAATGGGTCTCTTTTTTTAAAGAGACCCATTTATCTCTAAACCAGATCATGTAACATTCAGTACAGGTCTGTGTTTTTTGTGCACCAACAGCAGTGACCTGCAGCCCTGATGTGGAACACATCAACACACTCCTAAATCTAAATAAACTGACAACAACAACCAAACCAAGAAGAAATTTGTGCAATTTTCCTCCCTCAGAATCAGAATCTATCTATCTGTCTATCTATCTATCTAGCTCTGTCTCTGTGTGTGTGTGTGTGTGTGTGTGTGTATTTATGTATGTATGTAGCAGGTTACTTATATTCTAGTGTTTCCTGACTCTAGAGGTGTATAAGTCTCGACTGGAGCGCAGGCTGGCACCAGTGATTTTTTTCTGCAGACCTGACTGTCTGTTGTGTTTCAGCCAAACCACACAGTGATGGACGTGGTTTGGATCAGCCACCAAACAGGCCTGCTTGAATAATCATTCTGTTTTCATCATAATAATGACTGGAAAATTACTAGAAAAAGGCTCAATGAGAAGGCTAAAATTCATAATATCCACTGTGAATAACTGAGTGCACAACCCGCTGATGGGTTGTTGACATCAGTCATCAATCTGTGGGTTAGGAGATATACTATCATACAGTAACACCTTATTCATACCATTTTCAGTCCAGGTCATCAAATGACACTACTGACTCAACTGAAGCAGTTTTGCTTTGCTCATGCAACACTCATCCCCAGATGAAAGCATTTGAATACCTGATTAAACCAGTTTTGATCAGCGGTGTAGTGAAGAGATGACAGTACTTCTGGGTAGATGGGTAGGTTAGTTAAGAATAAATAGTTACATTATCCCATATATTTCAATGGCATTTTGGTTGACATGTTTGTAAACAATTAGAAAAAAAGAAGTGGGTATACCCTGCAAATACCCTAAACTACATCACTAGTTTTGGTTACACAAGAAGTGTCTTGTATGCCAATCTAAGGAATTACTGTCATTTTCATTTTTTTAAAAAAAAAAAGTTTCTTTCAACATATTCCCTAAAAATAAAGTAATTAATTTACTTTTTCAGATATGAGGTTCCTAAGGTGACCTGCTGGAGTCAAGATGGTGCTCTTCTGCTCAAAGAATGAGTTGAAAGCTTGAGCATGAATGAAGAAGCCCTCGGGGTGATTCTCTGATTAGAGCACTGTGGAGAGTCTGGAGACAAACCCAAAATGTGTAGAACAAAAGATTCAGCAAGAGATCAAAAATTGAAGAAAGAAAATAATCTTTTACTGATACAGATTTTTTTTTGTTCAATGTACAAAGAGCAGAATGAAGGATAATTTTTTACTGACTTTGCAGGCACGCAGTATCTATTTTTTAGAAAAGAGAAAAATAGATAAATCATTTTTGACATGTTGTGGCATTTTCCAGGACATAAGCCAGATAGTTGACATGCAGTTTTTTCCTGAATCAATATAAGGTGGTGTGAACTGCTAAACATGTCATATGCAAGCTCTGGTTGATAAAGTAGATATTTGTGGTCAATACATCATCCAGCATTTCATAAAAACAAGCTTTACTTTACTTTTACGTTAGGCTTTAGATGCATGTAAAAAAAAATATCTTAAAGCCCCTAAAAACTTGTTTTAAGGTTTGAAAAGGAGCATCCTTATGTATTATTTATAAAGATCTTACACACACGCATGTACGCATGCACATGTACACACACTCGTACGCACAGAGCTTATAATATGTTGGCATGGTTTGATCAGATTTGATTAACTTGGCATATAAATAAGAAACTCTAATCACATTTTTATCTGGATGGTGAACATCTTGATTGGAGTAAGAAAGTATGTTTTGTATTATATGTGTTATATGCGTCAACCTTTTCCTAAACGAGCCGTGACGACCCCCTCCACCTGGCACTAGGTGTCCTGTTTCTGTTTCCTTGGGGGCTTGTCTGTTCCTTGTTTGACCCGGTTTAGATCTGTATAGTGCAGTTAGTTCTGCTGGTTGAAAATGACGCCTTGATGATGTTGTCATCTACAGCAATGTTTGGGAAGATCATATCCACCATACCATGAATCTGTTAGATTGACCGGAGAGTCAACTCTGCACAGTGAAAGTGTAGGAAGACTATGTGCTTCCTCTGTTTTGGGTTACTATTGCAGTTTTTGTAGGAGCTTTGCAGCTGTGGTAGCCATTTTGAAAGATGTGTTTAAAGCTATAGTAGAGCAAGGTACATCGGGTCAGCTTTATGCCAGCAAGCATTTGGAAATGTTAAAACTGTCTTGTGTTCACCTCTTGTCCTCATAGCATTTTGTCAGGATTATCAGTTCCAGCTGCAGGTGGATGCAAGTGATGAAGGTGCAGGTGCTGTGTTGCTTCAGTCCAACAGAAATGATGTTGAACATCCTGTGAGTTGTTCAAATTAAACACGTATAAGTAAAATTATATTCCGTCTCTGAGAGAAAGAGACTCTTGCCTTCATGTGGGCATTGTAATGTTTGGAAGTTTATATCAACTCTAGTGTTCCTCTGATGGTCTACACAGCCCATAATCCAGTAACCTTTCTTCATTCCTTGTGTTGCCCAAACCGCAGATTGATGCCATGGTTTTTGCATTTGCAGTCATACTGTTTAGATATTCACCACATTAAAGGCTCAGAAAATACTGTGGCCAATGCTTTCTGAAGCACATCTTGTTCTTCAGATGTTTACTGTTTTCTGTGTCTTCCTGGTCCTCTCCTCCCTGCTCTTAAAGGTATACTATGCAGAATTTTCTTAAAAGAAAAAACACCAATGTACAGACTAAAACAAAAGTAATCCCTCTTAATCATCACCAACTAGAAGCGTTTACTTGTGTATTTATCTGCAAATACCCTGCCCTCTGTCTTTTTTTTTTGGTGTCTCCAAAAAAACGTTTTCAGGACCTTTAAACTGCTGACATCACACATCTTATCAAACAATGAATGAAGCACAGACAAACATGAAACATGGAAAAGCAACCAAAATGGGAAGTTTTTGAATCTTCCAGGAAGTCCATGCAGTTGGTTATATTAAACTGTAATGAGAGAAAGGCCCCAAGCAGCAACTTGGTGTGTTTATGCCTCAGGCTGGTTCTGAGTGTATCAGCCAAAGGGCTGTGCAACGTTTTTATCATTTATTTAAAAGCATCCGCATATACCAAGTATTTAACTAACTACCTGCTTAAACATAAGTAATGCGAGGTGTCAGACATTATGTAATACCTTAATGAAAAGTACCATGCACTGTGGCCCCTATAATTTCTGCTTTTTGTGAACGACACAGTGTGTGTTGTACATAAAATTGTTTTGGACCCTGATAGTGTGTACAAGCAACAGCAGCTGGGTAAACCCCCCAAGCATTGGCACTCTGTGTACTGTGTACACATATATTTTAAGGGCAACAGCTAATTTGCAAGATGCTTTAACACTATGGTCATAAACAAGCCATAACCTCTTATGTAAGCTCATTACAGAGAAGGTTTTGATTACGAAACCACGATTTATGAAAAATAGTTTGACTTTAATGAGACAGTATTGAATACTTGCATAACATTAAATTTGGTGGGACAGTTTATTAAGAGGAGCTGCAGAAAATTCTTTCAATTATACCATCTCTGTCTCAAGTCCTGGCTCTTACAGGGTTTGTTCATTAAAAATAAACCTGTTCTATAATATTTCGTGTATCAGAATTCCTCATTTTTGTATAGGATGTAATCCATCATAATAAGCTGGCAGAGGCAGGTGAATACTAGTACAGAAGATCTGCAAGATATTATTTCCAATGGGTAATGACAGTAAACTACTATTTGCATTCCTTCTCAGAAACTTTAGGATAGAACAATGTTGTCATCTGATATTTTGGGCTGTTTTAACTTGATAGTGTGAATTTCACATATATAACAAGATTAAAACCTGGCAGGTAAAAGGTACAAGGTAGAATCTGTTAATAAACACATTCACCTTCTGAGTTCGTTTTCAAGGATACTCCTGCTTATTCAAGCAAAACAGCGCTAAGCTATATTCTGCACGTGTTACAACAGTGTGGCTTCATAATAAAATAGTGCGGACACTTGACTGACCTGCCCACAGTCCAGAACTGACACCCACTGAACATGTGCGGCACATTATAAAGCACAAAATACAACAACAGAGACCTTAGACAATATCAAACAAGAATGAAGAGAATTTCACTTTAAAAAATTAAAGAATTAGTATGCTCAGTTCCCAAACACTGACTGAGTGTTGTTAGTAAAGGTGATGTCACACAGTGGCAAACACGCCCCTGTCCTAACTATTCTGGAACATGTTGCAGGCATCAAATTCAGAATTAGTGTATATTTACAAAATGCGATTAAGTTTATCCGTTTGAACATTGAATATTGTCTTCGGACTGTATGCAGTGAATAAAGGTTAAAAAAAAGATTCAGAAATGACTGCATTCTGTTTTTATTTACATTTTACATGGTGGCTTAACTTTTTTGAAATTTGGGCTGTATTATGGCCTGCATGTAGGCTTTTTATTGCAATGTCCTTCTACCACCTAGTCCAATGGAGACTATTTTATTTTATTTTATTTTATTTTATTTTATTTTATTTAATTTAATTTAATTTAATTTTATTTTATTTTATTTTTGCCAATACAATCTATCTGACTATTTATCTTGCCTGCAACATATAATACACATTAACATAGATTATTTGAAAAAAAAAAAAAACAGGCTTGAACACGATAAAATGGTCTGAGATCTGATGCATGTTCAAGACCTCAGTCAAAAAGCAGCACTGGGCAACAATGGTAGGAATTGTTTACTACTGTATAATAAGAAAAAATGTAAAACATACACATTCTTAATTTTGCTTATAAGAAATGTTCCAGAGCTTTATTACATAACTGTTTATATAAAAACCCAATCTCCAAATGTTTCCTATAGCCTATACCCAGTTGTCTAGTTTCAATGGCATATACAGCCAAACACTAAATTCACTTAGAGCTTACAGTGTATGTAGTATATGCTGTTGTTATTTTGCCATACACCCATGGCTCTTTTCATGTAACTCCACCAATAGCAGCACAGATAAATCACATTAGCACACCATACATACTCTGTAACACAGAACTGGAAAATAAATGGTAAAAAATATTTTGTTTCAGACAAATACTTTGACATGAAACAGATGAGTGTCACAATGAATGCTCCTCAGCACAAAGACTGGCATGTAAACAGACAAAGATTGGATCTAGTGTTTCACTCCAGACCACACAAACACTCAGTCTGACATCAAATCAAGCACACTTGGCATCTATACACCATCAGTCTATCAGTATACTTTAAAATCGAGTCGCTGTGTTGTGATGGTCGTTTGACTTGGTGATGTAAGTGTGGAGACATCTTGCAGCGGGAAAGCACGAGCACGAGAGGACCACTGCAACACAAGGATAACAAACCGTGTGTTGGTACAGCTGTCCCGTGGTTTCTGTGCACTCACACAGGTATAAACCAGCAGTCACTCTCTTGTTCCTAACCTAAAGCATGTGTGTGGTGGTGGAGGGGTCAGACATCACATGCAGAACTAAATCATTTTAGCGTGACTAACACAAAGAACATTTCAAACCAAACCAAACACTGTCTCTAAGACAATATTTTTTACTTAAATGCGCCTGTTGTGTGCATGACATGTTTAAAGATTACAGTTAGTAGCTTTTTTCTCTTGTGTATGTTTTTTTATGAGAAACTTCTGTTTTAGTGAGTAACTGATACAAGTTTGTTGACTGATTTCTACAAGAAAAGCAAACAATACAACAGGATGAATGCTTTAATTCTTTTGTAAAAAAAAAACAACAACAACAAAAAAAACAACCTTTTATTGATTTTGCATACAAACAGAAAAATAACCTGTTAACATTTGATGTAGTGGTAGATGTAGAAGTATACTTTTTTAAATTCCAATTTTACCTAACCACCCATGTCCCTCATGCTGTAACTCCTACCTGGACTGCATTGCACTTTTCTAATCTTAGAGGTTACCTTCACTCATTCACACAGACACACTCACAACCATTGGGACCAATTTGTAGTTCAGCATCTTGCCTAAGAACACTTCAACATGTTGACTGCAGTGGCCAGGGATTGAACCACCGACCTTCCAGCTAGCAGCTTGTAGATGACCACTCTTTCTCCCAAGCCACAGGCGCCCCAATGTCAAAACAGAGCACCAGCCATATACATATAGTCATTATTTTTAAGGTGGTAGTACACATTATGCAAATTAGCAAGCCCCTCCAAATATGTTGCTCTGGATCATTGCAAAATATGTACACTGATGTACTGTCAAATCCCAAACATGTAAGGTTAGGGTTAGGGTTAACCTACATGTACCAATCAGACTGACAGATATAAATTGTCATGCAAAGGTGCAATAAAGCTCAGAAGAGAGTAGTTTGAGATGTCAATCAAACAGGTATAATATGTGAAAATGACTGTGTAGGCAGGTGAGCAGGGTTTTTAAAGTATTTTTATGTTTTTAAAGTTTTCTTGTGCTTTGTTCAGATGCATTTCAGAGGCATCAACACCTTTGGAACCTGGGCAAATTGGTTTGATTTCTTTTGAAAACATGGAGTTAAAGACACTGAGAAACTTGACAAGATATATCCTGAAAATTGCAAGACATTAGTAGATTTAGAAAATTATTTTTAAAAAATCTTTGGGAAAATGTCCAACAAACTATAATTGCAATGATCATAATCACATATCTAAAATTTTATCACAAAATGATTATATTTTTTCCTAGGTCATTTCCTTGTTTGTTTGTTTAACTTTCCTCCCTCTTTTGTGATTATTATTATTATTATTATTATTATCATTATTGTTATTATTATCATTATTATTATTATTATTATTATTATTATTATTATTATTATTATTATTATTATTATTATTATTATTATTATTATTATTATTAATTTATTTATTTTAGTTTTTTAAAATTATTTTTCTTGTTTATTTTTGGATAATTTCTTCTTAAGTTGCTTATTGTCTTTTTCCCATGCTTTTAAAAAAGAAATCCAGCAAAGTCACCCAGGTTTTAGGGGGTAATACATTGTAATCAAATGACTGTTCCCCGGAAAGTGCCTGTTTCAGCTTTCTTTTAAAAGCACTGGCTTTGGAGAGAAGTATTGTGGTTATCTTTTACGGTAATCTTGGGTAATTTCAGCCCAGTCACCAGATGAAAATGTTGGCATTATACATTTCTGCGAACAATGGATACATTACATTGTAAATTTTATACATATCATTGTTCTAAAGTGATGCAGTTCTGATTACATACATACCAGCCGACTTTCTCATCAGAAGGTGGAGGGGATGGTGGATGGTGTGAGACCTAGGCAAGTTGGCTGCCAAGCTGCAGACCGTGCAGTCAGTGTGGCCCAACAGACCAAAAAAAGTTGTTTTTTAGCAAGACATTGGCTGAATTTTCAGTGAAAATTGTGCCAGTGAAATGGGGTGTTTTTTTAGGGAAATATTGGCAGCATATCCAGCCATGATTATGCCACCAAAAACGGGTATTTTAAGCCAGAACTTGATTTTTTCCAAACAAAATCCCAATGGTTTTTGGTCCTTAACATAACCACGTTAACCACAGCAGTGTTGAAAAATAAAGAAACATAAAGTTTCAACATCCACTACATGATACGTACATATGTAAGATACCAGCGGTTTACAGAAATGTATAACGCCAACATTCACTGTGGCACTCGGGTTGATGAGTTTCCTGGCACCATTTGTTTCTGTGGAATCTATGACACAGTGACTTCTGAGAACCAAAGAAAGGACATTTTTACATATTTTCTTTAACTGATAGCATTCAACTTTGCAGAACAACCAACAAAGTAAAACAAGATATATCTCTGCACTTCTATGTCTTAGGGGCTAAAAAAGAGCTGGGCTTATCTAATTAGATATTCAAAAATATACAATGATTTTAGGCTGATTGAGAAACTAATAATCATTTTGTTTTTCAAAAGTTTCAACAACTGCTCCAGCATATGGACACAATTTAAAAAAAAAGGATAAAAGCCTAGTCCTCAGAGGATCCATAAGACAGCAGTGTATGCCACTACCCTCTGGCAGTGTTTGCAGAGGATAGCGTTCTACCCGCAGCATCTGTAACAGCTGCAGCTGAGCTCAATTAACTGAAAATCATTAACATGCATGCAAGCAGAGGATCTGTATGCTTACTTTTGGTGATGTTTCTTTTGTAAAAGTTTTCCTTGTCTGCTACAAATGATTCCTTTACCAGGTAAATGTCAATGGAAAAAGTGCTTTGAGTGCATCAGACCCTGAAGATTTTCCTAAAATGTTTGGATGGTTTACAAAACATTGTAAGTTACAGTTTCCTGTGCTGTCTAACCTTAACCACAGATGTAGCCTCAAATCACATCATTTGTTTATTCCAGGTAAATTTGACTTGACAAGGGATTATAGTCCCCCTGAGTAAATCAGTTTCAAGGTTTTGCCTTGTCAAACTGAGTTTAAGGGAGATTGTGTTGGTCAGTGCTTAAACTGATGACTGCATGTAAAGCCGTTGCTCATAACTGTGTGGAATAAATGTAATGTTCAGTTTAGATTTTAGCACAATCTTTGAATACTATCAGTCACTGTGCAATGTTTTGTGTAATTTGCCTCCAAATTCATGAATCTGTCACTTAAACTGAACTTCATGTCTTACTAGTGGTTGAAGCAACACGCTACCCTGTGTTGTTTCCACGTGGATTTGTTACTTGCTTGAGCCAAACATCACAGCAGCTTTGCTCAAATAATTTGCATTCCACAATTTGTTTCCCTCACCAAGATACAATAACCTATTGATAAATGTAAATACAAACAAAATACTTTGAAATTCAGAAAATATCTGTCCGGTTTGGTTTCTTAATAAACAATGACCCCTTACCTCTCTGTTGACACATGGCCTCTGTGCATATAGATTTCAGAGGGGGTTGAGGGGACACGTCCCCAGCATTTGGCCCCTCCATAGAAACAGGGAAGTTGCAGGAGACTGATAATTTTAGACATGTACACTATAAATTGATGTAGAAAAGGCACAAATTGGTGAATAAAAATCAGTCATTGCAAGAAGTCAAGTGTTTGATGCATAACATTTCCAGGCAGAGGACCCCCAAACCCCCAGTTTCATATGTGTTCCCCCCACTGTTGAGACAAAACCTACGCCTTTGCCTCTGTATACATTTGGAAAGTATAACCACAGCTGAGGAAGTTTTTTTCTGTCAAATGTTACTAATATGTTTTAACTTGTGGGGAAATGTGGACTTTGGGAGCAGAGGGCAGCCAGAGCGCAGACAGTTAAATAGGGGTTTTGCACGAGGCTGATGCTTATATTATCACCTGCCATTAATCAGCACAGATAGCCTCTCAAAGACAAGTGCTAATACTAAGAAACATTTAAGATGAGTTATGGTAGATATTGAAAAGTGGTTGCAGATTGGATAAAACAATGAGATCAAGGGGAGAGAGAAGTGTTATCCATTTACACCATTAAATCATACCAGATGGGGCTGAGCTGGGATACGATGTGTTGGAGGTGCTGAGAAGCATGAAATACTGTACCCTCCTCCATTAAATGTGGTAATTACAGTGCACTGAGAATGGCCTTAGGCAGCAAATAACAAGAACTACAAGAGTATGCCTGCAATATGATAAATTTCCAAATAAAGCTGAATCAGGTTTATTGAAAATGTTGTGTATTGTTGATATGTTTTGGAAGAATTCACCCCTCTTTGAAGGATTCAATAAAAACAAGTTATCTATTTAAGTTTGTAATGAAACGTTATCACTAATCCATGGGAAAGATAGCGATGTTTGCTTGCTGAGGTGGAGGTGAACTGTAAAACAACTACAGCCCCAATTAATTATGGTTATTGTGTTAGTAAGTGCATGCTTTTTCTTCATAAATTAGGAGCATGACTGCTTTATGTTTAAGCGCATGTCTGTGGGGTCTCTTAAAGCATGAATTTCCCTTATTCCCAGATGCAGAAAATATATATTTATCTGTACTTGTTATAGTCTGAAGTCTGTGTCTGGTACCATGATAGTTCATGTCGTCAGTATTATATTTATGCTTCCACACCAGCGACAGCTGGGACCACAGGCATTATTCCATCCCATTCTCATGAGAGCAACAGCTTTAAGAATGCCTTGAGGGAATTTCTTTAAATGTGGCACAAATGTCCACTTAGACTCAACAATAAACTCATTAGATTGGAAAAGTTCAACAAAGCCTTGACTTTGACCCAGGAAAGTACTGTTCGAAACCACCAAACAACAACATCCGTTGCAGTGTGCACCATTTGCGAGCTTTTTTTAACCATAACCAAGTAGTTTTGTTGCTTAAACCTAACTGGCGACCTCTTCTTACTGCTGACCCCCTCTACATCAAGATAAAGGCTGCCCCGAAAGCCATATAAGTAATGCCCTGGGCTTCTGCCCCTGTTATTGGGATGAGATCACATTAAAAAGGAAGAAACCAAATTTTGTAAAATATATATTCAGTTTAATTAATTTGTTTTCCTTATTCATTAATTGAGTAAGCAAGGTTGTGCTGTTAATCAGACTTTAAGCATGAAAGCATGAAAACCCGTGGCATTTAGCTTTACATAGAGAGCATTTCATTATGAAAGAATTCAAACCTGATTTATTTATTTCAGCGGTGGCATACTTTGTCACATTGAGTCATGTACATCACTAAGATGTTTCTTGGCTGCTCGCTTGGTTTAAGGCACATCTGTGTATTGTACCAATGAAAGGTGATATCATGTTTACAGATCACACTGGAAGCATGTAAAATGGAAGCAAGATGGAGACTACATATGAATTCTTGGAGAAATCCACAGGCTATGAGTGTCAAAGAAGAGGATGATTTTCCTTTTGCAATGGAGCTCTACTGTATCTGAGAGGTATTAACTGAGCTGACCAGGAATTTGAGTTTGAAGTAGAAAGCTTGGTTTAACAAAATATTCTTTATTCAAAAAAGCAAACACCAAAAATTATCTTCATCCATCCAATAGTCTTTTACAGTGGAACTGAATATACAATCTACCAAACCATTCCCGCTAACACATCAGTATACAGCCTCTTCTCGTGCACTGTTTTCACATTGTCCTACAAATAGTATTGCACCAAAAGTGTGATGCACCACTTTATTTAAGAAAACAATAAATGTGTATGGTACAATTATCATGGCTGCATTATGATTATGGTGAATTCTGGAATATTTACAGTAATGTTTATAATTATGCACTGTCCCTGAGACATATACTAAAATATAAAAAATAAATGAGACATTGGGCCCCTGTGCATACACAAAAGACACAAAGTCTTCCACACAGGAGCAAGAAATACAGACTTTGTGGCGATGTTGCCTCTTTTTTGTTGTTTTTGCATCTCTTTGCAGTAATTTTGTGTCTCCTTGAGGTAATTTTGTCCCTTGTTTGATCAATATGTGTCTCTTTGTAGTCTGTTTGAGGTTGTTTTTGTCATGTGGTGTGGAGCAGGTGAACCCACACGCAGGAGACTGCAGGCAACACAGACTTTAATAGATCACTCTTTACGCAAAGGTCTGTGCAGGGAAAAGCAAACTGGAGATTACACAACAAAAACCAAGCATCCAACAAAGACTAAACTGACAACCAGGACTTAAATACAAACTAGTCCGACTAGCGACTGAGTGATAAAACAAAGACAGACTAATTAATAAAAGCAACTTAAATGAGTCTAACTGAGATACTCAGTCCTGTCTTTCCAAAGGTGTTGGAAGCAGGACACAGACAGTTTTGCCTCTTTTTATTGTCATTTAGTGTCTCTTTGTGGTCATTTGAACCCCTTTTGTGTGTGTGTGTGCGTGTGTGTGTGTGTGTGTGTGTGTGTCTTAGTATTTATTTTGCCCATTTTTTGCAACTCTTTGGGTAGTTTTGTCTATTTTTGTTGTCGTTTTTTTTTGTTGTAATTTTGCCCCTTTTTGCAATTATTTTGCTTCCTTTTGCAGGAATTGTGCACCTTCTGTAGTTATTTTATACCTCTTTGTGGTTGTTTTAGCCCTTTTTGCAATTATTTTGTGTTTCTTGGCAGTTGTTTAGCACCTCTTTGTGTCTCTTTGTGGTAGTTTTGTCAATTTTTGTTGTTATCCTGTGTCTTTTTGTTGTAGCTATGCCATTTTTGTAGTTATTTTGTGTCTCTATGTGGCTGTTAACACTGTATGCCCAATAATTTGTTTATATGATTTTTAAATCAAAATTATTCCGAAACTATCTTCTTTACAATCTTATAGAGTTGTATACATATTTTCAGTATACATATATATAAATTGGTTCGTTATTTGGATTATTTGACTGAATTTAAATGAACTGACACAGAAACATGGTCCAATAAAATAATTATTTGTATTTATTGGTCCAGCCAGTGATTCTGGCTGCACTGAAAATAAAACACTAAATCTTGTTATATCAGTGCTTGTCAATGAATTGTGGATGACTTTCTGAGGTCAGTCTAATTTTGCTTCTTCCAGGATATTCTGAAATGTTTTCCTCAGAGCCATAGCATAACCAAAAAGGAAAGAGTGGGTGCTGGTTGACACGGGCCAACAGTAAAAATAAATCATGTTCTTGTGTCATATCATGTGATGAAAGCTCACGTCCTGTGGTGGGCTGATAAGCAAACGATCAGGAAAATTAAGCGCGTGTAATCAGTACATACATGTTTTCCTAACCTTTTGATCCCTGATTTTCCTCTTAAGAATTCCCCATATGTAGCTCTTAACTTTTACAATAATATTTTTCATATATGACAACATTACATGTTTTATATCTGCCTGTTCCAGCACTTCACTGAGGCAACTATTTACATCCAAAACATTCTGGCTGCACCATTACTTAAAATGGAAATATTTTACATGCCTTGTACATAACTGTGACACATGATCTTTTGGAAATATTAGGATCTTAACTTGAACTTTAAACGAAGATCTGTGCATACGAACTTATAGACAAATACACAAATAAACCTCACAAATAAAACAAATGCAAAACTGTTCTATAACACTTAGTAAGTCAATGTGTTAACTTCAACTTTGTTATAAAAGTACAAAGAATTGTAGACAGACAGACGTCCAACAGTAACATTCCCATGGAGCAGACACAGACACACTTTGACAGTGATACAGTAGCAGTATTCTAATTCAGCTTCTTTTTTGGGCATATGTGAGAAGATCTGTATCAGAACATGAGCTAAAAATTGATCTACAGCTCCCACCTTAACTTTCTGGGCTTATTAAATCTTAATAGGAAAATTCAATTTACAGCTCAACATTTTGTGAGTAAGTGGTTAACCTTCGGTGAAATCTCAAGGCCTGCTACATATGGTGCACATTACCCTGCACATTTATATCTTTGCCTTGGGTGAGGCTGTTTCAAATCCATCTTATCATCTCTTATCTCGGTGAGCAGGCATCTTGATAAAGAATTCTTATAACACAGCCAGTATTGCTTACATTTTTTTCCTGTAAGTAACATAAAGACAATATTTACCCACAACTGAATGATACACAGAAAACACAGCTTGCTGGATGGTTTGTGTCAGTAAATGACTGCAGCCCTGAGTATCACACTAGCAGAGGTTGTTGAATAAATCAGCTGACACCCTCTGCAACATTGATCTTGTGGCTGCCTGTCACTGCACAGCTGTAAAGTAGGACCCAGAACAGGGTTTGTTATTGCTGACATGAAGATGATTCATCATTTTGTGCCACAGGCAAAGATGTTACCAAGCACAGAACTCAGTCTCTAACATCCTGTGAAGAGACAGCTGTTTACATAGAATTTAAGTTTTCTCACACAAATATAAAATTCACAATGAGATGGGTTTTTTTTACTATATTTTTTCTAGATGTAAATCATCCTTTTGAACCTTGAGTGTTTGGGGCCAGGCGAAGATCTCTTGCATTTCCCTCTAGCTGTGTCTCTGGGGTTCTGGGAAAAGATTTCCTGCTGTACGGAAAATAACAGGCATGTGAACTGCAACCAAGATCTAAACTGATAACCTTTCAATTCAAGCAATGGTGTGAAATGTTTGGTTATAATTAAGGTGGAAGAATGCAACAATTTCAAATATGTATATAATAATAATAATAATAATAATACATTTTATTTATAGAGCGCTTTTCAGGGAACTCAAAGACGCTTTACATAGTAAAAAAATATCAATGAATACAATTAAATACAAAAGTACAAATAAAAACATAATAATAATACAGCACAAGAATTAAACATTAAAGGCAGTTTTGAAAAAGGTGGTTTTGTGATTTTAACTGAGAAAGGTCACTGTAGTCACGAATGTGTTTAGGGAGGGAGTTTCAAAGGGTGGGAGGGGCAATGGAGAAGGATTTTTTAGACGCATAAAAAGATTTTGGGGATCATGGCCATAAACTTTGTTGCCAAAAGTTGGATGTGGTATCAATCTTCTTTCCCAGATAAAAAAAAAACATGCAATAAAGATTTCATTGCAGTTATTGCAACCTAATGCTGCCTCTTTCTGCATTTAACTCTTCTTTATATGGTCCAGTTTAATTGACCACAGATCATACGTTGTAGCAATTGAATTTACTGTTTTATAGTTTATTGATGAAAAGGTATGGTGATAATGATACAATAAAACATTATATTGCCAGATGGCAATACAATGCAATTACCTTTAAACTAACAGGCATGTTTTTGTGTCGTCATCTGCCAGCTTAAATGCAGGGATGATTTTTTTCACCCTGCTGGTATGAGCAGTGGTGTGAGCAATGCAAAGGCTGCGCTGAACAAACATCATCATGATTTAATCTAAAGTTTTTCTCATCAACTCTTGTTTTCATTTTCTGCCTGTAACTTATCACTACATCATGCAAGACTGGAGGAAATGAGAATTAGTCGCAGGCTGATGTTGTGTTTACTGAATAAAATACAATCGCAGCAAACCAGTCTGCTCAGAGGAAATTACAGTTTATGAATTGACAGGGAAGAAGACAATCTATGTGAATCGTCAACTGAGTGACACCTTGAATCATTCAAATGCATGTTCCCAAAAAGATGTGTTCAGTGAGATCTGTTAATGCACTTTGTAGGACTTTTGCATGTCATCTTCCACATGCAAACGACAATGTGTATCTTAGCTGGTCTTTTAATTTTTCTTGTTTTTATGGTTCACTTATAGAATATATTAACATACTTTTTATTCCTTTGGTGTAGTTTATTTTGGGTTCTTTTTTTGTATTTTATATTCTTTGTTTTGAAGTTTTATATTTGATTTTTTTTGTTTGCTCTCGGTTGTCTGTCTGTCTTGGCCAGGATTAAAAAGATATTTTTCATTTAAATATTTTCTTTTTTTGTTAAATAAAGGTTAAATGAAATGAAATCAATGTATTTACAATATAATGACACACTGACACACATTAGTGTTTAACCACATTATTGTTGCATTTTTTGCCATGAATCAAATAAGTATGATTAATACCCACTGAGTTGTATATGGTAGTAGTATATAGTAGTATATAGTGTAGATGAAGATAATTCACTAAAAAGCCAATAGTCATAATAAATGTTGCCATTGTAAGTTTCTGGTGTTGCAATATGTTACATTTTTATATTTCATATGTAGCAGATGTAGTTTGGGTGTCACTGGTCTTCAACAGTCTCACACCATCGATCCTCTCCTCCTCCTCTTGATGATAGTCAACTTATATATGTGTAATCTGAACTATGTCACTTCAGTAATGTTGATATACTGCATATTAATGACAACAGCAGCTAAAAAGCCTTAAATCGCAGATATGTTATTAGCAGGCTCAGGCCTTCTCACGTCAACACGCTAAAATAAACAACACATCCACTTATCAGCTTGGTTGTGATGAAGGTTGACAGCTGATCTGTATTTGTATTTCTTAGTAGCAAAAATACATCAAAGTCGGATGTTTTCTTTAGATCTGTTATGACGGGCCATTAATGGACATTTCCACACAATAACATCCAGGAAATTTAGTTATGAAAATATCTGCCAACATTAAGAAAACATTTCCTAGACCCAGAAAAGTCAACCAAAGCACAACTTATAGGCTTTTGGAGAGGGATATTTTTTCTTTCATTCACGACTCTTTATTTACAAGAGTAACTTAGAAAACCAGAGGCAAAATCCTAAATGTAGCAACTTCTGATTAAAGCAAAAGATATGATATGTTTTTATAGTGAATATATGGCGTGGGATGTTTTCTTTAAAAGAGGCCTTATTTTAGTTATTAATTACTGCTTTACCTAAAGTTATAAATACAGGATTAGAGTGGTGTTTTCTAGTGAAAGTGGCAAGTCATATTCAAGGACTTTCAAGTTTTTTTCACACACCCTCATTTTTTTAAAGAATTGAATTGTTTTCTTCACAAGTGTCTATCTCACTGTTAAGAGCCAGAAAAATCACTGATGCTAAATCTGCTCTGGTGTGAGTGTTTTGCAGGCAAGCGAATCATCCAAGCGCAGACTATTTATCAGTATTTACTGACCTGTTGGTACGCCAAGCTCATACTGCTCATAAAATGTTAAAGCATTTCCCTCTCAAGCTTATTGAAGCATTTTTCTGAAGGGCCAAGTGAAAAAATGTCTGATTTTTAAGGTATTCCAGTACTTAAATGTCTGAGTGCAAAATTCAAGTACTTCAAGCACCTCAAGCACCTTGTACATACCCTGGATAAGCATCTGTGACACTGAAACTGCAGCTGGAGCATTTTCATCCTGTTAATATGTCTGAGGGCCTGAAATTCAGTCATAGAACTCACTTAAAATGTGGCTATAAAATGTTTCCAGGTATGACAAGAATGCACTATGAGAAAAACTGATATTGGTACAAAGAAACTGACAAGTTTTTTCTGAGTATTTTATTTAAATAGTATGAGAGAGATTTAAAGGGACAGTTGTGGATTTTTGAAGTCAGGCTGTATGAGATACTTATATATAGTCAGTGTAGCTGGTAGTCGGCGCACTCCTGGTTTGTAGAAATGCACCCACAGGGGTTGATTTAAAAACATATTTTTTGCCATTTTAGAAAATTACCAAAATCAATTTCAGTCAAAGCGGATGTTATATTTAGAGTACTTTCACTGCTTTACCTCGCCATCACACAGCCTTTTCTTCTAGCACTACATCTCTCTCCCACCGCTGGTCAGCTGCTTCGGTCAGATAGTGCTGTTAGTGGCTGCTAAGCGATCCAACTGAAGCTAAACTTCATGTTGAAAACACTCTCAATTTTAAATTGGTGAAAACGTGTTGATATCCTTCTGTACAACATGGTAATGGTAATTTTTCAGTATAAACATGTATTATAATGAACAGTTCACCCGAATTGTTTGCATGTGCCAACTGTTCGATCAGACACAACATATTGTCCTGATCTATCATCATTAGTCAGATCAAAGCAGAAGCCATTTTTGACTTACATAACTTCCTTCAGTTAACATGCAATCCGTCTGCCAAAAAGAGCGTCACTAGATATTTTTAGCTTCTGGTGTCATGAATTTCACTGAGTCTCTTCCCAGCAGATCCCTGCAGACTGGTGGTCATCTCAATAAGTCAACAAATATAATCAGCTTTTCCAGTTATGCCTTTTTAGATCTGAACAAACAAATCTAGACACGACACTAAACAGCACCCAAAAGCTCTCAGGCTGATAAAAACCACATGAGCAAAAGAGTTCAGATAAATCTGTCAAATATTATCCACTACGCCACTCCTTATTGCACAGTTTATTAATAATATGTACATTTAGCACATATAAACAGCCTTTTTAGGGAAATAAGACATTTTCTCCTGTAAATATGGAAAAGTACCCATGAAAGTTTCATACATGTGGCAAGAAAAGAATTCTCGTGACGATACCACAAAAGACAAGTGAAAAAACTTTCTTGTGGGGGGGACAGTTTGTGCATCCTGTCAAAAATGTGGATATCCAACTCGTCACATTGCATTGAAGTGAATTTTCTGTGTCACCTGCCAAACCACCTCCAAACACCATAACAGGAGCTTAAGTTGTTCCATAAGATGACTCACATTATGTCTTCATAACATTTCTCGAGTGAATCTGAAAGTGTTTGCAGCTGCGCCTTCTGTTTCCGCTGAAGAAGTTTACATTTTTGGATGTGAATGGAAGAATAAAGGAAAACTTAACCTTCAGTTCCTGGTAACAGATTCTAAATATTTACATGCTGGGCAGGACAAGCTGTTGTATGGTTATTCAGCCGTAATTTGATGCTTCAGATCTTCATTATTTCTGATCCCCCGTCAAGTGAACGGTGGTCCTCTGGCTCTGTGTTTACTTTTTACCAGCGAAATGGGGTCTGATGTGATTTGAATCTTCCATCATGACCACTGAAGCTTAAAGGAAACCATCTAAATGGCTTTTTTAAGGTTTCAGAAATCATTACTGTATGCACTATGGAAAAAGTTTGCTTGAGCACAGAAATTTGGACAATGTGCATGTTCAGCGGGCATAATGTTTATGTATAATGTCTGACATGTTAACATTTGCTAATTAGCACTAAATACAAAGAACAGCTGAGCTAAATGGCATTGTCATGGTGCAGGTTTATTCAGTGCTATCATGTGTAGTGTTAGTGAATGCAGGCCCAGGCCTGACCCCTCCACCAACAACTTCCGTAACCAAGGCCAGATTATAAAATACCCCTGTTGGCTTGACTCATCCTTTTGGCGCCTGCCTTCTCTTCCTGTTGTGACTGGTTATGGTTTGTGTTACAGGTATGTAGTTGAACCCTTGAACCTTGTTTTTTTTTAAGAATGAACGATAGGCTGGTTTGTTATGGAGTGTACAATAAAGATGAATAGTTCTTTGGCGATCAGATGCTGTGGCGTCATCGCTGCCATCAGCCTTATGTACTTTTATCTTTCTGTCTCAGACCTTTTCTGCTCTACCTTTGCAATCTTTGGCTCCATTATCCATCTCATTTGTATTAACATTTAAATTACTCCCCTCTTTTTGTCTTGATCTCATTCATTACCCACTTGACCTCTCTTGCTTGGCCTCTGACATTACATGATGGACTGACCCACTTGAAGGGGTGGGGTGAGGGGTGACAATGGCCAGTAGGCCTACCATTGCACCTGCCTGACAGTTTTGGGTAACCCGTAACCAGATGGGCTGTCCCAAAATCAGCTGGGCCACAGTCAATTGGTCTGTCTTTCTTTTTCCTTCATATTTTTTGTTCAACATTGCTGGTGGTAGTCTTGCAGCCCACAAGGTGGGCCAGTCCATCCGGCATTTGCCAGAATTGCCCTGGGGCCAGTCCGAGCCTGGGGATATTAATAGGGAGGCTGCAGATCTGAAACTTCTCCAGTATGCCAAGCATGTAGGGAAACTACAGTAGCTGAAGTGAAAATGTGATTGGTCCTATGGAACAAGTGCTTGGGTTGTCTGCTCTGAGCTATTGTAAAAGAGGACCCACATCGATATAAACTGCATTCAAAGGAAACAAAACACAACAATTCTTTATTTCAAGTGGTTATAAACTATGAAAACATAGTTATGCATATTTCATTTAATTTTTTGCTAACAGATGCCCCTAAATCCTACACACTGGACATTTAAAGTTAATTATTAAAACTTTAAGCATACGGAAACAAAATAAAAACAGTATCTGAGAAAGGTATTTTCATTGTGTCCTTAGACAAGGTCAGGAGCACAGTAAATTGTGGTGGTGTGCGTGTGAATGTCTATACCTAATCCCCGGGTGCTTTTTAACCATGAGACTTGCTGCTTGATGCCACTTCATGTCCACAGGAAGAGCAGAGGTTAAACTAATGGACAATCCCCTGATGCAGCATTTCATGTATAACACATTGCAATCAAATGTGGGAACAAGATCCTACATCTGTATCTCATATTTTAACAGAGACAGTTGATATCCATGAAATCAATACCGGAGAAGCTCTCAGCAGTGTAATGTAGTGATGAGGCTTCAAGCTATTCATGAGTTTTCAGAGAGTCTGTCCATATCAAATCTCAATTTAAGCTGTCCCTGGACATTTACATAATAGACCCACTGGACTTTATACTTCAAGGACAAAAATTCCAGTTATATGTTCAACAGATGGAGGTGAGCGAGCTCTCATGCAGAAAGATAAGCCCAATTCTAAAATGTGTCAAAACACAGTCTAAGCTAACAGAGAAGATGTTTGCATGCATGTTGACATGGAGACCGATTATTACCCCTGGCCACATGCTGGCTCCTGAACAGATCAGAAAGGAAGTATCAACTTAACTCCTTTAAAAGATACTTGACCTTTCCCTCACACTTAAACAGGGGTGTAATTATTAAAAAATAAAAGCAGTTACACATTAAAAGATCCACCAATACAAATAAAAATCTTTTAAGTCTTATACTAGGTAAAAATAGACAAACATTAGTAATCAAGTCAAGTTCAAAATCAAAAGCACCCATGTTGACAGATCAGTTCCATTTCACTGTTTGGTAGAAAATGTATAGCAATTGTCTCATGTTATTAGGATATGGTGAGACAACTGTTTTCAGTCAAAGAAGTTGCAGTAATGAGAGGAAAAGAGGAGAAAAGAAGAAAATAACCCCAAGAATAAAAAAAACAAGAGAGAATGAGTAAAGGGGAAGAAGAAAGTTTGCATTAATTGATTTTTTTGTTTATTGGTAGCAGAGCAGTAAGCTAACACAACACATATTATCACCATATAAAATATGACATTGTTAAAATATGAAATGTATTGTTAACACATTAGCAAACACTTGCCTATTTAAGCATCCAGAGGAAATGCAGCAACATTTGCATTCATTTAAAGTTGTGTTTCTGTCCATATGATGAATGTTAATTAAATTCTCACTCTTATTTTGGTCCCAACTGGCTTTTAAGCAGCTAAATACTCCAAATAGGTCAACAGCTGGTAAACATACTATTTCAAATGTTTTGTGTTGGCCATGTAGCATGTAGTTGATAAGAGCTTTTTCCACTGAAAGCAGCCTGTTGAGACTGGAAATCATGCTGATCCCAAAACAGTTGCCGGTGGTTATGTGGGTGGTGTCTGGAATATTCTTTTTCACCTCTTAAAGTGCACACATCATGTTAGTAGGTCATGCTGAGTGGTGGCTCTGTTTTTCAGAACATTGTCGATGCCGCAACGATGTGCTGAAAGACTCCAAAATGTTAAACTATATGCCATGACAGACAGGCAAAGTTAACAAACAGCTGATGAACACATTTTGCATCTGAGGAACTAGATAACTAGTTGGTCGAGACCCAAAACCAAGCTAAAACAGAGTAAAAATTCGATATATATAGTGTTGATGATTACATGTGAACAGCAGGTAACAGTTTGTGTGATGAGGAGGAGCGCATTGGGCCACGAGGGGGGGCGACCGCCCCCCCTTCGTGGCCCAATTGTTGAAAAACGCGTGCTAAAGTGCCCCCTGGGAGCCAAAACGCGCATTAAAGTGCCCTCTTGGGAGCCAAAACGCGCGCTGAAGTGCCCTCTTGGATGCCAAAACGCGTGCTAAAGTGCCCCCTGGGAGCCAAAACGCGCGCTAAAGTGCCCTCTTAGGAGCCAAAACGCGTGCTAAAGTGCCCTCTTGGACGCCAAAATGCTATATGTGCCCTTTTTTTCCTTTTCGCCCCTGCCCTTCAAAAAGTCTGTGCACGCCACTGGTTCTGAGATTAAGTAGGGCCTATCAATGAATAATTTTCTCCATAAATATGACCTGTTGTGTCATTTGCTTGAGTATACAGAGTATTATAACATCTGTTCCTTAAGCCAAAGGCAATTTTCAGTTTAAAAAAATCAGATTGAAAAGTTCAGATTTGACTTTGAGAGGACAATTTTCTCTTTATAACAAAATCTATCCCTCTCACCTCCAGGATACAGATAACCTGCATTTTTCCAAAAGCACATTAGTTCCATCCATGATGGATCCTGAGACTCACCGAATGACATATTAATCACCTTGACCTGCCAGGAGTATTTTGGCACTTTGACGTCTGCCTCCGGTCATCAGTTATTATCTGACTGTTTTCTCTCCTTCTTCCTCTTAGGCCAAAATTCTTGTCTTCTTAGAGATTTGGTGATCCGACTCCTACATCTCCTGACAGTTACCTCAGCACCTTCCAGTTGTTGCTGGTAATATCTAGCAGAGCCAGGGAGCAGATGGGAAGGGGGAGGAATCACTGCTCCATGTCCCTCTGATTAGAAACAGACACCGTGGATGTTTGCACCTCTCACGCTGCAGGGGCTGGAGGAGCCAGCGGCTGCATGGCAGAGTTATTCCATTCACATTAAATTTCCAACTTTTTATTGGCACAATTTTCACACACAAGCAAGCTCAATATTTTCAACTAGAAACCTGACTTTTTGTAGCTCTATGCTGTGCAAAGATTTTAACACATGCTCTTCTTGGTTGCCAGTGGTTCACTAATAGCACTCAAGAGAGGAAATACTTATTTTCTGCCATGGCTCCTCTAAGCTTGCAGCTGCCCACATGATGATCATCTTCATTTTATTCAATTAAATGAGCTAAAAATACGGTTTTACCACCATTGACTATGCATTTTCCTCTCCAATTTACCTTCGACAAGTAAGAGCTAAATGCTTCTGTCCCTCGCAGTGTGCACATTTCTCAATGTTTAGAAGTCATGTTTTCCCCTCTAATTAGCAGATTTTACTTTCATGAAATGCAGCCTCCTGCTGCAGCTAATTTGAAGTCAAAGCACCAATAACACTTGTCTGAGGCGCTGTTATGAAACCAGAAAAAAAAAACCAACAAATTTACAATTTGAAAAAACTTGAACTTCTAAAGTAAATTATTGAAGTAGGACAGCAAAATAGAAACACAAAGTGGAATAACGGTGTAGTGGCCGCTGTGGTTAATGCTGCAATTTAATTTATAATAATTCATTTATTAGCTTATTTGTCAATCAGCATAATCTGCAAGACACCTAGCATTTATAGTGTAGTCTTACTTTTGTGTATCCCTCTTTATACACACACCACACACATGCAGTAAAGTGGTAGTACACATCCCATACTTGCTTGTGTGTTTTATTTATGATCAACAGTTTACGACAACAAAGGAAATATGTCACATTTTATTTAATTTTTTTTCAAGTTCAACATTTTGGTACATCAATCATTTACAGATAACACAAATGACGTACAACATGTTAATTTTTGTTTCCCCCTGCTTTTGGTCTTTCTGCTAAGCTAGGCCAACTGCTTCCCTGCTAGCTCTGCAATAAACACAGATATACTGTAACTCAAAATGTTGTAGCCTACTGCTCCTTTAAATTGGACATAGTTAATGTTGGCGCTGATGCCTGCCCATCCGGAGCAACTTGGGGTTCAGTGCTCTTGCTCAAGGACACTTTGACAGGAGGAGCTGAGGACTGGACCGTTAACCTTGTGATCAACTGACGACCTGCTCTGCCTGAGCCACAGTTTGTTTTTCCACATCTGCTTCATCATATGTAGGCTAGGATTTAGACCAACTCAAAAATACTAAGGCATATTGATTTAATTACAATATGTTTAAAAGTACATCAAATGTATTAAGAGCTGATATATGAGGGGGGCTTTGTTTTAACACTAAAAGTAAAAGTTATAAGAATAGGATGAAACATCTGTTTTATTCTGTAACATCTGCAAGCTAATAATTCCAATTGTATTATATTTTCTCACCTAGTGGAACCAAATCAATTAGTCATGCCGTGTAACCTTGAATGTGTCAAGAAATCTTTGTTTTTCTCACGTCTCATGGAAAACGTTGAACATATTGATTTATTGAGTGACTGGCAACCAAGTTTAACAACAGCAAAACTATATCAAAACACCTTTTTAAAAGTTCTCACAAAACTCGTGCAGTACAATCCAACTCTCATGCTGAGTACTTGAGTAACCATACACATGCATTTTCATTGAAACCTTACTACTTAAATTCCCTCTGTGTAGGATTTTTGGGAATGTATGAGCAGAAATTTAGTGTAGTGTAAAATCATAAAATTAGTGTGTTTTCGTTATCTCAGAATGAGCTGTCTGTATCTACATAGGCTGCAGGTCCTTTACTACAGAGTCCTCCATGTTGTATCGCCATGTTTCTACAGTAGCCAAGAATGGACAAAGCAAACTTTTTTTAAAAAATTTTTCTGGTTTTAATCACTGTGTCCATTTGTTTTGGAGAGAAAGACACCTTGATAATTCCACTCCTGGTAAAAACCTCCTAAACATCCTGGACAACCAGGAGAAGTTTCAGCTGATTGTAATCTTTAGTCCTCAGTGTTAGGTACCTCTAAATCCCCTTAAATAAAAAAAAATTGCATGTTTTTGGGAAGAACGGAGCATGCAATGGGATAAATCAGACTTGGATTATAATACAGAAGTTGTATGAGAGTTTGTAAAAGGATGTTTTGATTTAGTTTTGCTGTTTTTACACATTTTCCCCAATCAATCAATAAATCAGTGTGATTGTTTTGTGTGCAGGCATGCGAGAAAAACAAAGGTTTTAACAAATTATGACAAACTGATAAACAAATGGTCATTTTGCAGGTGAAATATTCCTTTGTCAGCTGGATCTTTTGCATTGTGTCCTGTTTCTGTCTGTCTGAAAGGTCCTCCAAAGCTTTTTGTTTAATTAAACCACTGCCTCTCTGAGTCCTCTTGACTTTCCAATACATCATCATACTAAAATAACTTTTTCAAATTGTATTTACTGTCTTGCATGATTAAGTTAAAATAAAACAAACAGACAACAGATGCAGACTTTCAGTACCTGCAGCAGTTTTGCAATAAGGCTGACCCAGGCAGCCAGTTAAGGAGGACAGAGATGAAAGGAAACATACAGTATGAAGGCATGTTACTTTAGGGAGTGTACCTAAAGAGCATAAAGACAACAGTAACGAGACAGATGTTGGCAGCTGTTCCTGACCATGAACAAAATTCATGCTGTGTTACTCTGACCACCCGTACAGTATAAAATACAGCCTTGACAAGGGAATGTAACTATTTGCCTGTAAGTCAGACAATACCCTGAGTGTCAAATCAGAAACAGGTGAGACCAGGTGAAACAGAGAAATCCAGTGCATGTGATTCTTTTTTTTTTTTTTTTTTTGCTTCATTACTCCTGTCATCCTATCAGCTAGAAAGATAGTCTCTGTATAATGTCTGCATTCGGATTTCAGGTTATTTTAGCTCATATCATGCATTTTGCAACCAGAATAGCATAGGCAGTGATACTCAGTGGGAGTGGGGTGGGAGGGCAGAGAAAACTAATAAAGTAGATACAGTTTAATTAAAGGGGTCATCAAGACACACTTTTCTGAAAAGTCTAATGAATTTCAGATGCTATCACAATACTTTGAAGCACGAACTACTTAAAAAAATATGGACGAAGTTACCCAACCTGTCTAAGCAGTCAGTGAGGAGAATAAACAAGCACAAGAAACAAGGGACTGTTTGTAGTAAGAATATTTTGCAATTAAAATCAGCTGGATGTGTTGTTTCTTGCTGCGTGTTAATGTCCTGTAGTCATATCCTGATGCAGCTGGCATAAACAGTGCAAAAGATCCACACTGCTGATGTTGCAGTTTGTAAGTCTGGATGAAGAGTAACTGTGAGCATACAGGGAAAGTAAAAGTTTATCATGTATGAATGACTAAGTCACATTACATGGTTGGTGTGGTTAGCAATTAGCTTAGTTCACTTGAAACTGTGCGCTTAAAGGAAACCTAATGGTGTAGAAGATTGGATGTGGGGGAGTTAGAGAACGGGCTTGGTGCAAGAAAGTCATGCATACCCGATACAAAACTCAAACGTATTTAAAGTGACTGGAGAACTGTTTGTTTCATTGCACCACACTGTACAAAGTATCTTCAATTTATTCTTATATTCCGAATACAACTTTAGAGAACTGTGGCACATGGCAACATAGAAATTGAACAAGTTTAGAGCAATTGGAGACAAGCCTAATCAATTCAATTACTTTCAACCCATGTGAGTGTGAATTGCTATTTCCTGTCAGGTTAAACTTGCACTGATCAAACAGAAACATGGAGTTAATCACATTTAGGACCCTGAGATGAATCTGGGGTATTTGAACCAGCAAGTGAACCAATTTGGGCCATAAGAGGGAATCCAAACCTCCATGTATGGATAGTTTCATTTACTTACATAAATATTATCTGACAGCATAAAACAGTCACAGTTGTGGTGAATTACTTTATGGAAAGCTCAGTCATATGTTTTCAGGAACATTTAAAGCATTGTATTCCTGTGACATATTGCACATAAAAATAGTTCCTTCAGCTTGAGTCATATTTCAGTCAGATGTTTCAAATAATGAAAAACACATACTACTAGAGAATATCTGACTGACATAACAGCTTTGTATTTATATAGTGAAACACAAGATGAACACTTTTAAGTTCTTTTGTTTAATTTCCAACATGGATATCATATATAAATCATAATATTTCTATTTAAGGTCAATAACCTTATTTGTCCTCTGACCTGACATTTTAAATGAGCACATTGGGTTATAATGAATCAGACTGTTCAACTAATTGACTGGAGCAGCAACTGGAATCTGCAACGACTTGCCTTCAAATGCTACAACGAATACACATAAAAGGAGGAACTGAGTCATCATTAGCAATCTTTAAAACTGGATAGGTAAATATCTGGAATTATTTTGCTTTATCTCACGCCAAGGAACAATTCCCGGTCCAGTGTGTAGGATACAGGGGGATATACTGTCACAAATGGAATATAATATTCATAACTTTGTTTTCATTGGTGTATAATCACCTGAGAATATAGCTGTTGTGTTTTTGTTACCTTTTAGAATGAGCTGTTTATATCTACATTCACAGCGGGTCCTCATCTATGGAGTACGTCATGTAGCTCAAAAAAGAACAAACCAAACAATAGCTGTTTAGGGCCATTCACATTTTCATGTTGGCCACGTAGTGCTCCTACATCAGCGTTTCCCAAACTTTTCCTCTAGTACCACTTCTCCTGCATGTTTTAGATGTCTCCCTGCTGCAACACAGATGAATTAAATGATCAGCTGGTTATAAAGCAGCTTCAGGAGTTGATAAGGAGTTGATCATTTGGATCAGCTGTGTTGGAACAGGGAGAGATCTGAAACATGCAGGACAAGAAAAACAAGTGGTTCTCAAGGAGAGATTTGGGAAATGCTGTCCTACACACTTGAGACATAAGAGAAGTTTCAATTTGTTGCAGTCTGCAACCTCACCATTAGATGCCATTACACACACATTAGGTGGACACAAAGGCAATTCAGAATAAATACTACTAATGCTCAGTGTCTGCTGGATATATAAATGGGCAAAAGTCTGCAGAGTTTTCTATAAAACTTTTCTATAACATGTCATTGTTGTATTAACAGCTTATCTCTGCTTCTCCAAAGTGGCCAAATATATATATATATTTTAGATTGCAGACTTTAGGGTGTGCAAGCACAAGGAGGTGAGAAACTTTTGTAAGGTATTTAAAGTTAACATTTTGGGATGAGAGGCTGAGCCTGTTAGAAAAGATGATCTCTGTCAATAGGCATGGTGCAGAGAGCAACAGGGTTTTATACAAATTAATAGTGCAAAATTATCCAAATATTGTGTAAGGGAAAAAGTACAAACAGAGACATTCAAACTTGTTTCCATTATTCTTCATTATACAGTATCAAGCCCTCAGATGAACTGCTGCTTTCAATCACACCTGATATGTGGAGGCTGATAGCAAGTTAAGAGGCAAGAATTAAGAAGGCAATTAAACGCTCTTATTGAATGAAAACCTTCTACTGGGAATAAATGGGCAGCCAGAAGGTCAAAACTCTGAACTGCTTCACAGAACTGACTGTAACATGTCAGAGCTGCCACAATAAACAAGTTAATATTATTTATTTACTTACATGTGTATTACAATACTTAATATCCTAATAGCCTGGGATGGAGGTGATGAACTGTTTGGAAATGCTAAGAGGATTGATGCTACAATCCCAAGCCTTGCGTTCGCAGCGACTCTGGTGGCCTTGCTAATCATATCACAGCACTAATGAAAAGGCCTTTTGAACTAGGAAGGCACAGCCGGAAAGCTGGGTGTTAGTCCACGGGTGGTCCATTCCCTCTTGGCAGCCATTCAGGCCTCGGGAAAGGTTGAAATCTGATTATATTCCCACTTTAATCTCAATAAACAGACATAAACGAATTGAAGCTGGCTCTAAGTGCTGGCCATGGGAGAAATAAAACTAGAATTACCTTGATCAGGATATGGAAAGCAAAACAAGGTAAAGAAGACCATGTATTTCTGCTTTATACACTCACATTAATCTCTTTTTTTAAAATTGTATATACCCAAACAATGTATTTTAACTGTAAATAATAGATGATAATCAGTTTTCTCAGGTCAGGATTCCTCTCAGGGCAGTGACCTCCGAGTCATGCCGTTAAAAGATTAAAATATGTGCTGCTAAGCTTGGGGTGGGGGTGAGGATGGAGAGCTACATGACTTCCTCACATGCCTTACAGATTCAAAACACACAAACAAGCATGAGTTTAACTGTGGCTGAGGTGTTGGTGATAGTTTTTGTATTATGCATTTCCTCTCTGTTGATGATTATATTGGTTCAAGATTTAGAGGAAAATAAATAAGTAGCTTTGTATCAGCCTATTAAAAAACAATGCATTGTTATAGATTAAAGCAGTTGTTTCCGCCCTCTCTGGTTGTGACCACTTGATAAAAGAGAGGGGTCCTACTGCCCTTTCTCCAACATTTCTATGAAACAGATATTTCTTTGTTAAACCTCTTAGTTAAAAAAAAATAAAAATAAAAATATGTGTCAAGTTAAGATTCTTAATTTTTTCTCTCCCATTATTATTCTTACTTTTTTCTGGGTGAAATTTTAAGATACCGTTTTTATGCCATTGTAAAGAATTTGTCTTTCGGTCAGAGTGTTTCAGGATAACAATGCCTCCATCCACAGGGCACAAGCAGTAACTGTATGTCTTGATAAGTTTGTAAGAAATATTAAAGGGGCCCAAAATATATATAATACTATAAACCTGTCCCTACATGTTAAACAAAGCCAAACAAAGGCAAACAAAACTAAAGAGTTACAGGGGAGAGGTAATGGTTCGCTTTTGAGGGAGGTAATTTTAACCACAGGAGTGGAGTTGCAAGGTGATGTGTTGATATATGATATATTCTGTTTATTTACATTAATACGGATGTTTTTGTGTGTTGTTTTCTGTTTCCATCGAGGACCACTTTGGAAACAAGTACATTTGGTAACGCTTTCAAGTGCTATCCTCTGGGATTTTTTTTATGTCATGATACTTGTGAAAGTTGTTATGCAGCAAAACTCCTGAAATTCCAAATAAATTTCAGATGAAATTAAAAAAAAACCCAAGTCACACAGTGAGGACATGGCAACAATGAAACTCCAGCTGTTCTCTAACTTTATTAAATGAATCTGCTGCAGTTGGACTGAGACAGGGTTGGTCCTCTTGCCGTGCTCTCCCGTGACTGAGGCTTGGAGAGGAGCCTTTCAGCCCATGCTGAGCTGATTGAAGACAAGCTTCACCTGGTTCTCCCCCTGATTGCAGCATGTGGAGGGGGGAAGTGCTAATCAGCTACTAAGATCTCCAGCTGGCATCTGGTTCTACAGGGCTGTTGTTCCCTGCACTGGCTCCATCTCCTGGTGTCTGTTGATTAAAAGTGTTGTCCAAAGTCTGTGGCCCTCAGCTTGACTTCCAAAATATACTATTTGTGGCCCAGCATACAATATTAGTTCATCAAGCAATATCACTTTGCATTTTACCCCTTCATCTCATAATAGCAGGACAATCATACAGTTTGCATGCATTAAGCAGAAACTATGCAGTCAGAACAGATGTGTTTTCATAAACAGACAGTAAACTAGCAAACAGAACAGTTACCTAACAGCAGAAATTTCCTGCTCGGAAGCAGACATGGAAACAGCAAAGGGGCATTGGGCCGCTGAGAGGGCCGCTGCTTTCAAAGGCTTTGTAAGTTGTATATTATTTCACTGAACAATGAAATAATTTAGTTGCATTTTTCTCATTTGCATGGGATTTAAAACTTTAAAAAAAAATATTTGATGCAAGAAGCAGCTGGGCCCTACAATTTTTTCATATTATCTGATCTGGCCCCCATTTCAAAACTTTTGCAGTATACCCACCTGTCAGCCAAAAAGCCATATCTAATAGTATACCCACAACACCAACTACCACTACACCACTGCGAAGTATAAAGCAACATAAAATAAAAATAATTAGTAAAGTACATGCAAACAGTAATTAATAACATTACTTGAGTAAATGTACCCAGGTGATTTCTACCATCATCAAAACACCAAATAATGCCATTTCTAATGGACGTTTTCATCCTTGTATACTTGTAAAATGAATGCTTCTTCTTCATCTTCAGGCTGCTCTGGAAGCTCGTGATGCATTTCATGTTGGCATTTTCTTAATTTTTAACTGTTACCCAATTGTCTTTTAATATAATGAGCATGAAATCTACACTGACCACTAGATGGCAATGCAAAATCACTCTAGTCAGTGCACATGGGAGTGAGCTGTGCTGTACAAGAGTCGAGTTCATTTAGCTTTCCAACACAGCTGTGAAGTATAACAAGGACGCTGACTTTAAATAAAGAACAATACAACAGAATTACTGTTCTCTATGGATACAATGTTGCATGCATTTTCATTTTTTTAATGACTGTCATAATAAAACCACAACTTTCTGTGAGGTTTCACCGATTTATTCTTTTGTTAATGTTTGTGCAAGGATAAGAGTTACAAAAATCTACAGACTAGACATGATAATATATCCTGTTCCTATCATACAATGTTATTTATACAAGTATCCTTTAACAGTATGTATATATTCAATCCAATGTACCTATTACACTTTAAAGATATATTGATCATCCTTATAAGAGACGACAAACACCACCAACAGTAAACAAGTTCATCTAAACACCCACGCAGTCCGAACGGACCGTGTGCAATCTAGATATTATGTAAGCTTCAATGATACTGATGTGCTATATCATGTTTCTAGTACAACTTCATCAAAATGAAAACACAGAACTTACAAATGCAGCACAGTTCCCTGTAGTGTTTTAAGTGCATTAGTCACTTGAATTGTAGGAGAACGTTTTACTTCTTTACTGAGGTAACACAGCTAATCTTTTTATATAGAGAGATGACTACATTATAAGAACATTTTGCTGATTTTCATCCTTGTTTCCTTGTATTAGTGATAGGGGTGGCATGTCTATAATGTCCACAATAACTGTAAATGCTTTCTGTGTGACTGTAACCCTGCAGCCTGGTGTATTTCTGATATCCACTGACCTGTTTTGAGATTAATGATTGAAGGAAAAATAATAATTTTGTTTATTAAGATGTTAATTTTGCAACATCTTGCCAGTACTGACATGCAGCAAACACTATGAGTTTATCAAATATCAGAGTCACAATATGGATTTGTAACAGTCCTGGTTCACTGCTGATGAAATGCAACAAAAAGTATCTCAGGTTGTTGCTGAGTATGCTGCTCCACTGCTACCAGTAAACCTGGCCCAACCCCGGTTTTTCACCAGTGATGCTGCCACTGCTGTTTAGATGAGCGACTACTAACCAGTTAAAACCCATTACAAGTTCTACTGAGACTATTTCTCTGAGACTTCTTAATCTTGTTCTTGTGGAAAAAATTATTGGAGCGATTCAAGTAAAAAATTGGACGACATTTCATTTAAAGCAAGTTTACAAAGATTTAGTTTTTGTATAATTGTAGCATTTTTGCTTTTTTTTCCAGATAAATCTGTAAAAGAAAAATTATCTGAACCTAGTAAATAATGCTGCCATCTATGAGATGCTTTCAGTCTTTTGTAATCAATATCCACAGGTTACTCTGGTGTCAGTCATTTAAATGCAGCAAGCACCTGCCACCTATTATTTATTTATTCTTTTTACACAAATATGTTTTTTCAAATAGTGACTTTGATATAGATGTAATTTCCTTGGAGTCAGGATCTAGTGGCCATTAGAGGAACTGCAACTTAATGCTTCCCTACCCTAGTTTTACCATTCAGCCATGGGTTGTGTCTGAAATCACCCCCTTGCCTACATCTCCTCATAAAACAGACTCTCAATAGTTTACTCGATTGTGAACACTGAATTGGGGTTTCAAACGCTTTTTAACAGGCATCATTTTTTTTAATCACTAGCAGGTGTGGTGTATGGATGTATTATTTGATCAGGATACCATACGCCTAGATGCACCTGTAGAGAACACCAGGAATGATTTCTAAAACAGTACCTCTGGTTCCCTTATCTTAACGTCAGTGATTTTTGATTAGAAGCATTAAATACGGTCTGTGGTTAACACTAGCTTCAGATACTTCAAAGGTTTTGCTGTATGACATAAAATACATCAGTAATTACCTCACTCGCAAACTTTGAAGTTTGTATTTATCTTTAAAAAGACAGTTGCTAACAAGTGGCTAAATGAGACTGCCAAAATGCACCAAACACGGATTTACAGCCTTGTCATGGTGGCGACGTGATGGTAGGGTAGTTTGTTTTAGCCTAGCATTAGATTTTTTTTACTTGTGACGACTGTGTTTAGGCTTAAAAAATCCCAAAAGTGGTGTCCATTTGCGAATATTATCTTGCTGAACAAAACATGTAAGTATCATAAACACGTGTTTACCACAGAGCTTATTTTCTGCAATGATCCAAAATCCAGTGGAAAAATCCCATAGGCTTTTTGACGAGGGAACCTGGGCGCCATTAGCTTCCAGGTCCACCTACACAAAAAGGTGAGCCTATTCTATTCAGTCCAATCAGAATTGCTCAACTGGCACAGACAGCATAAAAGTTTCTAGGTTCTGGTTTACTTCCACGGTATGTAGCCCACTGAATGAGTGCTATACTATTTCTCCAACTGCGGCCGCCCACAATTTCCAGCTCAGTCCAGACTCCACATTGAGATTTCATCGCACATTTTTAAAATTGCTTTCTCGGCTCAAAGAAAGTTTTACAAACATAAAACATCCCTGGATTGAAAATGTATAAAAGAAGAGTCCAAATTGACCTTGTTTGCAGTTTGAGGTGTCCCATCAACAGTTTTACAGACTTCTCTTTTATAATGGTATTCTATTTTTAGATGTAAGGCTAAGCTGGGTTCCTTAGGGCTTGGTAAAGCATCACACAACTGTTACTGACGTATTGAATTGTAGGACTGTTGGCAGAAACATCAATCCCGCAGGAACAGCACCGGGCTTTGAAGCCAATTTGACAAAGAGGCCAAACAATGGAATTATATCATGTGATACCCTACGGCCCATAAATACTTTTTCTCATCGACTTGCACTGTGAAAGAGATGTCTGTAAATCAGTCAATTGGAGCATCAAAACCCCAATGAAAAGACTCATTTGACTATCCAGATCTAATAGATTCAGTAGACTTTTGAAAGTCTAGAGGTGCACAATTAAATCATTTTATCCCCATTCAAGTTAGCGGAGGGCTAAACTGGAGGTAGCTGCTCTAATGCAAACGCTCTATTGTTCTGGGTAACTTTTTAGCTGGGTTGTCAAACTTTTTTTTTCAGTTTTATGTGCCACTGAGCAATTTTTATAGGAATGAACGGGGCCCTACGTCAGAAGCTGTATCCACTTTTCTTTACACATTACACTTTACATGCCTACTTCTTTCTTTCATTCCATTTGATTTTTTTATGGCAATGCACCCAGTAGATGCAAATTTCGCATAATTCAGACGCAGATAAATTTGTGGACAGTTAACGTTGTGCACTATATAGTAAACACAGAGTGATTTCAGACAGAACCACTATGTCTTTTTGTTGCTGAAAACCTTATGCTCGCTGGTGTATGGCGGGACAGGCTCTCTAAGGAAAATGGCACCCAAGGAGTTATAGTTTGAATAGACTACATCAACCAGCACAGACTGGATGTCTCCATAACTAGTGGTGAAACATTCCCATAAGGGTTCCCTCATAATGGAACATTAAACCAGATACAATGTCCGAGCTCACAGCATGTTTGTAAGCTAACAACATGAAATCTTTCATCGTCAAATTTAAGTAAACAGAAACATTTTCCAGTGCATCCCTTTTTTATCCAGCATGGCTGTTCAGCACGGCAGCATTCTATAAAATTATTCTCATAGATTTAAATCCTATTTTTGTGTAATATTGTAATACAGTACATCGACTTGTCCATCAACAAGTTAATGTGTCAGAAACCAGCAGTAGCCGTCCTACTCTATAGAAGATTAGTGGTAAATATTCATCGTACAGACCAGGTGTCAATGTTTGTTTTGCTGTCAAAAAGAGGTGCAGGGGCGTGATGGTAATCACAATCACTTGGTATCCACAGTGTTCTTCAGCCGCTTGACTTGTGACTGACAGGAGCTACATATTACCTTGTTTGTCTGAGGATGAGGAGGAGGTGGACGGTGATGGGGAGGGAGGTTTGGGAAAGACCCTGTCAGTGGGAGTGATGCCTGGACTACCCAGACCAGAGGAGCTAGAGCTGCTGGAGCGATGTGGTCCCTGACCCTGTCCAATCACAGGAGCCGGTCGGACAGGTCTGACAGGTGGGGGCCTTAGAGGTGCGCTTGGTCTACGTGCTGATATAGCAGGTTTAAAAGTGGTCATGGTCTCGGAGGAGGAGCTGCTGCTGCTACGTCGCTGGGCTGCGTCTGGATCCCTGATCACCATGGTGTGCAGAGGGCTGCCAGGCGGATCCTGGGCTCCGCCGGGGTGTTTGAGGGGCTCCAATGTGTCCAAAACAACATCAGGCGCGTGTTTGGCTACATTCTGTCGCTCCAGCTCACGCAATTCATGGAGAGCGGTGTTCATTGTTTTCTCTATGTCCTGACAAACATGAGCAGAAGGACAGAATATGATGACATTTAGAAGTGAATATGAAAAATCAGAAAAGATGCGACAAAAACAAAGTTCCACTGAAGATGATGGCATGTCCCCCTCACCTTTAAAGCTTCAGTTTGATTTAAACATTTCTAAATAGTGTTTTCTT
This sequence comes from Plectropomus leopardus, assembly GCF_026936395.1. Taxonomy (NCBI): domain Eukaryota; kingdom Metazoa; phylum Chordata; class Actinopteri; order Perciformes; family Serranidae; genus Plectropomus; species Plectropomus leopardus. Next base: position 28,995,390 of record NC_142177.1, read on the forward strand.
ACTGTCCAGCCCTCACAATCCTGATGTGTGTGAGTGTGTGACTGTGAACAAGAAGCAAACTGTATGATTTTAACTACACTAGATGATTTTAAGAAAGGTCGGTGTATGATTAAACTACTGTATTAATTTGTCTATGTCTCTTGAAATTTTAACACTCACCTCAGCGAGTGCTTCAGCCTCAAGGGTTTTGTGATCTCCTAAACTTGCGTGCCGGGTGGTGCTGGGTGAAGATCGTTGAGAGTGGCTGTCTACAAAGGCCTTTCTGTCCGGGTGGTTGATACAGCCTGCACTGCCAAATGTGGTGAGACGCCGTTTCTCTGGACTGTCTGTTGGGCCCCTGCTAACTGCCATTTTGTGTGGGCTGCAGGGACGAGGCATAACTCTAGGAGGCTGGTCTGCTGCTCTTGTGGGACTGTGACTATCAGCGCCGTTCCTGTGGCGTGGACCTGTGGCTCCATCTGATCGCACCCTCACTCTAAGAAAAATCACAGTTTGGTACTTCCTTAGTTTGAATGTCTATACTCTCATGCATGGAAATTTAAAATGCACAACTTGAGTGCTTTAGTGCAAAAAAAACTCTAACTACCCATATTTACATGAAGTATTCACTATCTGTACTGTGTGTGCCCACAGAGTTTTAACTAACCGTCCAAATGCTGCTCCAAAACGGCGCTCAGGTGTGTGTTCGCAAGGAGACTGGCGGTCATTTCTGGACGAGGCTCGTTCATCTTGGTGTGGCCCACTGCTGGCCGCACTATCACTCCTCTGAATGCTATCTGAGAATGCATCATCCCTGATGCGGACAGACAGAACAGATTGATCTCGATTAATGGCTTATGGCCTCTGGAAATGTTTATATTGGCTTTTACTTTAGGAGATTGAGCTTTGCACAAGTTTAATGTTTTGTACAGCACTTGAGAATGCTTAAAAATTACATTCTTGCCACAAGAACACAAAGCAAGCCTCATTACTTTTAAAGACAGAATAAATCACTTATGGGTCCCTGGAAGCCAGTGTTGGCAGTGCCTACATCACTCTTCCTCTTAATTTAGCTTTAATTTTGTTACCTGCCCTGTAATGTGGGAGAGGTTATCAGGCAAGGGGCCAGAGCAGAAATTAAAGGTTCCATTTGAGGAGCGACCTCAGTGCCTGTCCTCCTTACAGCACTACAGATAATTACTGATTGGGGGGCATTCATTTTCTTTTCAATGGTTGTGTCAGGAATACAAGAAAAGCATGCAGGAAAAACAGGAGCATTTTATGTAAAGTGATCTTTACAAAGGCACACGTTTTAAGGGCAAAACATAACACAGCTCGCGAGGACGGTATGAATAGAAGCATGAATTTTGGGAAAATAGAGCAACATAAATAATGACCAAGCCCAAAGTAGTTGTTGTCCTACAGCAGAACCAAGGTACTAACTTCCATACTGGATCACTTTTCTGATGCAGTTTTATACAAAAACAATATCTGTTTAATTAAAAAAAAAATCTTGTATCTTACTCACATGTCTTGTACCACAATGTACTGATGAGGAATCAGCCCGTCCACACCGTTATGCCGGCCCTCCCACCAGTCCTCAGAGGCTCGCAGGTAGAGCAACAGAGACGCTCCCTTCTTAAAGGAGAGCTCTCGTGGACTTCGGCCCACATAGTCAAACTTGGCGATTGCCTCGATCTGCTCCAATTCTGCAAAACAAAGTGAAACGCAAAGTTATGTGATGGAATCAATTTTTGAGATTTCTGATTATTTCAGCTCTTACAGGTAAAGCTGCTGCGTTTATAGTGGACTGATTGATTCACCTTCATCACTAGTGTTGGGTCCGGTACCGTTGTCTACCTCGTCTAGAGCTCCAGGCTCGCTGTGGGGGCTTTCACTGAAAGAGGAAATATAATTAAACTATATTTAATATTCATGTAAAATAAGGTTTATGTAAAGGACAGATCAAACAAAATGTGTGACTCAGTATGATTTGGATGTTTTTCAGTTGTTGACATATTTTTGTTCAAGTTTCATCCAAATTTTTCTCAAATCTTCAAACACAAAAATTGAATACAGAAACAAAATCAGCTGTCAAATAAAATCAAAAATTCACAACTAGATTTTGCATCCAAAAAAATAAATGCGCAGTAGCACACAGCTTTGTGAACCTGGAATTAATATGCTTCTTGGATGGCTCAATCACAAGTGCAAAAGTGCTAAATAAAAGTGTAAATGACGCATTGATGCATTGTGATCCGATCATTTCAAAAACTTGCAGAGGTGGACTGTGACACAATTGACTATATATCTTTTGCAGTGTAACTGCTAATGCATCCTGATGTATCCCAGACAAAGGCTATGTCATCAGTGCAGGATGTGGTAATGTTTTGGTGCTCTATAAATTGCCCATTTTACAACATGGACGCGGTGTTGAAGGACAGTTCATCACTTTGCCCAATGGAAGGAGCTGTGTTAAATTCTGCTGACAGTCATGTCTCCAGCTGTACCGACACAACTGCCAACATGACTAGCAAGCATGCCAGCAAAAGTGTGGGCATAGTATCTGTGGATGGAGCCATTTAAACTTCTAGAATAAGTGATGTAAGCAGTAAAAAAATCTGAACATGAGTGGTCAGCTGGAGGCATGCAGTCGGTCTACTTGTCTACTTGTGTTGCATCACTGAAATGCATTTTCATACAAGGTATAAACAGGTTACCAGAAACTAAAAGGTAAAAATGTGGTTCAATTCAATTTTATTTGCATAGCCCAAAATTACAATTTGCCTCAGAGGGCTTTACAATATATTACATCCCTCTTTCCTTGGAACCTCACAGCAGATAAGGAAATATTCCCTTCCAAAAAAATAATAAAAATTGGAAGAAACCTCAGAAAGAGCACTGAGGAGGGATTCTGTTTACAGAACAGACCAAGGTAATAAAATTACAGTAAAGATAATCCATGTGACAAAATGACTATGGTAATAAAATGGTTAGTAGTCTACTGAAACATAAAATTTATAAAAACAATAAAATTAATTTATCAAAAACAGTACCACTGTGTTCTAGAAGAAAAAAAAAACATCCAATCTGTCTTGGGTTTCTGTCTGGCCACAAAATCATGTCTATTGATGTTCTTTTTTACTAATCACTAGAAGAAGTATCAGCTGGTATAATCTGTCCCCAGCTCAGTGTTTCTCTCAGACTAACAGCACTTTCAACATCATTAGAAGATATTTCTGTATTTAGGATTGTGCCAAATGTAAATAATTATGCATATTGCATAAGTTAGTACAAAAGCAGAAAATGTAAAAAAAAAAAAAAAAGGGTGATTAAATGTTAAAAAATGGCTGCATACAAATAGCAGCTTTTATTCAAAGAGCTTGACAATATGCAATCATACACACACTCACACTCTTGATCAACATGTTCAACACCTGGTCTTTCACTTACCAGTACTCTTCCCCACCGGTCATGCATTTTTCATACACAGGTCCGTCCAACTCACGCTGGGTCGGGAAGATGACCTCATGGTGGATGATTATGGTCTTAATGATCTCATTAACATGCGCCTGGCAGGCCACAGGATCCTGGTCATCTGGTATTGGCATCAGTGTGGGGCCAAAACAAATAGCCAGGTTGTAGGGGTCCATCATGTTCTCATCACTGTACTGAGAAAGACTGGAAAGACACACGCAATTAGGCTCACGTTATGAGCGTCAGACAAGCCAACGTTGTTGTGGCAGGACTTACTGGTTTAGAAATGCAAACAGGTATCTCATGACGATGATCACGGGCCGCTGGAGAGTCACAATTATCTGCTGAAGGTGATGAGCTCTTTCTGCTCCTGAGTCGAGCTCTGAAAGAAGAGGACAAACAATGATAAAATAAAGCTACACTTCATATAAAGCTTAAATTTTTCAGATGTTTTCTGGGAATGTGACTCACTGGTTGTGGATATGAGGTCAAGAAAACGCTCTTTAGGGAACAGTGGGTTTTCAAGCCCCCTGAAGTAGAGCTTAAGAACACCTGCCACAGAGTTGATGTCATGATCAGCCTGATCATCCACCAGCGGATCTTCTCCTATAGACACAACATACATTTAGTCCACTCATCAATCATTCATTACTACCCATGTAACGCAGCACTGTTGCTGTTTTTTATGTGTTTTTCAAGTTGAGAGGTTAATATAAACATTGAGAGTGCAGTTACGCTCATCACTCTAAGATGCTGATTTTATGTATTATGCATTTTAAATGCTTTACATGTCCATTACAGGGCTACATGTGACACATGGGCTCTTTATTTCCACTTTAGTGGCCTGCGGAAGAGACTATGGCTTTTGAGGTGAACAAAACGCAATTTAAAATCAATCAAGAGAAGATGGCCAAGCGCACTGGGACTAACCTCTTTCAAATGCATTTTTAATATCGTTGACTTCGACCTGAGAGCCTGGAACTCGAAATATACCTTGCTGCTGAAGACCTGTGGACAGAGAGACAGGTTAGTGTAAAATGTACAATTGTTCTTTCATTTACAATATAAGAATAGTAACCAGGCCTCACAGTGTACAGCACTTAGAGCCTGAAGGTTATAGCACTTAAAGCAACACGGACAAATTAACAAAAAGGAAAAAATTAACCACAAATGGTAGTTTTAGCTACAATTTGAGGATACTCTGTATGTATGTGACAAAAATGGTGCAAAATGGTGGGAGACTGGATATGAAAGAGCTGTCTGCAGCAGCAAATAATTAATGAAAGAAGGTGCCATGAGATTAAAGCTGCACCAGCAAGAAGATTTCTAGAAAAGTGGTAATTGAAGTCTTGGTAAACATTTTTGTGAGTATGTTGTTGTTTTTGGTCCATTATTGGGAAATGCAGTTTGTGTTTTTAGTCATTACAAGAATGTAATGATAACCACTTGTCTGTCTTCAGTATAATATTCACAAACACAATTTATTCTGCTGCAAAGGGACAATAACACTGAGAAAAACAATTTGACAGATTTTGTCAATTAATTCAAAGAATAGAGTGAAAACATGTTGTTATTTAGGCTCTTTTCAACCAAATAGTTCCAGGAACTATGCAGCCACAGAATCTAAAATAGGAAAAAAGTTGTTGCACTTTCCTGCTTGTATTTCTACCACATCTGAATAATGTGATGGTAATGATTAAACAAATGAGTCTGTAAGAGATTAAAAATGATGGCGGCTTTGGAAACATTTTATACATCAAGACTAAAGAACACAGAGTGTTGTGTCCACCCTTTGTCCTAATATTAGGCATTTTAAGACCATGGTAACTTTTTCATAGTGCAAAGAATCACGCAATTTATTGTGGCCCAAAATAAGTAGAAACTATCGTAGTTCTTAGATCACTGTTTTGAGAGACTTATTTAATTCCCACTTCTGAGTAGGTGCTCTCCCAACACAAGAGGAACCTCTGTGACATAAATGTATGGTAGCTGGCCAAACACCAGCAACCCCCATTTTTTAAAAAACCTGTAAGCCATGAAAACAACACAAAATTCAAAACGCAAACAGCTTCTAGGAGAAAACATATGCAAAATGACAGTGTAGGATAGGATGAAACTGCAAACGCAGAGAAAAAAAAAACCTCAGAGGCATGTATTATAGTTCTTGGGGGACCTCCCAATAAGGCATTTCCTCCAACATAAAACCGTTTTTACCAAAACTAATTTTAAACCATTCAAAGAATTACATAAAAAAAAAAAACTTGATTCAGAACCAGAAAAGTTGGTTCACAGCTGGAACCAAGAAATGGCAAGTTTTTCTTGACAAAAAAATCTGTGCATGTGGTAATAGTTGGTCCATGCTCGTTTGTTTGTTTTTGTTTGGGGGGGGCTGTAATGGCAGAACAAATCTTTGCAGGTACTCAGTGTGATCTGCAATTTTGCTTCCACTGTTTACTTCTGTTGTGAATTTCACAACCCCTCCGTTGATGACACATCTTTGATTCCAACGGTTTGTCTCTAAACTGGTGGAGACGTGGGCTGATTTGCTTCACTGCACCAAGGTTCCAAGAATCCTCAACAGAACCGGTTCAAGAGCCAGTTATTCATTCTCCAAAATTATTTATTTAGTCCGTGCTACATTGAATAGTTCCTGTGGTGAAAAAAGGCTATTTGTAGACCAAACACTTATTTTCAGTCTTCAACATTCCTACTGAAATGTGTCAGATAGTGGACTTTATCTTATACATACTTAACAATTCCCTGACATAAATTATGAGAAAGTTTTTTTTGTCATTTTGTGTAAAGACAACATATGAACACAACAGGAACTTACCATACAGATTGATGTATCGAACGCAGCTCTCAACCACCACCGGTATAGGCTGCCCCGAGTCCTACAAGACAGATTAATATGATACATTGGAAGCACTCACACAGGAAATAAAAGAAAACAAATAGTCATGCCAGCAGGTTGTTATCATCAGAAGCTTATAGAAGCAGCCCCATAAATGAATTAACTACACAAGTTTGAGAGAAAAATGTTCTTTTTTCTTTCTTTTTTTTTTAAATGATTGATTTTAAACATATAGAACAAAAATAAGCATTACCAAATCATGTTAGTGTTTGCACCACCATATATTACTACCACTACAGTATTTTCACAGGAATGCCAACAGGACAGAGGCACAGAGATGTTGGTTAGTTTACTGAACACAGTGCGATTTTCCCGCCCTGCTGTAAGACAGAGTACCTGACTCCTGGCACGGACATTCCGTCTTCCCCTGGGCAGAGAGCAGTAAGGCACGTAGACAGAGGAAGAGAGGCAACAACAACCACAACAGGTTAGTGAGAGAGACAGACCGTACAGAGAGAGAAAAAGAGGAGGCCTGGCCTGAGAGAATAGCCAAAGCATCAGTGCCTTGTGGGGTGTGAGACATGGCTCAGCGGGGGGAGTGTGTGGGAGGGAGGGTGCTACCCAAGAAGAATGGAGTGAGAACTACACACAGTAAGGCATTTTTCTTGAGCTGCGACTACTTTTCATTATCCATCAATCTGCCCATTAGTTTCTCAATTAATTGGTTGAATAATTTGTTCTGTAAGGTGTCAGAATACAATGATTAATGTCCGTCATAATCTCCTAAATTCAAATGCGTCATCATTAAATAATTTTTTTTCCCAACCAACATTATAAAAGCTTAAGATATGCAGTCTTTACAAAGTTAGAGCCTGAAACAAGAGATTTGGAATTTATACTGGAAAAATATATTGGATTATTGATGATTAGGGATGTCCCTATCAAATTTTGTGTACCCTTGATCCCGATCCGAGTCACTGGAAATTGCATATCTGCCGATACTGGGTCCCAATCCGATACTTGTCTTTGCCTGGATAATACAGCTGCACAGTACACACTTCAAGTACTTTGAAGTTATTAAAATCAACCCAATGTACATGCTTGACAGCTCTCCAATGCCATACAAAAAATGTCTGCATCCAAAGAGTTCCTTAAGTGTTTTTATATTATTTATGATTGAAAAAAAAAGATTTTTATATGACTCGTATCACAATTGCGCTTGGTGCATTTGTTTTTTTTTTATGTAAAATAAACCTGAATATTTGACACCTGTGTGATAGTTGACATAAAGATAAGATAGGGTGGGGCGCATGTTCAAAATAACTAATACAAAGCAAATTTGTTGATCTGACCCGTTACCAATCTTTCCAATCAGATTGGGACATCCCTATTTATGAATGATTAATCACTTTTTCCTGCCAATCGACTGATCGTCTTGGCTGTACTGCTCCACTGCTGTTGATGCACACTCTGTCTTTCCTGCCCCTGTCTGATTGAGCATTAGAGTGAATATGGCCATGTGTTTATTTGCATATTTGCCTGATGTGGCTGGTGCATGGCCAAGAGACAAACATGGAGCCAAATTAATTCAGTGTCTGGAGGCCAGGGATCACAGGAGAAAGGATGTTAAAAGCAAGACCCCACACCGGTGCCGTGCTCATGAAATCAAACAATCTCCAGAATGTCTTTTATTGTGTTTTCTCCTCACCCTGTCTTTCCTAAATTGCGAGACAGTGGACACAAGGCAATGAGCAAGAGGAAAGTCAGTGCATGAGTGAGCCAACATTTGGGTAAAAGAGTGGTCAAAGGCAAAAGAACCCCCAAGGACCGCTAGCGAGACAGCTGAGCTCATGGAGAGACAAAGAGCACAGATGGGCCAATACCTGAATGAAGGCCTCCATATTGCCGTTAAACAGCTTACGGTTAAAAATGGAGCGAGGTCTAGACTTCCTCAATCTCTGGGGTTTAGGGGGAAGAGTGGGGGGCCTGGGGAGATGGTGGGGGGTGTACGATTGGTACAGGGTAAATAAGAAAAATAAAGACATTGGTCAAGGCAGTTTAACACATTAAAATACAGACTCTTTTATGTCCTTGTTGACATGTTTTTACCACAGTAAATTGCACCTCCAAAAACACAAAATTTAAATAAGATGAGAAGATCAATACTGCTCCATATCTGTATGGTAAATACTAAGCTACAGTCACAAATTGGTTTGCAAAGCTTAGCACAAAGACTGGCAACAAGGGGAAACAGCCAAGGACTGCCCATTTTTTCAATAGCTCAAAATTTTGAAACCCAGTTAGCCAAAAAATATTCCATTGGACCAAAAGCCTGTTTCTCAGACAGCCCGGTGACTCAAACGCTGCTGAGAGACATGGCAAGGGTACAGTAAAGACACCCAGGATTGGTGGCTCAAACACCACTTGGGAACTGAAACCAACTTCACGGAGTGTGCATTTTCAGAGAAAAGGGACTTCTGAGAAATCGTGCTGTCTAAAAAATGAGCTTATGGTCCAAGTGGACATATTTCAAACTTTTATTTGGTATTTCAGGTTTGCCCCTGCTTCCAAAATGTATGCTAAGTTAAGCTAACAGTCTGCATTACCTTGCGTAAAATCACGAGAGTGGTATTTAATCTTCTAATTGAACTCTGGGCAAGAAAGCGAATAAGAATGTTTCCCAAACTCTTCCTTTAAATCGACCCTGAGACGGAGTTGCTGTGGCAAACTTTATCAAAGTCAGTGATAATGAATCACACACAAAATTCAATAAAGATTTGATTGAATTTAATGGAATGTGCTATACTTCAAAATAGGTAAAAGCCAAACACTTGTACTCAATTAGTCATGAGCGCGGCTTGTCAATATTTGCTCATTTTCTTCTCACTGAATTGTCTATAAATAGAGCAGCAGCGGGACGTTATCCATCTCACTGGCATTTCATTTCTTTGTCTCAACATATTTTTATAGATTAGAACTAGGAAGAACGACTCTGAGCGCCGCCTTCTCTAATTAGGATCAAACCTTTTGTTCAACAAATAAGCGAGAAGTTGAGACTACACTCATATTCCCACACTGTGATCTCATTCCTGCCACATCCAGGGGACACAGGAAGGATTTTACACACCATCGCCTACTTTATTCACCCTCTTGTCACTGGACATCTTACCTTGTTGTTCCATATTCAGCCCTCTCCCCTAAAAGGAAAATCAGCAGAGAAAGAGCCCAAATTAGTATACGCTAGTTTTACAATCACAGAAGTTAGCTGTACGGTTGAGTGCTGGCCGACTATACAACGCTGGCAGATGGAGACGGAAAGGGGTGTTATGAGAAAACGGGCATCTATTCAGGCAGCCTCAATGGGGTGAGCGCCATGGCTGCATTTGACTCACCGCCAGGCAGCAGTCATTCAGCGGTTGCCCTAGAAACGGCACAAGAGCCCCAGAAGGGGATAGCTCGTCTACTCGCTCTGCAAAGTGAAAATGTATCCAGGGGCAACAAGAGTGGGAGGTTTGTGGGAGCTGATTTGTACAGTGTGATGATTTCATGATAGCTGCGACACATTCGCACGCACACACACACACACACACACACACACACACACACACACACACACACACACACACACACAACTCACTGTACGCAAAGTAATTAAGGCCTCACTTTGATCAGTCAATCAGAAATGTTTGTTCAAGGATCACGTCATGTGTAAAGCAGCTTCCAGCACAATCCTACTTTATGTCAAACACACAGACTTCCAACCCTGAAGCAGATGTTTGCATAAGACTGAAGCAGAAACACAATGACAGGGGACATACACATTTTTATCCTGTCTTTTGGCTTAGGTAATGCATATTAAATATGAGGAATACCTTTTAAATATACCACTACTAGTCCAATGTGTTTTTTCCTGTCTTCTCTACCCTGTTTTCCTCTTTCAGCTCCAAAAACTGTTAGTTTAACAAAAGTCTGTATTCAGCTTCAATTTGTCAAATTTCACCATCTTCTATTAAGAAGTGGTAAATTTACAACTCACAGCAAGTTAATCTGAAACAGTCTCTGGCTATTGTTAATTTTTTTAATTTTATTTATTTTTTTTTTTGCACATTTGTGATCAATCGGTTTTCTTCATGAATTCAACGTAACACAGGATGATTAACAGATATGCAAATGATCATTTGGGGGATAAAGTAATCCTCCATGTTGTCAAGGAAACAAATTCAGATAGATAATTCTGTATTCTCATTCCAAAAATATGGAGGAAACCAACTATCCAGGGTTCCTACAGCTTAAGGCGATTTAGATTTAATTATTTCTTATTAAGACCCTTTTAATGTCACTCAGAATTAAGTTTAAGACCTTTTTTTAAAAAAAAAAAACAAAATTCAACAAGGACTATTGTATTTTTCCCAAATATTTATTGTAACAAAAACATGACTTTATTTTCCAGTAAAAAAGTCAGATTATCTATGTCAAATATTGGAAAATAACTCTTTTTAGGGTGAGTCACATGGAAGACAATGAACATATTATATTACCATAAAGTTATCTATTTAGTTACCTACAGATGTGGGAAATATCTGGGATTTTTGGCCTGTTTCCTGGATGATTTTTGTGTTTCTCAGAGAGAGATTCCACTGCTTGGATTCTCATCATGACAAGTTTAAGGAAAGTAATTAAATTATTAAAAAATAATAATAAAATTACAGTGCAATGTCAGAAATAGAGCATGTCTGAGCATTTTTAGGACTTTGAAGGATTCATTTAAGTCAATTTTACACCAATTAATTATTATTATGAGTATTTATTATCAATGATCTCAATGCTTTTTAGGACTTTTTATGGATCTGTGGAAACCCTACTATCGCCACAACTTATCACACTCATAGCAGCACATTAAGTCTCACCTTCTCCTAGTGTTTGCTTCAGAAGATCGTGCTTTGCCTGCAGTTTGATAATGAGATTGCTGCCATTCAAGTACTCCTTGTATTTCTGCAGATGAAATAGACATAAATACAAAAGTCACAAGGTTATTTCTAGCTATAATGTACAGTATGTGCTTCATTCTGCTGTCATTTGTCTGAGAACTCACAGTAAAGTAGAAGCCCTCCGTCTCTTGCTGATTGGCTCGTCTCTTAACGATGTTTGCCTTGCTCATGTAGGAGTCGGAGGAAGCTGATTTGACTGACTCTGTGGACTGGCTGTGCTGGAAGGCCTCAGAAACATCAAAGTCCTCCACTGTGAGCATGTCCTGAAGGGTCTGCATGGTGGCGTCAAGAGTCTTTCTCACCTGACGTACATAGCAAACAAACGTGATTTTAATTCTCACAATATCCACAATTGCAACATTTTTGTTTTATATAATTATGTGAAATCCATATGAACTTAATTGGGCAAGTTATACACACAAAAACAACAAGGTATATTGTTATTATAACTGATGCACATCCATCCAATACATCTTCCCAGTCTCACAAACAAGCTGCGTGGTGTTAACAAGCCAGTGCAGTCTAAGATTATACCGCTGCAGGCCATTTTCACAGCAGTTTGACTGACACACCATAAACAACAGAGCAATTAGCTACCTAGCATGTGGCATCGTGACATGAAAGATTAACTATGTTCCTTCCATGTGAGGCAGACAGGAAGGCAGTGTGCATTTCTATATTCATAACAGACAGGCACTGTCACACATACACATCCTGGTGACCTTTAAACAGGTCTGTGTGAGTCACAGTGGCCATGGTGACTACAGGCCGGGGAGCATGCTGCAGTGGCCCCGCTGTGGAGGCAGAGGACTGGATGAGAGATGACCCCACAGGTCAGTGTGTGATTAAAGATGAACATAAATGCAGGGTGACAGTGCTGAAGACTCTTACATGTTCGTGAGGGAGAGGTGACAGTGTTGGCTGCCAATCCCACTTTAAAATGTAGCAAATCCAAAGAAGGCACTGAAACGCTTCAGGTGCTTCATCCCTTTTTAAATCCTGCTCAACTGTTTGGTGAAGTGCATTTGGAGTTATTATATCTTAATGAAAAATATTTTGAATTCAACTCAACCTGATTGAGCTATCTCTACCATTTGGTTTAGATATGCATATGTTTAGATATGCTATTTTTTTTTTTTAAATCCTCTAAATGTCTCTTAGTCTTTAAATAGTCTGCCTTCAGGAAGTTAATCACAACAAAAATCACACCAGACAAAAAGCAAAAGCAGTAAAAAAAAAAAAAAGAAAAAAGCTCTGTGTGGTGGGATTTTCATATGTAGGGATTTCTTTTCGACATATTATAGTTTCAGATGTCTTAAAAACAGATATATGTATCTTTAACAGAAAAATAAAATTATAATAAGGGTCAAATCTTTGTTTTTTAAACATGGTCCTTCAAACGGTTGATTTTGCCTTCTATGGTAAAGGTATTGAAGTTCAGCTAATGAAATGAAAAATAAAAATCTTCTGATCATTTCCTGTTATTAAATGATACATTGAATGCTATCCACAATACATGAAACAAATGTAAATATTATTTTATAACTATCTAAATCATGTCTTACCAAACTGTTAAATTGGCCTTTTATGGTTAAAGTAATGATGCTGAAATAATACTTTTTTTTTTTTTTTTTTTTTATTGAAATAAACAAAGGATGTTCACTGTTGTTATATCATATATTTTAATATTATATACTTATTAGTTCATTTTATATTTGGTGAAAAACAAAATAACATCAGTATGACTTTTCTTCACCATTTCACCAGATACCAGATTTTCAATAATAAATATGCGTGGAAATAATATTAGCACTGGTAATACTATAATTTCATGGGCACAGATTGATATTTGTTGGCAAAGTTACATATTACAAGCATTATAACAGTGAATGATTTGTAATTTAGAGTTTTTCTTTTTGTTTTACCAGTGCCCCAATATGTCAGTTGAGGTGCAGACACTGCACGGTAAGAAACTGCTGGCTGATCACACCAAAGGCACATTTCTGCATGCCAGTCATCAAGCGATTATAGTCTTCTGTGCTCCTCTGTCTTTGTCTGGTTGTCTGTGTGTGTGTGTGTCTGTATGTGTGTGTGTCTTCTCATCTCTCTCGCTCTGTTAAGACACAACAGACAAATATGGAGAAGCAAAGGATGCATATTTATCATAATCACATCATTTATATTACATCAATTACATCCTTTATAATGTTCATAATAGATTATTAGTGTGTTTTCTTGCCAGATTTCCTTGCAGTGTGTGAAAAAAACTGACCAGACGACGAAACTGTCGCTCCAGATCGTGAGCCAGCCGCGGACCTCGAGGCCACAATGCGTCCTGCATTAACAGCCCAACTGGTTAACATGGGTGCCAAAAAGAAGCAGGCAGCGCTCCACAGAGAATAAGCACGCTTCGCAGTACGCTCACGTCCAGTGTGAACCCAGCATATGAGTTGTTAATCTTAAAATACAGAAATTATCTTCATTTAGAGAGTCCCGTTAGAGAAGCAGCATTTAAAATGATTTTGTGGTTTGAGTTTATTCTCTTTTCAGCCTGAGGGATGAATGAAGAAGATTTATACCACTCTAATGCCTGTACTGTAAATATATAGCTAGAGCTAGCTTCCTTATCTTGGCATAAATACCAGAAATGGGGGGAACAGCTAACCTGGTAAAAAAAAAAAAAAAAAAATCTTCCTGCACTTGGAGTGTCAGTGTCAAGCTCTTTCTATAAAATTGTTTGACTCATCCATAAAAACTCTCAAATACCCCAGAGCCTGTTAACATTGTGTTATAAACCACATGCAGATATGAATCTTTAAGACATCTTCCTGTTCTGCAACATGTGGTCACACATGATTAATCATTTGGATGATAAGGCATTCATTTCCTGTTCCTGTTTCCTCAGTATTTTTGCAATAACCTGGTGGTACGTAATGGCCTTTTTAGTCTTTTTATGTTTTTTACTGACATTTCAGTTTTTTTCCTTTAACCACTGATGTAACTTTTGCATTAGAATTTATTTGTGCTTTAGTAGATGGATCCAGGGCGCATGGTGGTTATATTTGTATTCTATTTTGTTTTTTTTTCATACTTATCACCATGGAACATTCACAGGCATGCACATAGTTATACATACTGTATACACACAGAGACACACACTGTTGTGTTGTCATTTTCAGCAGAAGTGGGCCACAAAGACCACCTCTCGTCATATCAAGAGTTATTATATTTTAATTAGACTTGGGCAGTATGTAATATTTTATACCTTCACACCTTCCTGCAGTTTCACCTAGATATATGGTATATGATAATAGAAGTGTGAGCTGACAACACCTTGCCCACAGAAAAATAATATTCTGACACATTTCTTTTCTTTTTTTTTAACAAAGACATACAACTGTGTACCTTTTGAATTTAGCTTTCTCTCAGTCATGGAAGACTGATGAGGCCTAATTGCCCTGTTAACTCATCATTCAAGCTCAACAGAAAAAAAATAAAACTCAACCAAACTGTCTTGGTTACTCTTGCAAGTTATCTAGTTAGAAAGCCCACTGTTCCAAAATCACCAGCTCCAGTTAGGTTAATATAAATCCTTAATTCACCAAGTTATGTAACTTGGTGAATTAAGGATGTTTAATTGTAATACCTTAAAACCGCCCAAGCCTAACTTTAATGAAATAAGACTTTAACCTTTGGGGTAAAAACAACAAAGGTGTTATTTCACACAGTAAAAGTCACATATTTACTGTGTGTGGCTATTGTTCAGGCTATCATCTACTAACTAACTGGGTCACAAGATGACATGCGTCAAGATCTAAGTGGCTTACCACCTCGACTTCACAATTTCCTTAAGGAAACCCTGCTTTTAAAGTACACTTGTACACATGACTCAGTATATTTAGTCATATTGTCCTCCTCTGAGTCAGCAGGAAAAAAACATTACTGTGTATACCACGCTTGCAGTGAGGGAGCTTCAATTTGAAATAAAAAAGCTGACACTGGCAACCTTCAGCCCTCTGAGACTTGTGTGCACTCTCACCTCTTCATTCTCTATCTTCAGCGTGGCGAGGCGAGACTGCAGCTGGTGGTAACGCATCAAGAGCTCTGTCTGGACAGGCTGCTGTGCGCTCACCTGACACACCTGGGATTAAGAAAGAAAGGGAAGTTTACCAGGAGGATTTAACACAAAGAACAGCAAATATGATGATGTGCACTTTGTACCAAGAACTAAGACCTATAAACAAACCGTTGTTACAGCCGTGTGACTCACCTCATCCCCCATGTGTGGCTGATAGTCGAAGCGTGCTGGAGGACAGAAGATCTGACTGTGCGTGTCCATAAACTTCAGCTTGTCTCCTCTGATGTCCATGGCATCTACTGCTCCCTCCAGCAAGTCTAGACCCTCGTGGCGAGAAGTCTCCAAACTATACTCTGCAGACAGGTAGGTTCTCAAGGTGCGTGCCAGGCTTGCATGGAAACCCAAGTCACAACACTGGGGATAAGAAGTAAAACATACAGTAATTAAAAAAACAATAAAAGGCCTGGAGCTTAGAAGAAGGACTAAGACATAAAAGGTAGTTCTTTTAACATTTGCATTTTTGGCTCAGACAGTACTTACATCTATCATGTCTGAGACATCGTGGATGTAGTATTTGGCCACCAGGGCATTGGTAGCTGCCAGATTGAGAAGATAGTCGTTCCGGGCTTTAGTGCATTTCAGCTTGTTTTCAGAGTACTTGGCTTGTCTCTGGGGAGAGAGAGGAAATGAGAGTCCCATCAATGCCAGGATGTAAAGTGGAGTCCTAATGTACTCAAAGAATGCATTACTACATCATGCCTATTATATTGTATATAATCTATCAATATATGTAATACTTTGATGTCAAATACAAATTCATTTTAGATATAATGCCCGTATTATATCATGTATAAACCAGTCAACCAAAACAGACCTTTTCCTTCATTTTCTCCATCTTCTTGACAGAGCTCCGTCGCTGTGGACGTTCGTCCTGACCATACCGCAGCAGACTGGAACCAATGTCATTGGCCTTGCCGATGTGCTTCTCTTCTTGTTTCTCAGCCTCCTTTAGCTTGCTCTCAGCACTGAGACTCTCAGTATGGTACATGTGGTACGTCTTCATCACCTATACAAACACACATCTGTCAAACTCAACTCAGTAACAAGGTCATTATACAATGTAAAATCTGACAAACTGGTTTTACTTAAAAACATCTAGGAAACCGATGAAAAATGTAAGAGAATATAACTATTAATCTTAATTTATTTTTCCTTTAAATCTAATTGTAGAGTTTACTTATTTTTGTTAAGTTTAACTTTCTTAATCCAAGTAAACTATATTTATATAGTACTATATTTATTTCTATAGTGTAGTCAAATGAGTGAGCATTTTTTAAACACTTTACGAGTGCCTCATTTCCAATTCTAAGCAAACTGCTACAATTCACATGCATCAAACAGTCAGAAAATACAAATGTGATACTAATGATATTTAAAGTAACGAGACACAAGGGTTAATGTCAGTGGCTGATACATAGTGCAAAACCAAGGAAGGCACATTATCCTCATTCACAAACAATGTGCACGCACAGATTATTCCTAAATCCATGGGTAGAACGTTTAATGCACAATTCCAGGATTCATCAATATTTTCTCACCTCAATGTGTTTGTACTTTGTGAACATATTCAAAACAGCCTTAGATCAGGCGTATGTAACTAAACGCATAGCATATCACTTGAAGTGGGTGGCATTCATTCAGAAAGGCTTCAACAGAAAAACAATATTTAACCTTAAAATTTACAAATGTATGGAATTATTTCACGGCCCTTCATTCACATCACCTACTGTCAAAATCAGTGTGCCCCATTACTTGCTTACAATAAATGTAGTGTATGGGAATGTCTATATTGAGCCATGGAATTATTATTATTACTATTATTAGGCATCCAGGGTATTAAGACATTCTGAACTATCTCCAAGCTGGTGTTAAGATGCCAAATCTAACCTATTTGGAAGACACTGCAGTCTGTGCCTTCAGGAGAGAGCACATCATCAGAGACCGCATGTATCAACATGTTTGAATAGAGTGAAAAAAAGCTTATCAGCTGTTTCCCACTGCCAATTACATTCATAGATGCTCACTGACGGCCCAATATTGATGTGTCAGGACCTTTAGATGTGCCTTTTAACCCCTTTCTCCATGATACACCTCAATAAGCCTCTAGGCAAATGCTTATATAGAGAAATGAAGGCATAAGTATGATTGCAAAAAGCTGGCACGCGCCTGTCAATTCAGAATGAATTTAGAATTCTTCAAAGCACGCATGTTGGTAAGAACAATATTTGCTGGTGTTTAAATGTTTTTACGACACACTCTGTTTTATCTGGTCTTAGCCTAGTCTTGTTTTAAATGTTTTCATTTGTTTTTATTGATGTTTTTGCTCTTTTCATTTTAACAGTGTATACTATTTTATCTTGTTCTGTAAAGCACTTTGTGACTGTGTTACAAAAAATGCTAAATAAAGTTATATTAAGTAGTTATTATATATGTTCCATATGTATTGATGTTGTACGCAGAGTAAGCACATCATTATGTACATGTTAGTGAAAGAGGCCTATTGTGTCAAAAAGTGTGAAAATGGCAAGTATACTTATTGCTTTACAGTATACACAAAGTAAACTGACTATTTCTTTTACTTTAGTCTTATGGCTACTGAATTAAAACCTTCTTCATGAAGGGGTGTGAAACTGAAAAAATATACATGAAAAAGAGAAAAACAATTGTGTCTTTGCCATACTCAAAAAAAGTTTACTTTGTGAAGACAATCTTACATAATTTTTTTAATAAAATTAGCAGTTTAGCAGTTTTAAGACCATATAATCACGATGTGGCTGACTAAAAGATTATGAATGTTTCCCCACCCTAAATGTAGTACATATTAACTAATTCAACATTTCTTTTTCCCAGTAAATTCGTAAATGTTAGGGAGTGTCACAGATGTGCTGGTTGCGTCTGTCACATTTTTGAGATTGTTTGTCATCACCACAGCATGAGTACATAAAAAAAGGGGTGGGAGGTAAAGGGAGTACTGTGTGTTCCACCGTAACCAAGTTTCATCACTGCTCCAAATATAATCTACACTCCCACTTTTCAGATTGCTTCAGAGGAATTTGTCATAAGGTGTCATAAACAGATTGATACTTTGTGGTGTTATTAAAGAGGTGGTGTGTAAAGGTTTAACGTGTAACCCTGAATTAACAGTACAATTAAACAACATCTGCTCCACCATCACTCACGCTCAAGTTCTGGTTTCCTAGCAACACCGACTGAAGCGGACGTGCAAAGGACAGCAAGATCGATCAGCAGGGGAGGAGGGAGGTTACAAAGTGACAGTGAGCAACCTTCACTGCAAACCAGTGAAACAAGAAACTACTTGATTTCCACAAAATTCCAGCAGCGGGTCATTAGCGGAGATCGGCAGGCTGACAAAGAAGATTTCCCCTGATACCTTATTTTAAATTTAGCAAATAACTGATAATACAAACAAATTATACAAGTTCATGTAAGCTATATAAAACTACATCCAGCCAAAATCTTAACAGACTAGTGCAATTCCTCGTGCTGTGTTGGGGAGCTGCAGACAGCCATTTAATAATGCATGAATCAGAGAGGGGAAAAATCAATATCAGTAAAGCAGTAAAGTGCTGTATAATATTACATGTGAGAATATTTCTCATGTGGTTTATTACATGCAAGTACTAGTGATTCACTGCTCATTCACTCGTACCAAACATCCTTTGAAATAAGTGTGACTAGTTGTCAATAATCAGTGAAACTGCACTGTCGTTTAACATATTTCTAAAATACTATGCATCTTATCTCTCTTATAAGATATTTATGTTAACACACACACAGTCCCTTGTACGGTGATTTGTTAAATTCTTCAAAAGCTCATATCAACATTAAACAGCTTTCTGTCTTCACTTCAGACTTTTAATATTTCACGTAAAAGAATGATGGAGAGTGTTTCACTTTGGTCTTATCATATTTACAGTATGCCTCACAATCAATTGTGCAGCACCATGAAAAATGCGTGTTAAGTAAAACCAAAGCTGTTTGTTTTCTAATTATCTTTGATTGATCACTGAAAGTATTTACTCAATAATATTCTGATTGTAATGCAGAAGATTAAGCGTGCAGGAAATAGCATAAGGTGGAGTTTTTCTTAATAAAATAATGAATAAGCAGAATAGGAAAGTACACCAAGTATTTTTAAACAAATGTATGGTCTAACCTGAATAGAATTAAATTAAATACAATGCAAGACCAAAGCTGGTCAGATCAAATTACAGTATGTCTGAGAATAAAAGAAACAGTATAACCATTGGAGTATTTAGGTGTGACTCAGCTTATTTGTGTTGGAATTTTTTTACCGGCAGTTCATCCCAAAATCAAAAATTCCTATTTTTCCTCTTAACTGCAATGCTATTTATCAATCTTGTTTTAGTGCACATTGCTGAGTGTTGGAGATATCAGCCGTAGAGATGTCTGTCTTGTCTTCAAAATAATGGAACTAAATGGCACTTGGCTTGTGGTGCTCTAAGCACAAAAAAATGTATATTTGAAAAACTCAACAGCGATGTCTCTTTCCAGAAATCAAACTCAGTAACTCAAGGTAATCCACAGACCTTGTTGTGAGTATTTTGAGGTAGCAACTATTTTCTTTCCATCAGCCAATGTCATCACCATTTAAAAAGAGGTGTGCATCTACTGCTATCTCACCTAGCACCACTGAGCTAGCTAATGTGATGACTATTAATGTTTACATCTCACAATGTCACGAGGGTGAGCCTCTCGTGCATGAGTGACTGCTCACATCAGTTGACATCTCACACTACAACAATCTCAATTTATATATAGCACTACAGGGAAGAGGAAAAATACGTATTTTAGATTTTAGGGTTAACTGTCCCTTTAAGACCTATTAAACATAATTTTAAGACTTTATAATATTGAGATTACAGCCATTTAAAGTCTGAATTTTGGACATGGTGTAGGATATTTAATCACACAACCTTTTTGTTTCCTTGCTTGCCCATAGATACTTGTACTCTTGCATTTGTTACCCCTATAGAGCTCAGTTTTAAATGGTTTAAATGTGAAGAATCAGTTAATATGATTCAGAATGTGCAGCAAGACATTCTGAATCATATTAACTGATTCTTTTTGCATATTATCTGTTGAACAATAACTAACAAATAATACTATCACTGAGCAATAAGACCCAGAGGGAAGCACTGTTGTGCGTTTGTTACACTCTGTCCCACATACAGCAGATAATATCACTGCATCAGTTCATTATCTTTAGCCAAATGAGGCATCAGCGCTAAGCACAGCTGTTGCCTATCTTCACCACCACATGGACCATTTCTGTGTGTTTATTGCCATGTGTGTGCACGTGTTTCAATATGCGGTGTCTATTGTATGTACAGTACAACATACAACAATAGACAGGGTGACAACACACCAACATGTGTGATTACGTGTAACAATAGCTGAAACTATTACAGCAATTCATGTTTGCTGTGAGTACAGTGCACCTCTGCAGCACAGACTGCTGAGTCCGCTTGAAGTGCTGCCAGGGGCAAGAACGCTCTCCCCTTCAAACTGATGTAGAAATTCACAGTGGGAGGAAGAATGCAAATTTTCTCCTTTCACGACCTCAGGAGATGGAAGAAATGACCTGTTAGAGGCTGCACTGCTGATAAGGCATATCTGCTATGTGCAGTGTCAGGCCAGCTGCGTCGCAGGTTACAGGTTCAGGTCTGCAAAAAAAGGCTCTCGCTCAGAATTGACGATACACAGGCTAACATAAGGGAAAAGGGAAAACAGGCATGCTGGTGTAGACAAAGAAAGGTTAGACATGAAAGGGCAAACATATTTCTTCAACTCACAGTGTAGAGCTCATTGGTGACTTTAACTAACTCTTCATGCATCTGCACTCCGATGTCTTTGCTCTGTAAAAGAGAAAAACAGGTGACAGTTTTTAGATGCTCATTTGAAGGACAAATGAAGGCAAGTATTCACACATCTAAGACTGAGAACTTTGTTATCTAATAGAATTGCCGTCCTGCAAGTGAAAAACTTGAAGGGTGCGTACCGGTTATATTTTGTTTGTGAGGAGTGTCAGCAGGCATTGAAATGCTGTCATTACTCTGCACCAGAAAAGATCTAATACAATGCCCAAAGTGCACATTCAGACAAAAATAGAACAGTGCAGTTACCGCACAACATTTCCCAAGGAGTTGTGTCACAGTTTCAGCTCAGTTACAGGGGCTAAGAGTCTATGATGAATTGGACATGTCCCATGACAGGGCTTATAGCCCAAGAGGAGGAATGGGGCCAGCAGAGAGTGACTCTGGAAATCCTGTTGAGGGGATATGGAGTGACGCTTAGCCCAATCAATCCTGTTTTTTGCCACCTCTCAGGGACCACTTGTCAAAACAGCAACCTTTGCTTTTTTCACATGTGACAAGAATTACATTTCAGCACACTCAGTGCATTTAAACTTTGACTTAACAAACGGCAGAGCTGATTCATCCCCTTCCTCCGCGCATGTGTAATTCATTAGCAGTGAGACTGCACTGCAGCTGAACCAGGATGCTACAGCATAACAGGATTATTGTTTTGGAGAAGTTTGTCACAATCTGAGCTAAGTTCATGCACAGGGAGACAGTTTTCTTTCTGCAGGCAGCTATTAGTGCTCCTCTTTATGCTGGCCACAAGCCATCCCAGTCTCATCAAGGCTCCCATCTTAACAGAGCAGAGCCCCCTGGAGGGCATAAATTACAGTAGACTCCTGCCGCTGTCAAACGATACTGATCTAAGCTACCAAAGGCAGATTGTTCATCACCTCCCCTGAACCACAGGCACTCTGCTACTCTCACGCGTACAATACATTAAGAATATGCCTAATGAAATACAAGAGTAAAACCAAAACCAAGAACAAATGCATTCATAGCATTAACATTTTGGATAAAAGAAGCAAGTTACATCTAATTATATCTGCAGGATTCTGAATGAGTCCCACTTAATGTGAATTTTCTGTGAAAAAGAATGCGTGGGAGTATGGGCATCAAGAATGATGAGGGGTAAAGAGCATAAAAAAAGGTTAGTGATCTGAACAGGGAGCAAACTGAGCATGATATTTCAAATGACAATACGCATGACGAATGGCGGGGGGTTAAAAAGAGAAACAGAATCTCTCACCAGCCCTGATAAGCTTTTCTGTCAACATATGCTGCTCTCTCAATAGCCAGGTGCTACTGTACGGCTCAAGTGGTGTAAGTTTAGGGACGAATAACCTCAGTGATAATGGGAATAGTCAGCCTAAGGGCCATTATTTGAAATCAGAGCGTAGAATAGGTGGGGAAACCTTGCATGCTAACAGTGTACACTACTGTAATTGAAGCACAAAGGTTATGAGCCGAAAAACTCATTTCACCTTGTTACTGTTAGCTCTGTTAGCACAGTTATCAGTGTAAGCACGGCTGGTGGTGCTAATATAGTTAATGATAATGGGGTCTTTCAGCACCATAGAAGTGGTGAGTTTGTTATAGCCTAACAATAGCTTTTTACTTCTGACAATTACATTAAGGCTTTGAAAATACTGAAAGTGATGTTCATCTGTGAAGATTATCTTGTTGAGCAAATCATGTAAGTATCATAAACATTTGTTTACAACAAAGCTTATTTTCTGCAATGACCAAAAAGCCAATGGAAAAATCCCGTAGGCTTTTTGATGAAGAAATCAGGGCAGTGTTCGCTTCCAGGTTGGCCTATGTTTCTCTGGAGCTCTCTATTGTCTGCACAGTTTGAAATATAGGCCTACTGTGCGTCCTGATAAAGTTCAACATATTTTTACATATTTTTGTTGGTCTGGCGTCAAGTTCCCAGCTGTGGGCATCAGTCATGCGATTTAAGCAGATAAGTTCTGTGACTGTGTGCGTTAGTAACGGTCAGGGTTGCATGCCCTCATCCATTTAATTCAGATTCTGACCTTTTTGAAGAGTCTGATGACATCCTCGCCCACGTGTGCCAGACGGACAATGACGTTGTTGTTGTAGATGTCGCTGAGAGTGGCATGGTCTCTGCTCTCTCGCCTGGTCTGGTCTAAGACCAAATACCAGCAGTTCACAGTGGACAAGAGATTCTGGTCCTTTCTGAAAAAAGCCAAGGAAAGACTTTATAAAGAAGAAAATATTGGTCTGTGTCATTAAACAATAAACAAAGCTTCCCGCCACAGAATAACACAACTGCAATATCCAGACCACATTGTATATTTCCCATAAGTACAAAAAAGGGTTATTGTCCTCATAAAACATAACATAAAACAGGATACAGACTGTCTTACAAACCACACAAATCTTACATTTGATCTACTGGTATCATCTCTAAGACTTTATAAGAGATCGAGGGGTCACTGCACATGTAGTAAGGAATCAGCTAAAAAGGAGGTAGCTGTACACACACACACACACACACACATACGGGAAGAGACAGACAGAAGGCATGCTGACTGCACTCGCCTTCTTGTTCAAGGGAGCATGTGAGTTCAATTATCCTCACACCGAAAAGTTTGTTTGTCTTCATCTTTTGTCTTTGGAGAGATTTTAACTGTTTTTCTGACCTCCAACAATCGTGACTACAATATAAAAATGCTGCATCACACGTTTCATACACAGCCTGCTTAAAAGCTGTGTGTAAAAACCATCTGTTGTTGGCTGATAGCTGACCTATGCTGGGATCCCGTCCAGATAAATCCAACTTTACTTCTCCTTTAATGACTGGCGAGAGGAGAAGAGTGAAGTTAGGATGAATGATCTTAACACTTTGCATGTCTTTGTTGATAGGGAGGAGGACATACAAAAGACAGTTCACTCACAGAAGGCCATTTCTGCTGATTCACAAGCACAGTCTTTTATCAAATCACACAAGCAGTCAGAAGCTTTACAGAGAGAAAGGAACAGTTTCAAAGCTGCCACAATTATCTCTTTAGCTGAGTTTATTTCTAAATAAAAAAAAAAACTAATGTTCACTAACTTTACATACTGAATCCCATTATGCTACTCCTGACTTGTGAAGATAACTTGCTCCAGGCTGCACACTCCTCCTTATTTTGGCAAGAAACCAATGCACGCGCGGACCGAGCTCCACCAGCATCAACATCCTGACCATCCTTAACCTCAGGCAGCAAACTCAAGGAAGGTGTACTTGAGCAAAGATGAGTGATATAGTGAGACAATGATTATGAAATGGCCTATTGATTTTGAATGAATGTTATAAAGCTAGCTATTACCTATGATAATATCTCACTAGTTATTAACAATCTGCCACACTGAAGGCTGCCTTGTCAAAGTACTCCTATCTGCACTATCAGAAGCTGTGGTGCTTTTTGCACAACAGGGCTGCAACTAACAATTATTTCACCTGTCGATTAAATTTGGTATTTTCACAATTAATCAATTAGTTGTTTAGTCTGTAAAATGTCAAAAATGGGTGAAAAATGTCAAGTGTTTCCTGAAGCCCAAAATGACATGCTTAAATGTCTGGTTTTGTTTGAACCAAAAGATTTTCAGTTAACTGTCAAAGAGGAGTAACAAAAAACAAAGAATGCTCACGTTTAAGAAGCTGGAATGAAAGAAATTTGACATTCTTTTTCTAAAGAAACAACACAAACGGAATACTTGATGATCAAATTAGCTGACTTTTAATTTAGAAGTTAAAAAATAATCTCTTAATCGATTCATTATTGCAGCTCTAATGCAAAGTGCTAGCGGTTTACACACCACAAGCAAAAAATACCACACATATCGAAGGTAGGGTTGCAAATGCAAGATGCGGCAAGATGCAACAATGGACAGACATGTCTGGTGCCTATGCAGTATACTTTTTAGGCAGTCATTTAGCAACTGATTAGCAATCTAATGTAATGATCTGGCCTCAGCAGTAAAAAAATACAGAAACAGCTCTTTTATTATCACAGAGTTCTGCTTTTCACAAAGCCGATTAAATTTTTCACTGGTGAGTTTAAGGAACCTTTTGTTGCTAAAAAGGTTCATTTTGCATAATTGCATGAGTCATTCAAACAATACAAATCACAATACACTTGATCCAAGGA
The DNA here is from genome assembly GCF_026936395.1 of Plectropomus leopardus. Taxonomy (NCBI): domain Eukaryota; kingdom Metazoa; phylum Chordata; class Actinopteri; order Perciformes; family Serranidae; genus Plectropomus; species Plectropomus leopardus. Next base: position 29,020,889 of record NC_142177.1, read on the forward strand.
ACTGCACATTGTTTACAGCTACGGATTTGTAGGCATGGAGAACCCCAAAGTTATTTTGTATCTGCATTTGCTGGTAAAATATTACATGGTCATTGCATTGGTTTCTGTAAACATACGCTAACATTCAAGTTTATAAAATACACCATTGTTATAAGACCTCTTAAAAACAAGATGCTATGTCAAATGTATAGAAAAGAACATTTAATAAATTATTCCAAATTATTTGTTGGATTCCCTACAAATCATGTGATGAACAACCAATCTATGGTAACAACCAGTCCGATATGCAGCAGTTATTTATCTCAGTTTTGAAGATCATATTGCAAGGACAGTCACGACTTGTTTTCCGTCAACTGCTTCAAAACTTTGATCATTTTATCCTTGGAGAGGTTTTTTCATGCTTTCATTTTCTTTTTTGATGTGAATGACTGTTTTCCTGTCTTGGTGAAGCTCACTCTGATCTTCAGCTAATGCAAGTTTCCGCACTAAAACAGAAAGGAGTTCTTATAGGTCTCCATGTATCCAAACAATGTTGAAATGTTATCAGAAATTGGCCTTTATACAAAAATAGTGAGTTGCACCAATATTCAACAAAATGATTTTTTGAGAAATTGCTTCTGAAGTTTAAACCACAATCAGACACAAACTATGAAACATTTTTGTATGTGCATTATCTGTCTGTGTCATAGGTCTAAAGGCTATATTAATAATATACTATATTATATTACTGTTGGCTTAGTGTATGTTCAATGCATGGCTTTCTTTTTGTCTGGATCAATGATGTTAAGAGAAAATCATGATCTTGGTACAACAGAACAGCAATCTAAAAAGTTATGTGTCGACAGCCAGTTGAAAGAGTTGCACTCATGATGCTAAAGGTAATCCAGAGTGCTGGGCATCAGCATCTTCATTCCTTTCATCCTTTAACACTTTGATAAAAAACATGAACAAGCTACCCCTATAGGCCCTCCTTTCAAACAGAGCAGGTGTTTGATCCTGTACAGTACATGGGGTGCCAGGAACCTGACTGGAAATCTTTGGCTTTTGGCTGCTCTTGAATAAGGATGAGACTGTAGTATTCGGGACACAAAGGAGTTGATGCACAACTGCTCATGGAAGATGACAGGAGAAGGTTTTCTACCCGACAGCCTACAAAAAGTACAACAAAACCTGTATCATGACAAGATCTCTGCATCATAAAGTAGCGCCGCTCAGCTGAACTACAGTGAACTGACAATGCAAACACACACTGTATCCATCAACTATTGTAAAACATGTTGGATATAAATTGATTTTTCAAATAAATGTACACAGCAGCATTGTGCTCTTTTGCAATCACATTTTTGTTGCAGCTGCTCTATTAAGGAAGGTTTTAAAAATGTTCTTTGACAATCTCCTGCCAGCCGCTTTATTAGATCTGACATCAGAAATGAAAATCTGAACGGATTCCAGATAAGAAAAAAGGGCACTGAGGTTGTACTGTTGATAAAAAAGAGGTAAAATTAAATGACAGAGAGAGAGAGTGCAGAGCCAGAAGACCGCTTGGGATTAATGATGATATAGACTTAGTCAGCCCATTGTAGTCTGCGAGTGTGAATCCAGCCTATGACAGACCGACATAATGATGACCATTTAATGTGACGGGGGGAGAATCTGGGACAGCAGGGTGTACAAGGAAGTCATGCAATGTGACTCTCTTGCAGGGGTCTCCCTTGGAGGGAATGCTCCATTTATCAATGTCCCAGTGACGGGAGCTCTCCACCACGATTACGCTTTGTGTCCAATTGGCCGGAGAGACTGAAAGAGAGATGGAGAGACTTCTCCTAAATAAACCAACAATTTTGTTACGCATGACTGACACAGCCAGGTCACATGAAAGGGTGTGCAGCTGCCTACGTCTCAATTATACCATCTTTACTGTGTTGCTTTAAAAGGTGAGTTCGATTTACTGCACTGCTGATTCAATACTACTGCAGTGGGCATTAGAGAAGAGCAGAGTCTTCAAATAGATTTTAATTCGACTAATTAAACTTAACTCAACATCCATTTATTAGCTTTTTCAGGAGCTCACAACGACATCTGGCAACTGATCTATTTCCAAGGTGAAGAGCAAACTTTTATGGCTAAAAATTTCCATGGAATGTACTCCAATTAATTCATATTAATTCTGATTATTCATTTTCTCGTGTACACTTTTTCCACCAACATTAACGCTTACATGGAGGTATTTTTACTGTGGGAAAACCCACTAAACATGGGCAAACATATCAGAGACGTGTGCACAGCTTTGTAGTTGATGAGTGTTCACGTATATATATATATATATATATATATATATATATATATATATATATATATATATATAAAATTATTTGTATATAATGTATATACAATGTTCGAACACTGCATGGACAGAGAGTATTTTGTGGTGGCATTGCTTCGTGCAAAAGAGGTGGAAATTAGTGTGTCCCGTGACTACTGCAAAGTGATTTGTCCCAGAAATGAATGCTGATTGTAACCTTTTCCATTAAATACAAAAGCCAGATGTTAGTGGGTGTTTTTTGTCCAGTGGGAAAGTGGCTTTATTTATGACCACTGATCAAATCAGGCCATGGGCTGCATATACAGTTAGAAAATGATCTGAAAGTCAGAGTGAGCTGCAGGCTGGTCGGAGCATCTATGCAGCAATTCCTCAACATGCTGCAGGGTATGTTTGTTTCATGACCACAGATCTTCTTTACACAAACACATAAACAATTTAAGTCAATCTGATAAGGTTGGCCGTATTGTTGCGTTCTGACTCCAAACTGAGGCTCTTATTTGCTTTCTGTGACCATTGAGAAAATATGAGTATTTGGGCAGCAGTCTAGCATGAAGTTGTTTGAGAATGGAAATGAAATGACAGCCAGATAGAAAAGACGAGGGGCGAGGAGGGGGGGGGGGATAAAGAGTCTGACCTAGTTGGGAGGAACACAGCAGCCCGAGGCCACAAGCTTCCATGGCCCTGGCTTCATTTCAGGTCATTTCTCCTGCTTTTATCCCTTCTCTCTTTTTTGTTGCCTATCCCTCCTCTGCTTTCCCCTTTCTTTTCTTCCATCTCTCTGTGCCGTGCCAGTGATCAGTATGAAATGTGTAACAGTTGTTTTTTGGTCAAGCACATTCGATACAGACGTTCTGGTGCTTAGCAGACAGACAGTGGTGAGACTCACTTGAAGTGATGGTGCTCTCTGGAGGTGCGGATCTTGGCGGAGTAGCGCTCGGCCAGTTTGTCCAAGCCTCTGGAGTACTCAAGCTGAAGCTCGGCCTTTCGACGGAAGAACTCTTGCAGGTCTTGCAGCAGCTGCAGTCGGGACTCAGACTGCTGCTCCAGACAACGGAACTGCTCCACCAGCTGGTTACGGATCTCTGCATATCAAAAAGGGAGAGACCACCCTCAGAATAAATACAGCCTCTCTGGGGAAGAGGGGGCTTACATGCTGGGCCTCACTTCTGCCTGCCAAACAGTGTTGCAGGTCAGAGTTTAGCCAGCAATCCTTGAGCAGAGGATGAAGAAAATACAAAAATGTGAGAAAACAGTCGAGCACAAGCACTAATAAAACAACAAAGTCATCATAATTGTATAAAACTGGATGTCAAAGTGCATTTGTCCATTGTGTGTATATGTGTGTGCATGTGTGTGCAGTGGGAGGGAGAGAGTGTGGGGGTGTCTAAATGCTGGGGTAGCACACGTGCATATGAGATGCATGTCTGATGATTGCAGCAGACAGCACGGAAAATATAAAATAGGTCAGCTTCTCAAAATGCATTGTGCTGAGCGAGCCTTCAGAGAAGTTTGTCTTGAAAAAACAAATTGCGGGCATTCTTTCGATTACAAGATTGCTGTGGTTTTCTGCTTATGAGGTTTGGAAAACTCAATGCTCCTATTCATAGTCTGAGAATGAGGAAAAAATATGTTTTGGTCTAAATTTTGAAAACATGGTCGATATGGCATTTTCAAACAGTTTGGTACTTTTCAAAATTAAAAGCTTTGGGAAAATACTGTTTGCAGCACACTTAGGGTGTTTTATGTTAAGGCCAACCTTTTTCCTGTGCTGACAATTTACTGCAGTAGCTTGCATCTTAAGAGTATAATTAATACATCTATATTTTCAAAACAACCAGGAATAATATCCAGACTCCATGCTGGGCAGCTTGTACTGGTATAGTACACAGTGTTCCTATACACCCCTGAGATTTCAGGTGATAAAAACGTCCAGTGAGGTAATAACATCACTTTTACGGTCTTACATTAACACTGAAAAGGAATACAAATAACATTTTATTTCATCCATATACTGTTTATTGCAAAGCTGCCATAAATCCAGTAGCTAAATGGCTGCTGAATGTGTGGCTACAGGCCATAAATCTTATCAGAGCCAGGGGGCTGAGTGATATGTTTGACATCACTATTAGGATATCGATGAGGGCATTTCACAAAATCTCTCTTTATGTAACATCGGGATTCATGCAGCAGCATTCTCTTAATTCCTCTAATTTTTTTTTTTGCTTAATTTTCTATCAGGAGATGAAAAAAGGGAAAAGTAAAGTCAAGATGCACTAAACATTCTTAACTCTCAAAATCATCTCTTACCAGCTGTGCTGAATAATGAATCCCACTTGATCATAGGTACCCTATAAGCCTATTAGCATAGACGACATCCTCTAAACACTATATAGAATTGGAGAGATGCTACCAAAAAGGCTGTAAGAACAGTAACTTCTGTGGTATGTAATTGACATACTGTTAAACTTACATAAAGCCGTCTAAATATACGATTTTTCGGTACTGGCGTTGTTGAAAAATCATAAAACCAGCAATGGCTAAACATTTGTGATGCTGCAAGTGCTGTGTCAGCAGAGGAATCCACAGTAAGTCAAATTAAAAGAAATTGGTTCTGAAAGCAGTGCTCTCGCTAATGTGAAATGGCTCAGCAGTCATTTATGCGTCTCATCAAACAGATCTCAGTTATCTGAAAATGTATTCTCTGTGTTTGGCCTTAATGGCCAAAGCAACTAAGAGCAGTACAAATGCCACTGAGAAGACAAATGCATGCAATATCATCCAAGAGTTTTTAAAGTCTTAATTGAGAGCTATGGACCAATAGTATTTCTTTAGCCCACATTCAATAATCTGATCACTGTAATGACCACAAAATTTGTATATATATATATATATTAATCTCAACTTGACTGAGTGATATTAATGCATTTTTATGGTCCTCAAATGTAAAAGCTGTTTTCTTCACTTCTTACAACAATTTGTAGACTCTGAAAATGAAACATTTTCCCCTGCATCTTCATAAGAGTGTTTTCAAAAACTTTTCAACAATATTTCTCAAAATAAGACACATTGGCGAATGAGAAACCCAGAGGTGCTTACAAAATAAGTACAAGTCATGGATATGAACAAAAATCAGAAAAAAATCAGTTGGTATATTGCCTCCTGCGTGAGGTCCATCATTTGAAATGGGCATTAAAAATCAGGCAAAAAATAATCAAACGGATGCTGAAAGCAATAAGCTGATTCACTACAACAGAAGACCAAACTCTCTCTACATAAAATAAAAATTGGAATTATTAACTTCATTTGGATAACATAAAGCAACACCAGCATGAGATCCATAATTAGGACATAATTTTGAGCTCACATCTGTGGATTACAATGAGTGGTGGACAAAGTATACAACTCTATCACTTGAGATAAGTGAAAGTTGCTGAGTCAAATTAGGATACTTGCATAAAAAAGCAGAACAAAAAAAATCAGAGTACTTCTCAACACACTGTTGTCTGTTGTCACAATACATTGACAGAGCCTTAATGAGGCTGTAATGAAGTTTGTGCGCAGTAAACAGAGCAAACATTTAAAACGATAGGAGTCATTCTTCATCTTAAAGATTTCAAACATGGAGTCGAGGTATGGCCGTGGGTGATCTGGTGGGGAATCTTTATCTCAATCTGCTGCCATTGCCATTACTAACACTGCATAACCAAATACAAGCGCCTCCTGCTGACCTCTCCTCTCTACCTGTCTCTACATATGAGCTGCCCAATCTGAGTAGGGCATGCGCAAGGTAGGTACAGGAACATCACTTTGACAAACAAACCACATGCAGAATTGCAGGATCACAGTTTATGGACTTTTGCATTTAAAAAAAAAGTTATCTTCATGACTTCAAAGCAAATGCAATGAGTAACAAGAACAGAAATTTAGCGGAGTCAAAAGTACAATGTTTATCTTACAAATGTGGTAAAGCCAAAATAATAAGTTTTCAAAAAATAAAAATACTCAAATAAAGTACAGATACTCAAAAACTGCACTTAAGTGCAGTACTTAAGTAAATTGTTACTGTCACAGACTTACACATGCACGGGGGGACTTAACAGCCTCACTCATCAAGACAATAAGAAGCAATTGAGCAGCATTGAGAGGGCTGAAGATTCCATTATGACAGACTGTTTCAACCATGCACATGATTGCTGCACTCTGAAAGAAACTCTGTCGAAATTTATCAATGGAAGAGATGGCCCGGCAGAAGAGAAGCCCTTTTGTTCGCTCCTAAATGATGTTTCTGTATCTACAATAAAGGAATTCAAAGATTTCTCCCTCCTCCAACCATTCCTGAGTGCGTGAGCGAAGATGTGAATGAAAGAGCGAGAGCGGCAGTGTAAATACGTTATCCCTGGCTGTTTGGACATGTACCCCTCATGGTCCCCATAGTTGCCCAGTTGCCTGGTTACATGCCTCTGGAGGCATCTCAATGAGAGCAGGCCAGTTCCCTGTTCTGACAGCCACAGCAGTCAGTCTGTTTAGCATAATGGCCAAGGACAAGGGCAACTTTCTCCGCTTTGAAATACTCAATAAACAGCCTGTGCTGATGAACGAGGCAGCAATCAAGTTCAAAATAGCAAGAAATGTCACTACAATGTACCCCTGTGCTAAAGTAGACCACTGAACAACACAATTTGTTGGCCTGTGTGACTTTAATCATCCTTAATCATAGGGTGACAGAGGAAAAGAACAACCGGACAATGTAATCTAAATCTAAATTGATTTAACTGCATAATTTTATCAGGGAGACATCAAATAGACACATGATATTTGCATCCGCTCTCCTGCGAGCATGTTATTTTTAGAACTTAAACTGTTACTAGGGACTGTGCAACACTGCACTACATTCAATGAATGATTCAAGCCTTTGCAGAGTAATGCATAATTACAAGGAAGCTGGCAAGGAGTTCAAGTGAATAATATACCGAGGAGTGAGCCTCAAAAGATAGAGACAGCTTCTTCTCTATCTTTTCACTGATGACACAATAGTGCAGATGTCCTTAAATGGAATACATTTGCTACATATGCCGCACCAGGTTCTCTTTCTGGGAACATTGTGCAGCCAGAATGAATAAAATGTTCCAAACCCAAAGGCTTGTGGAAATGTTACTAATAGGATATTACCCATTTGTTATGTTGTACTTTTCTCCTAACCTATATGGTTAACATCATGGTACATTTCGATGATTTTAACAAGTATTTTGAACACAAATTAATCACTTCCAGAGACCTGAGGGTAACACTGAAACAGCAGAGTAAAATGAAAATGATTTTTTTTTTCTGGCATGAGTTGCCATGTCTTAGATATCGGCCATAGAGATGTCTGCCTTGTCTCCGATATAATCGAACGAGATGGCACTGAACTACCTACTCCATCAGACAAATCATACCTGACTTTACCACACCACAGACTGCATGGGTTGTAGCTACTGCTGCAGGAGTGTGAGCTCCATGCCAGGAACATTTGTGAAAGTCCCACACATTAACAAGGACATCTCTTAGCATCACGTGGTTTACTTCGTGGTTATTAACAGTGTAACAACAGAGTCAAGGCATTTTGATGTTGGTGTAAGTTTGTTGAGATCATTTAAAAGTTTGTGTTGGATTTCAGCCACTGCTGTTTTTGTTTGTTAGGACTAGGGGTCGACAGATGATTGGCCAGCTGATTATTGGCGCCAATATTTGGCATTTTGCCGATGATCTGTATCAGCATTTTATATTAATGATAGCCAATAAAATTAATTAATTAAAAAGTACAAAGAAAGTGTCATCATAGTAGGAACTTTTACTTTGTCAAACCCCAGGGAGCTATTTTAATAAATTAATTTTTTATTAAAGTTTTCACTTGACTTTGCCAAATATCGGCCCCAATAATCGGCCAGGCCTATAATCAGTCGACCCCTAATCTAGTTCCATTACACTGGATAAAAGGCAGACATCTCTATCACTGATATCTATCAATATAACACTCTGTAAATCCCACCAAAACAATCTAGACTGATAAATAGCACTACGGGTAAGAGAAAAAATAAGCATTTCTGGTTTAGGAGTGAACTGTCCCTTTAAAGACATAGAACTCAAATCAAGCCACCCAAAAACAGAATGTTCCTCAACTCATACAACATTCAAATCACCCACATCAGCTAGTCATGTCCGAAGGTTTACGCCTCAGAAAGGGAAAGTACCTGAGCTCAGCTGCTTTAGGACCCTGGCCTCCTCTTTTACCCTGCACATTCAAAACAACAAACAACGTCCACTCGCCAAGCTCCAACACAGCACGTCTGCAGAGATTCCATGCTTGGATCTCTGACAGATAATGTAACGAAATAGGGGGAAGCTATTGGTCACTGTTGCCTTGCAGGGTTGCCAGTTGAGCTCCTGTAACTGCTGCAACAGAGAGCACCAAATATCACATAGTGAGGAGTCCTTGTCACCACAGTAGCTCAAATTAGCCTAGCACAGCTATTGCAATGTCCTGCAGCAGTCTCCGGGGCTGTGTCTGCAGTTAACCATGCGTGGCTAGTCACATGTGGCCTAACCCAGACTGACACGTTGACATAATTTGGTACAAATCAAGGCTGTGTTCTGTGAACACTTGCCTTCCAAATGCAGTAATGGCTATGGTATGCATTTACAGTCTATCTGCTTGAGTTCACATTTCTTCCTCTCTCCCTCTATCTTCCTTTCTCTCTCCATACAAATATCTCTAACAAGGAAAGACATCGCTATTTGTGCAACCCAAGGCCAGGAAAATCCAGCATGTAGTGAGCAGAATTCAAAGTGGTTCTCTCTTTAAATCTCATATCGCTCAACTGTGGGTATGTACCTGTCATCACAGCAACAGTGTTACCAAGACATGTTACCAATACACTGGAAACAAAGATATTGTCCTCAGTGCTGTAACGCAACCCTGACATTTCGAGACAGTATCAGTCGGAGCATTCTTTCATTATGATGAATACACACAGAGGGCTGTGTCTACATGCACCATGTGGAATGCATCTCCACAGTGAATATGGTGGCTGTAGGAGTGACATGCTACTTTGTGACGGTCAGATTGTTACCAAGCCAGTATAAGCAAATTACAGAAATGTTACAAATATTACAGTTTCCTGCACTGTAAAACCTGACAAGTTGATCTTCCTTAAAATAATCTTGGAAACCGACTGCCTTGAAAAAGTAAAGTATAAATCTTAATATATTTTTACTTTATATCTAAGTGGTAAGTTTACTTGAAATTTATCTGTGTTTACTTATTTTAATGAAGCTGTTGCAACTTAAAAATGACATGAAATTACCTTGTTCATTCTAAGTGTTAGCAACTTCATTAAAAGAAGTTAGTCTGACTTCACTTGTTCATCACAAAAAGGATTTTGCCAATGATGAAGCTAGGAGATCAGCAGGTTCTGTTTTCTTCATTTGTTTACGAAAATACAAATATGATTGAATAGTTTGCAACCAGCAGAATACAGGTATATAGCACAATATACATGGTTTCCTGAAGTTGCTAAAACTGAAAAAGACTGATTTAATTAAACTTCATTAATCATCATTTTTAAGATGCCACAACTTCACAAAATACATAACATTTTTTTAAAGTAAACTTCACAATTAGATATAAAGTAAACAAAAAAATACTATTGACAGTTGTATTAACTTACATTTTGAAATCAATCAGTTTCCTAGAATTAAAAAATAAAATAAAATCTTGTCAGCTTTTACAGGGTATTTTAATTGTTTTTTACAATGTTTTAGAGACAGATATCCATTTAAGGTCAATGTTACCCAATGTTTTGTTACATGTTCCCTTAGCAACAGCAAATTTTGCAATAAATAGTTTACAACATTCCCTATTAAAGCAATTTGTACATAAGAGTGAAACTCAGCTCCCAACAGATCAAATGGCATTAAAGATGATGTTGCCTACAGCTAGAAGTACAGTATGATGCGTGATGAAGAGTATCCCCTCATTTCCTTGTGTTGTGGTTTCGGGATATACAGGAAGCATAGAGATACCTCGGGCTGGTCAATTACACTCCGAAGAAGGAAAAATATTAGTTTAGCCCCCAAAACTTTATGAAGTACTACCCAGGAAGATAAATCTTGTTTTGGTGACAACTGTGAAAATCATGGTTTCAGCTGCTGACTAATTGACAACTTAACATCACAATAGAAAGCAGTATCTGCTATCAGTGAGTGAGTATTCAGTCATCCATGAATCAGAGATGATATGTGCCAATAATCACAAATACAGGCCAAGACCTGCAAAGCTAAAAAGACACACCAGGATGCCAACAATCATTGTTCAGATGTGACTGAGCCTCCACCGTTTGCTGAAATGTAGGATGATGAAAACTACTGCAAAGTGCATTAGGTTTGTGCCTGATTGAACTGCTGTGCAGTCAGCAACTCAGCATTATTGGAGGCTAGTGTCAGTGTCAGAGTAAAGCCCCCACAGCTCCAAACTGATCTAAGCCCAGTTTGCAAATGAGCTTAAGATGTCAGCTTAAAAGCTTTTCCTGAAACTGAGACGAGAGACGGAGCTGTGATGGCTCTCTCACAGCCACAAAGCTGGTGTGGAGACCAGAGAGAGTGAGAGAGTGAGTGTGTGAAAGAGTGAGAGAGTGAAGGAGTCAAACAAACAAAAAGACAACCAGACAGACAAAGAGAATGACAGGAGGAGAGGAAACCACACCTCTGCTCGAGTAAATGCTAATCATACTCTTCATTCCACACACATGCTGACAAGGTTTGGTCATTTTGTCTCTATGTACGATGAGTGCAACAAAAGTCGGTCTAATTAAGTCTGTAAAAGAAGAGCTTGACTTTGGTCAAATATAGACTAATATATAATGACTTCATAAACTCCAATATTGATATCAGTGGCATCATCAGTTGCTATGTATTTTCATGAATTTTAATTACAGTCAAAACAGTTTTTGCCGGACTGAGTCACATCTGTCATTAAATTTTATTAAATATGAATGTAATTATATGTTATTGTTTAATTTGTATGTAATATCATATAAATAAGAAATATTTCAGTTAGGGTTAAATCCAGATCATGACACACATGAAATGTTAATAACCACTAAAATAAAAAAATAAATATTTTTAGCAGAAGCTGCTGGAAGTTAAACTATCCCCAACTTTAAATTTAAATGTCCACCACTTTCCAGAGGCATTGCATGGTTGCATGGTTACAGCTCTCATGTCTGTATGTTCAGTATGAGGCTACAATCACCAGCCAGTTGGCTTAGTTTAGTATAAAGACTTGAAACTGCCTGGCTCTGTCCAAAGATGACCAATATCTGCCTACAAGCACCTCTGTAACTCACTTATTAAAACATTTACTTGGATTTAAATTTGTTTGATTCCTGAACTTCTTGATTTCAGGAAATCATGGCACCCAGCCTAAAAATAGATGAACTGTTCTGCTCTACTTTCAGTCTTGCGCTAAGCAAAGCTAACTGGCTGCTAACTGAAACTCCATATGAGACAGACATGAGAGTGGAGTTGATCCTCTTAAATTACTTTTTTTTCCCTTTTAAAAACATATAGCCAAAAGAAATTAGCAAGAAATAAATGTTTTTGCCAACCCCATCTCACTTCCAACACGCCAAATGTCGATGGCTAGTCAGTGGCCCTCAACGCCAGATACCAGCGCTCCAATGCACCCTTTAGCAGTGGAATGAGACTCACCAGTCAACAGGATTTTTGATGCTCCAAGCAACCGCCATAGTCTAAAGAGCAGAAAAGTCTGCATGGGCCAGATGAGATAGGAAATAGATGAGTCAAACCAACTCCGTTTTCAGGGCCACTGTTTGTTTCCAGTGTGAAACCAAAAGTCAGCCGTATTATTTTAATAAAACTATTGTGATGTCATGTGACATATGATGTTTCATTATGTTAGTAACAAACTTACTTTTATTAAACCAAACCATGACGTTTTTTTTCCAAACCTAACCACCTAGGCCTACTTTTGTTTCCTAGGAAGTAAACCTAAAAATGTATTTTTTTCATGGTTTTGATTTATTAATAACCATAAACCCTACATTTCCTGTGAAAACAGAACTTTATTTTGCAAAGATGCAAATGCATGTACCGAGCGTACACTGATACGCCATCTCTGAAGGTCCATGATTGAGGGGTTCCCCACAGCGTCATTGTTTGATTTTTGCATAATCTACCTTTTAATTCTAGCATGAGCTTTACTGTATGTCCACATGGCTAGTAGCATTCGATATAAACTGAGCTAACTTTGCTTCAGATTATGTACTGAACCTGTAATGAGGACCATGCTGACGAACACCTGGAGATGAGACAATCCTACAGAGTTAAGTAGTAGGCCCCATATACACACCATGAGTTCTGAGTGGACGTTTCAATCGGCGTTGCTCTGCCAAAGTCCAATAAGTTCTTGGGATGTTTTAGAGTACTGCAGTCCTGTTGGGTGATTTTGGACCAAAGCAGAAGCTGCTATTGCATCCTGTTAATATCATAATCTGAGATGGCCTGTTTTATACCAAAACAATTAGCTTCATTACTGAAAAAATTACTAGGGCTACAGTCCATAAAATTCTAGCATTACTATGTCAAGCAGTGAGTGAGTTCTGTGAGAAAAACCTGCAACATAATACTGAGCAAAACCACAATTGTGAGGAGAGTGATGCACAAAGTGTTAAAGTTCACACTGCCTGTGGTTGCATCTAAAAGGTTGAGAGGACAACCCACCAATATACAGCCTGCACTGTCTGTTTCAATACAGTGACACTGTTCCTGACTCTCCTCTCTCTCTTTCTCTCTGGGTGGTTCATCCAGTCACATATTTAGCGGCAGACAGTGAAATCCTTTCATGGTTCATAATTCATACAGACAGCATATATTATTTATGGACTTTCTGAACTGTTTGCGGTGTGATCTTTTCAAGCATTCCATTTCCCTCCTGATACTATACACTTTGTACTGGGGTGTCAGGAAAATCGCTACATTGTCTTTTAAATTGACACGAGTTGTCACAATATTAGCCAATTTAACATCATCTTAACCTTTATTTCAAGGAAGAAGTTGTACCCAGATGTCTCCAAGTATTCTGCATGAGTAGTCTACCTGAGGTGCATGACCTCCAGTCTACTGGAAAGATTATCCAAGGTGAATTGGTGCATTTCCTTGTTGGGTGTGCAGCATCAAGAGCAGTCTGACAAAAAAAATTCCAGCATGGACTTTGAAAGAAAACATCAAGCTCTAGTAGCTTACATGGCTACACATGCAGGGCTTGGCATGATAATGAACACACGTCTTTAGAAGAACCTGTTCAGCCAAGTTGCATTTTAATCAATGTATCGCTGGATTCGTCCCAAATGGCCAGTTGATGCCATGGATTTGAGACATTTTCCAAAGAGATATGCTTCAAAAATAAATAAATAAGAAGAACAAAATAAATGGCTGTCATCCATAACTATGCAATGTGTCCCGCCCCACAGCACTGCACACTGAAAGCCATACAAAGCTTGTGGTAAAGTTACGCAATAGTGCCTTGACACACAGAATAATAATAAAATCAGGACTGCGCGTCACCAACCTTTCACTTGGGTCTCATATTCGGCAATAATCTCTTTGTCCTTCTTGACTTTCGCATGAGATGACATTTTGGGGAGAACGGCTTGTGCAATCCTCGGGCAGGAATCAGCGTCTCCAGTTGCCACAATGCTGCAGCGTTTTGCCCGTCTGCAGTCCTCTCCGGATAGTTGAACAACAATCAGATGCGAATCATCGCCCGCTTGACACAACTTCAGAGATTAAACGTACTTGAGGCTCGGAGATGTTGCTGCTGCGTTCAAGGCGACGTCGAAGCCTCAAAGTGCATACTGATCCACTCCGTCCCTGACCACTCCTCTTCAGCAGCACTCTTCACTGAATCGGGAAACAATTCACGTTTGATGTGCATTTCATAAAAAGCCTGGAGTGCGCTCTGAAAGGAACAGCTATGGCAGCCTTGGCGATAATAGCAGCAGGCTCCTTCTACACAACAACTGCCCAGTCTTCCCGTTTTTTTCTCTCTCTCTGCCTCTCTCTGCAAGTTCAATGCTGCTGCAGAAAAAAAGGCTGAATGGATGTGAAAGTCAATCTGAGACTCCTCCCCCACCCCCCTCCCTTCTTCACCACTTTCCTCCTCATGGATGAGTGAACTGATATGCAAACGTCTGCCAATTATATTACATGTATGTTGTTGAATCCACAGCTGAAGGAAATAGATTGTTAGTGATTTGACAGCTCAGTTTCCATGACATCAAGTGTAACATGACGCCGACTGCAGAACAACAATTTCAGCCATCTTTTTAATTCGAATTCAATTTGGTTTATGTTATATATTGATAATATAGACTACATCCAAGGGCGTCATTTTCGTTTCAACATTGGGGGGGCACATATGAAATATGGGGGTTCAAAATCAGGATATTGTGAAAGATGTTTGATTTATAGTCAAAGAAAAAAGACATTCAATTGATTTGGACCTACAGAAGCAGTTCCGTTTCAACATATGTTTGATCAAAAATTGTCAGGGATTAACCATTGTTCTCAATTAATTAATTATTAGTTACTATTTATTTTTTACTGTAAAATGTCAGGAAAGAGTGAAAAATACTGTTATAATATAATACGGCCCAGATTTCCCCCCACCTCCTTCCGGCAGCCCAAAATTACATCTTCAGATATATTGTTTTGTCTGAACAACACTCTGAAAACAGAAAATATTGACTCTGCTATCCTTTACAACAAAAAAATATTAAATCCTTGTGAAGGTAAATGTTTGGCAGAGTTGAAAAAATGACAAAAATGATAAATCCATTATCGGAATGGTTCCAGGTTAATTTTCTGTCATACGAGTAATTGATAAATTGACAACTCGTTGTGTCTGTAGATAAAATCCTGGCCGAGAACCATTTAAGATATGAAATTCTGCCTTGCCTATTGCTATCACATAATCACACAATCACCAGTACAGATTATACAGAAACCTAAAATGTCGGCAAGCACCCCAAAAAGACAATTTTGTCTTTTAAATTAATGAAAACTTGAGCTGGTTTTCTTTAGAGTTAGCAAGACAACTAACTGATATCACAGAAACTTATTTCTGAGTGGAGAAACTGCTGTTACAAATGACTGACTGGAGCCTTTCTCCACTCCAGAGTTGCAACACTTTGACAAAGATGATGGATCATCTCTCCTCAGGGAAACTCAGAATGGCTCAATGTGTCACTCTGCCCTGCTCTTTTCCTCTCAGTGCTGCTCACTGCAGCAGGGTTTTCTGACAAATGCAGTCAAATAACTTCCTGTGGCTTCTCAAGTGCAACTGTGTGCTAAGATACTATCCTGTGTTTTTGTCTGAAAGCGATGTAAACTGATGTATAGGACAGGGATAATTGAGCACTCTTGTTTTGAGACTGCAATTTTAACTGTGTCAAGAAATCCTGCTTCGCCTTTGCACCCAATTCTCTGGAAATCTGTGGGCTACTGTCAGCCTGTGACAACGCTGTTAAAGCTAGGAGAGAGCCCTGGAGAAATCTGCAGAAGAGCCGCTCAGTTGTCACCGTGCAATCTCAACTAATTTCCTCAGCAAATGTTACTCACCAGTTCCTGGCCTCAGAGTAAGCCTGATAAAAAAGTTGGGCTGGGTTTGAAAATAATGTGAAAAAGCTACGTCTAACTAGGCCGTGGAAACTTTAACACCATCTACTTATAGGCCTTTAAGGGAGGAGTGATCATCACATGGTCCAAAGACTGAGAGATTGAGCTCCTTCAGGAGGCAAATAAAGATTAATTGCTGTGTAAATGTAAGAATTAAAACCGTCTTTATGGTTAAGGCATTGAGGATTATGCTTAATGTTTACTAGGTGAGTTTTATAAATTAAAAACACATGACTTTAGACTAAATTATATGTTTACTTTTTAATCATTAACCAAAATATTGTTAATGTTTACATCTGCTAATATAACACGTGATATTTTATATTACCACTTTTATATCACAGGGTTATTGTACTGGATGACATCAAATAATAGATCTGTCTTTAATGAACTAATAAATCAAGTGCTTAATTTCAACGTTAAAAAAAACTGATACAGTTGTAAATTACAAATACAATATCAGATGATTCTTCATATTTGCAGTGTTTAAAAGCAACTGAATGAATACTTTCAGAGCAAGTTATTTTAACATTTTTACAGTTAATTATAGTGAAATGGCAGCTGTATACTATGACTTCACTGTCACGTATGTCATCAGATAGCCTATCTGTGGTCTATGCTGCCCTAAAATTACTGTATTGTACTTTGATTTTGCAATATAATACCTATCATGTGGCAGTTTGCTTTTTCAGAATTACTGCATAAACTGTAAAAGCAATGCAACTCAGTAACCAGTAATGAAGTGTAAATTTTTCACTTAAAATACCATAATACATGGTACAATACTTAATTATATTTGATATTTTCCTAAAAGTTTTTTTTAATCTGTTGACCCATCACAAACCTGAAACACTGAAATTTTTACGCATTAATTTTGCAGTTTAATAAGTGGTAGGATTTAGCTAAGTGCATTTACTCAAGTAGCCTGTATTTAAGTACAAATTCTACTTGTACCTTACTTGAGTATTTCCAGTTTCATGCAACTTTATGCTTATTTTCCACTACATCTCAGAGGATTTTTTTTCTCCACCACATTTGTCTGACAGTTGTAGTTATTAGTTACTTTTCCTTTTACTATAGCGTTCAGCATAATGTGCAAGAACAACCTAATAAAGTGTTCTTCCAGGGAAAAAAATGCAATGAAGGCCCATATGTCCTGCAAGCAAGAAAACATTGTATGCACTGGTGCCCCACTGCATGCAGCCAGTGCCCCACTGCATGCAGCCGGTGCCCTTTTTTCCTCACCCCTCCTGCCCCTCAGACATCCTCTTACTGCCTTGGACAATCAAGTGAGGGGTGCTTGATGGCACTACACTGCAGCACACAACTGCAATAAAAGATTTAATTATCATTCTGATAATTCAAAGATGTTTTTGCATACAGGAGCAACATCTGTCAACTTAACTGATTTATGATCTGAAATGCAAATCAGGTTTTCCCATGATAGCAGCAAATTATTAATTCTAGCAAGACTTTGTTATGCATGTGTGGTGATAGCAAGTTAATTAGTCCCTTATAATGCTTTTAATCTGAATATCTCTTAAATTACTACACTAGTACTGCAGAGGCCAATGCAACCTATTATTTTTCTAATGTAGAACAAGATGTTTCAATTAAAAAATTCTGTCAAACTGGCACATAGATCATCCCCTTGCCTCACAGACTTTGATTATGGATTAAGCAGGACATATTTGGTAAAGTAAGATTGTGATCACAACTCTGAGTCAAGTATTGTCTATCCCATTGCTCCTTTCTTATATTTTTCTTGTATTAGATTAACCCTTTTAAACTCTGATCGACATCTGTTTTCTTGCACTTTGTTCAAATGCCTTTCACAAGCTATTTGAACCTTCGAGCAAATTAGTTCAATTTCTTTTGAAAATATGGGGGAAAAAGGCAACGACCTACTTGGCAAGAAATGTCATGAAATGCAAGAAATTAGTAAAAAGGGGGGGAGGGATGACAAAGATATAAGGGATGTACTTCTCAGTAAAATGGCCTCTATTTATGGTAATTTATTTTGAGTTGATGACTTTGAAAAAATGAGTTATGTTTTAGAAAGGGACCTGTATTCTGTTACTGTTGCAGTGATTTATCACTTTCTTGTTTTTTTCCCGTTGCATTATCCCTGTGTTTTTGTAAGAAATCAAACCTTTTTTTATTTGTAAGATTGTTTGCGTGTTTCGTTTTTCACATTTTGTGCACATTACTGTGTGAATGTTTGCTGTAGGAACTAAAGTTTCCGTTTGTTGTAGCTACCCGGTCGTTTGGCGAAGAGCCCGCAAAATGTTAGCAGTAGCTGCAAGCTAGCAAACCCTATGTTGAGAAACCCGCCTAATGACTCACGTTTCTAAAATGCTCATGAGGTAATATCGTGAAGTTTTCATCCGTTCCCACGTTATTTAACGAATTACACGTTCATTGACAAAGCTGCAAAGCTATTGCTCTCTTATCATTGGCATTCCTTAAATATATATGACGGCATAGTACTTTGTTTGAGTACTTCATTTATGCTATGCTAGCACCAAGTGTCAAGCTTTGCCGCATTGACTACTTGTTATTTTCAGGTAGAAAGATGAGTTTCTCTCGGGCTGTCGAGATGTGTGACTTTTATTTGAAGTAGCTGACTTACCTCACGGGGACCACTGCTGAACGACTGTCCCCAGCTGAGAGGTGAGGCTACTGTCAGTGCATGACTACCATCTGCTGGTACAGAGTTAGCAACCAGTTTATAGCACTGGCCATGCATATACTCGCCAGTGAGAATATAAAATCCCAGTGTTGTGTGCAGCTCATTTATTTAAACCGGTTCAAGAGGTCATTTTTCCTGCTGCTGTCAGCCTTGGAAATGACACTCGGTAGTTGTAGTTTGTGTTTGGTGTTTTATTGTTGTATTTATTGTTCTGTTGATGTCTATTTATTACTGCTGGCTGTGAACCAAACTGCCCCTCAGGGTAATTTAAAGCAAGTAGATATAAGTAGGAAAAAGTACTTCAAGCATTAAAAGTAAAAGAACACCTTGCAAAAACAAAATCACATAACTAAAAAAACAACACACACACACACACACACACACACACATATATATATATATATATAGGGTTTGGGGTTTTTTTCAGTTAGTTTTTTGTCAATTGACTAATTAATTAATAAATTAATCATTTCAGCCGTACTTATATAAACTGTATGTCAATTTAATTTATAACACAAATCATATTTCATAAATGCCTAGGTGTTTTTGCAATAAATATGCAAAGTAACAAGTAACTAAAGACATTTAAAAAATGGAGTCAAGTTAAAAGTACACTATTTCCCTCTGAAATGTAAGGGAGTGAAAGTATAAAGTGGAATGAAAAGAAAATACTCAAGTTAAGTACAGGTACCTCAAATTTGAACTTAAGTACAGTACTTCAGGAAATGTACTTAGTAGTATTCCGCTGCTGGTATTGCATAAACAAAACCTGTGAAAGCTCTTCTCTGTGCTTGAGAATTAGGTAAATTAATCATTGGTTTCGGTGGGGCAGACAGCCGTCATAAGTGCATGCTTGTCCCTGTGACTGCTTGGAAGTCATCTTCAGGGAGGTAAAAATAGACATTGCACAATCTTTGAGGGAAACTAAATGTTGTCATACGAAGACTTCATATCAGCAACCTCTGCAAACTTGACTTCATGACGCCTTCAAAGAAATATTTGTGCCTTTACGTCACCCCTTACTAAAAGAAACCTTCTTCCCCTCACCTTGATGATGTCACTGCAGTGAAATGTTCAGGCTGGTGGCTTCACTGTGCTTTGTATGAAGTGTTAAAAAAAATTTTTTGCCGGCTTTTTAACTGTCTTTATGAATTTTTTAGTAAATTGGAACGCCATAAACACTAGATAAGTGGCATTATGACTCATTTCAGTATGTGTGGTTTACTCTGAATGTGGTGTTTTTTGTGACACTGAGGACTGTAGAGAGTTGTGTAACGCTCTCTTTGTGTCACAAGCCACACCTTTCCACGCCTCCTTACAAGTGGTAGTTACAGTTGAGCCGGGCTCAAAGATATAAGAGAGTTGCCAGCAGCTATGGAATAAATTACTGCGTGACAGGACAAGTACCAGGCTTTATAGAAACATGTTATGGACAATATTCTTACTTCTTAATGGACTGCTGATATTAGTTCTCCTTTACTCCACTCGCAGACGGTAAAGCCATTCATTATTGTATTGATATTAGCAGATATGAACAAAAATGCATTTCAGGACTTAAAAAGCATTTACTGCTAATGTTATGCTGTGATATGGAAAAGCTGTACTACTGTTTGTTTTAGAGACTGTACATGTTTATGTGTTGAATTATTTTTTATGTTGCATTTTAACTGGATGCTGTGCTCTCTCGTTTGCTTGGTGTGACAGTTGTACTTGTTTGCTTGTGGTTAGTGTTGTAACAAGGTTAATGCTGCCGTCTTGGCCAGGTCGCTCTTGAAAAAGAGATTTTAAATCTTACTGAGACTTTGAAGAGACAAATTAGATAAATGACCAGAAAGGTGCAATACGAGCCCAGGTCCATTTACCATTTTACCTGGAAGAATAAAGGATATATATACCGGTACCTCTTCATTTAAATATTCATATTATCTAACGGATAAAAATCAGAACAGTGATGAGTATTAAATGCACATTATCTGAGTTTAGTTTACTTTTTAAACAACAGTAGTGAATAAACTCAGAAATATTCTTATAACTAATTCTATGGTATACGTATATGTTGCATGGCTTTTCAACCACACCATAGAAAGCTCTTTTGACAAAACTTAATGTTGCACTCCAAACCTGTTGGTTAACATTCATGAACAAATGAATCAATAAATAAGCCAACTCTGTCACTTTGTTGTAATTTTAACAAGCATCTGTATTCTGAACAGGCAAAACAATGAGCCACCTCTGGACAACGGTCTCATTCCATGGTTGGGGCACGCTCTTCAGTTTGGAAAAGATGCTGCCAAGTTTTTGGCCTGGATGAAAGAAAGACATGGGGATATCTTCACAGTAAGTTCTGATAAAGACTGTGTCACTGCAAGCAGCAATTTCTGTCTGAGGAAAGGGGAAGTGGTTTTGAGAGTGATGAAAATTTGACTTTCATATAGAATGACAAACAGAATGTAATAGTTTGGAGGAAAAGTTTCAAAGATGTTTTTGCATACAGGAGCAACATCTGTCAACTTAACTGATTTATGATCTGAAATGCAATCAGTTTTCCCATGATAGCAGCAAATTATTAATTTTAGCAAGACTTTGTTATGCATGTGTGGTGATAGCAAGTTAATTAGTCCCTTATAATGCTTTTAATCTGAATATCTCTTAAATCACTACACTAGTACTGCAGAGGCCAATGCAACCTATTATTTTTCTAATGTAGAACAAGATGTTTCAATTAACAGGCCTTCTAGCAAAAAGTGGCCATTCTACATCGCTTCAAATTAAAAGAAAAAAAAAACTTTTTTTTAGGACAGAACAACTCAAATAAGAGTTTTTTTTTAAAGAATGCACACCCTCAAAACCATTACATAATGTATTTTATAGAAAAACATAGCAGCTCTTTTCACACAGACATTGCACCAAAGGGTGCATGAGTCTCTTCCAAATGATGGCGGCATCAGGCCACTCCAGTGTGTGACTATAGACAGCATGTTGCCATCGTGGAAGCAAAAGAGATGTGACATTTAACACAACAGTGTTAACCTCTAAGCGTGGCATTTAACATACTCGCAGGCAGACCTTTATAAACAATAACATCATTTACCATTCCTGTTATGTGGCAGCTCATCTTGTCCTCTGCTCAGAGGGTAAGAAGCTTGCAAATCTAATTATTTTCCCAATTTGTGGACATTTAATGCGTGCTGCTCTTCTTTTTTGATTTAGCTGTGAACTGCTGCTAGCTGCTTTTTAATCTCTGAAAATGGGTTGCATGCATAACATGCTGTCAAAAAGATCACACCCGTCCCGCCCGCAATCCTGTCCTCCCGGCTGTCCCTTTCACACGAGACAAGGCAAGACGCCTCTGTCCCCCCATTCATTAATTTTACCTTTATAAAAGCAGAGAGTGGGCATAATGACGTGATATTCCCACCTTGAACAGGCACTGTAAAATGGGCTACTGTTTCCTATGTCTGGTATTTCTACCTTAGTTTAAATTTAAGAAAAAATAGAAAGGGCTGCATTTGAAAACAGTGAATATTGTCCTCACAGGTCCGTGTTGCTGGTCATTATGTGACAGTGCTGTTGGACCCACACTCTTTCGATGCCGTGATGAATGACACAGTCTCCTTGAGCTTCACCCGCATCAGAAACCAGCTGATAAACAGAATCTTCAGTCTGCAGCTGCCAAGTGTCAAACCCACAGCAGAGAGGAAGTGGATGGAAGGGTACTGATTGCATCTTTTAATTGCAGACATTGTGGTTCACTAAATGATTACAGAGAATCTGCTTTAAATTAGTGCTGCAAATTTCAATATTCATTTATTTTTTCCTCAGGCATTTTCAAGGTGTCAGTCTCTCTGAGCTCAGCAGCTCCATGAACATTCACCTTCAGAACATCCTGTTGAATGACCAGAACAGCTGCAGCCCTTCACAGTGGAGACAGGATGGACTCTTCAGCCTTTGTTACAGCCTGCTCTTCAGGTAACACACAGCGTTTTAACCCAGCGACATACTGTAATTCAAATGATCTCACTGTTTATAAAACACAGAGTGATGCATAGAGAGATTTTTAACTTTATGGCTGCGCTCAGGGCTGGATATCACACATTGTTTGAGAGTAGAGATGACGCCACTGCAGTCTACAAAGAGTTCCGCAAGTTTGACGATCTTCTTGCCAAACTGGCCCGTTGTTCACTTAAGCGCGGTAAGCTGCACAATAGTGAATAAAATCAAATGATTATACCTTCAGTTTCTTATCTGACTTCATGTCTACACAACACAGTAATTTATGTGTCAATTTATGTCAACAGGGGAAAGCAAAATAGCCAACTTATCCCGGGAGCGACTTTGGGACCTGCTGTCCCCCAGCTGGCTGAGCGGAGAGTCAGAGTCGAACTCCTGGCAGCAGAGCTACTACCGCTTCCTGCAGGAGGAAGGAGTAGATGCAGAAATGCAGAAAAAAGCTTTACTCTTGCAGCTGTGGACCACACAGGTAAGAGTAGGTTTATTGTCTGTCTCTCTCCCATACAGAAACACACATTCAAAAATGTCAAACACATGCAAGTGCCAGAACATATCAACTTTCCACACCCAGACTGCATGCTTGAATTCCACACCATGGTGCTCAGCCTGCAAACAATGCAGAGGTGAGTGGCAGATTCCTCTCTGCCAGTTACTCAGAGCTACGTGTCTTAACCTGAAACTCAAACTGAAATATTGCCAGTTATGGTTAAGGGAATCAGTTTCCATGACACCTTATCTTGTTTGAGGTTTAGTAATACACTTTTGAATACAGTGCATAAGAGAGCTGTGTTAGTCAGTTGAAGTTGTTTCCTGGTGTTTCCTGTATCTTACTGAAACTACAGTTGTAGTTGTGCATACGTGGCATTTACTCTGTGAATCATGTCTTTTACTGCTGACTACAGTGGCCTTACATTAGTTAATCCATGTGAATGGATATAAAGCAAGAGTCATCAGTTACATTTTCCAAGTGCCAGAATTTCTCTAAGTAGACCCTGTTGGGGCCAGACTCTCAAAAAATAGATAAGGAAGTCTATGTACAGTATGTAGACCAAATTCGTCATTTTTTACTTTAATTATTATTTAATTACTTTAATTGTAAATTAAAAGTAAATAAAACAAAATGTTGAATGATAAAAAGAAAAATTTCGCTTAAGAATTATAAGGTTCCATTTGTCATTTTTGCCAAAAATTGAGCTGTATGTTCGTATTCTGTGACAACTGATAAACATTGTTTGAGGTGGGTTTTTTTTTAAGTGATATGCATTTTTAGACTTTAATGTAGAACAAAAAGGTTCAAAAAAGAATGCAAATAGAACATTATAATTCTGACGTGGTAAAATGTTAAATGAGAGCCATAAATTTGGCACCAAGCTTGCATGAAGATACGGCACATCCATATCCCGTTTATAAAAGACGGGAATCAGTTTCAGCCTTATTAATCCAATGTCCATCACACAAGCAAAAATATGAGTTAATCAACTACCCGAACCCGATTTGACCCACAAAGATTTCTGCACAATATTTCTGTGTTATAGTAGCACAGTTGTCAGGACTGAGGACACAGAGAGACACCGACGAAGTGCTGTGGTGTGTGTGTATGTGTGAGTGTGAGAGAGAACTAGAGAAAGTGGAAGATGGACAACAGCATGCAATTAATTAGTTATTTATATTTTTTAACTTGTAAAATTTCTTAGTAATTTTACCGGAACACGTCGTGCAGGCTGTTGGTCCGTAATAAAGTAACAATAAGCTGACAAATGCATGTATGACGCACCTGTGGGTCAAACAAATGATTTGGGTTGGTAAATGATTCTTAATAAAATTATTTCCATCTCATTTGCTTTTAAAGGTTGGCACTATATAAAAAATATTAAATTCATTAATATTTTGAGGGCTGGATGGGAAGCTTTGGGGGACTGTATGTGGCCTAGGGCCATAGATAAAGGTTGTTAAAATACATCAAAAGTGTCTTGGATACATAGCTTTGTCTAATGCAAGACTGCATAGCACACTTATCAGTAAATCTGCCTGTCAGATGGTATTTATTCAGTTTCACATGGCTAAAGTGTACAAAGTTTCCATAACTAGTAATATTAACACAGGTTTGAATAGACAGGCCATAAGGATTATGTAATACACTTTTTGAGATCAGCCAAAAATGATCAAGGTCACATCCATGTAATGTATGAGATTGCTCTTGTGTTTACAGGCGTGTTTATTCATGTCAGAATCGAAAGTGGGAGACAAGTTTCACACATTCTAGTTCTTACACGTTTTTGTTTTTGTTTTTTTTTATTCAGATGACGTTTCAGCCCTCAGGCCTTCTTTGAGATCAGCATTCATTGATACATAAATAAATTAAAAAAAAAAAATAATAATGCATAATAAGCCAGAGCGTGTGACACTTGTTTCCAATTATAAAGTTTACTGCTCATGATCAGCACCTAACTACAACTGTTTGTACTTTTCTATATTGTTCACAAAGTATAGTAAAATCTTATGTATATAGCACCTCTTGAAACCTAGGTTGCAAAGTGCTGTACACAAGTAAAGAGGCTAAAATAACAGAGCATGAGTACAACAATAACATCACAACAGAAATAAAGCAATAGGCAGCATCCCAGCTCACAAAAAGGTACATTATTCACAGAAGAAAACACTGTCTTCAGCTGTGACTTAAAGCCCTCAGTAGAGATTGCTGACCTGAGAATGTCACCAAAAATATGTGTGTAATGTTGCAATATTGTGCAATATTTGAATCTCGGGGGCTATTTCATTTAATACTTTGGTCGTGTGGTATATTTTGTCAATATTTAATTTATTTAGATTTGTTTCACATTTCAGTGTCAAAACATTCATAGGAATTAGAAACTTAGTGCTCTTTGAAATGGTGTATTATTGTGTTGTCATATCATTATGTCAGTGGCATAAAATGCTCTAAAAATGACAATAATAACAATTATCTCAATTATTTCTGGGACAATACAACGTAAGCATAGTTATCGTGACAAACCTCATTGTGAAAACAGAATTGTTGCTTCCTCGACCTCACGACTCCAAACAAGTTAAGATCAACAGGGTGTCATTGCTCCGTGTTGCCAGCAGGGAGAGATAGCAAGCTGTTAGATCGTCTTCATGTCTGCTGTTCACATATGCTACATTTCAGCTGAAATAGCTTCAGCCCTTTGTTAACCTGCCAGTCTCACCGGATCAATGATTGTTCACCCAGCAACACCACAAGTGAGGTGAAACCTTTGCCACCCACCACAGGCTCAGATGCTCTGTTAGTTTGGGAAAGACCACAATTCCTCCAGTATGTTTTTTTGTGCTTTATCATGTCTGCTGGGATACTGGAGCACACGGTCTCAGTCTGGGACAGAAACTGGAGCACCACTGCAGAGAATAGAGGCATTAGATGCGAGACC
This sequence comes from Plectropomus leopardus, assembly GCF_026936395.1. Lineage (NCBI taxonomy): Eukaryota > Metazoa > Chordata > Actinopteri > Perciformes > Serranidae > Plectropomus > Plectropomus leopardus. Next base: position 29,047,074 of record NC_142177.1, read on the forward strand.
AGTGGGATGTGGCAGAGTGAATGTGGCTTATATGTGTGTTACAGGCAGACAGAGGTTTTTCAGAGTGCAATGCTAGGATTTATACTAAAGCCACCTACTGTACCACCTCGTCCGTCGTGAGTCCTGCACAAGCTGCTGGTTGCTGCTCTCTTTCCATTTTTAAACAATCAATGTTATAGACTGAAACATATATAGACTAAAAACATTGATTTATTAGTTACTTTCCTTGAAGGGGTAATGGCGATTGAATGTGTTGAGGTGTGTGTGTGTGCATGCTACGCATGTATTTGAATCCAGAAGAAATTCCTGACCATATGGGGAAAGTCACATTAGGGAAAATAAAGCAAATCACTGGCTGCCACATTAGTTTCAGTGAGTCGTGCATTCCTAGCTCTTCCCAGTATACAGCTGCCATGAATTGAGTTATACCCTAAAGCAGTGGTTCCCCACTTTTCCTGTCACTGAGCAAAGTGACAACCAGTGACTAAGTGACATATTTTATAGATATTTCATATTATATTCATTGCATAACATTAACAGTACATAACTGATAAAATGTACAATTTACCAAAATGTTCAGGCAATAAGTGCAGGAAAACAAGTGATTTGGATGGATTTTTTGCAGATTAATTAATGTGTATATTCATTAGAGATTAGTTTTGCAATATGTTTGGATGTATATAATTATACATATTTCATATTCTTAATAGTCTTTGCAGTGCCCTTATTCTGTGAGAATGTGAAATGTGTAATCTACTAAAGTAGTTGTAAAATAGTAATTTAAACTTAAAAAATAACTTCTTAAGTTGTCTTCACAAAATGAATAAAACACAGATATAGGTATAATGTGTGTTTTCACATCACTTAAGAGAAGATTGAAACCTTCTCATCTAGCTCTCTAATTTCCTCAAAATTATTATTATCTGAATTATCTGAATTATCTGAAGCATCCGATGTGCTGATCTGAAGATCTAAGAGGGCAGAAAGTCACCGTGATGCACCTCTAGTCACTTTTGGGCATTTGCCCTCACTGTCAGTGGAGAGCTGACCTGAGATGTGCAGAGGTAAAAAGAACAGCTCCCTTAACCCGCAGCAATTACTGTCTGACAGGCTCAGGTGTCTCTTCCCGAGAGGCTGACAGCAGTGTCTACAACGTGTGGACTGCTTCACTGACTTCTCAAATCATTCATATTCAGACAGCAGCATTACAGAGAGCTGAGGAAATAATAGTGGAAATATTCCAAAAAGTATATAAATAATCAGAAGTATCACTATATTATCAGACTGGTACTTTGACTAATCTCACACATCTGCAATTAAAACTCTGTAATTTATTTCTTAAACTTCAGATGTGCAATAGGGTTTTTAAGGTGGAATAATTCTTTATATCACTGTCTTAACTGCAGTAATTAATACAGTAATCCTCTATGCAGTTATTCAAATGTGCTTATATGTTTTTTCAACTCTTGAATGTATGCTATATTTAACATGTTACATATATTGTGTATATTCTTGTTGTTTTCATTACTTATGTATTACTACTGTATTTCCATTTTATATTTTGACATACTCTGTGCTGATGCTTATGTCTACTGTCTATAATTCTTTATGCTTGGCATCAGAGCAACTGTAACGATCCATAATTTCCCCCCAGGGATCAATAAAGTATTTCTGATTCTAAATCTGATTTCATGCATTGTACATCCGCATATACAAAATATACATAAACTTTTACACAGTTTTTCATAGAGGCTTATTTAAAAGATGTAAACTGTGTGTTTTTCCTTTCAGTGCAATGCTGGACCTGCTGCCTTTTGGCTCCTTGGCTTTCTGCTCACTCACACTGAGGCCATGGAGGCTGTTAAATCAGAGATCAGAGGCCTCACTCTCCGGGACACTTCCCTACAGCGTCGCCCCATCAACCTGCTGAAAGCTCACAGCACACCTGTGCTTGGTACGTTACAGCTGCTAGCAGCGTTTTCACTTATTCACTCCGACACCTTTAGGTTAAGTTGCAGCAATGAGGTGGAAACACAGACTGGAAATAACAAGATAAGCGCAGCAGACTGAAATAAATGACAGCAGCAATAAAAGTTTGACCTTTGATTCAATTAAATTATGATTGTCTTTTTCATATGTTCATATCCGTACAAATGTTTGTACCTCTGCAAACAAATTAAGCCAGAGGGCACTGCTGATTTAACTCACGCTGACACCCCTCTGACATCATCCACTCCGCTGTCCCTTCCATTCTGCAGATAGCGTCCTGAACGAGACCTTACGGCTCACCGCTGCGGTGATGATCAACAGAGAGGTGGTGCAGGACAAAATCCTGCGCATGGACAATGGACGGGAATACCACCTCAGACGAGGGGACAGAGTGTGTTTGTTCCCCTTCCTCAGCCCTCAAATGGACCCACAGATACACCCAGAACCACAGGTACTTTAGCAAGCATTAACACAAACGGCACTAAGAACACAAACATGGAACTGTTCTTGTGATAAGCCTGTGAGATCAGAATCAGAAATAATTTATTGATCCTCAGGGGGGACATTGTGGATCGTTACAGTCGCTCTGATGCCAAGCATTGAGAATTATATAAAGTAGAAACACCAGCACAAAGTATGTAAAAATATCAAAAAATAGAAATTCAGTTATAATAATAACAACCATAAGAACTATTATTTAAATATTTAAAACCGTAAGTATGTATAAAGTGATGAGTATGTAAAATGTATAAAGATAGAAATACAGTAATAATAAAACAATTTGCACTCCTATGTGAATATTTTAAATGATAAATATGTATAAAATGCTGTGTGTTAAATGTTTAAAAGTATAAAACCATGTGCTTTATGCTCCTAAAAATTGTAATGTATAAAACTAGTAAGTAAAGGTAGAAAAATAAAATATATGTGTGATGCTACAATGTACAACAGATATGTAGATGAGTAAGACGAACATGAAGAATATATACAATATATACAATTTAGATTCTATAATCATGTAAACATTTTGTGGGATACGGAGCTTCTGCCGTCATGATACATATACTTGTGTATCTCCATTGTGGTATTTTTATACATATTATAGTGTACAAAGCAGTCTTGAGGAGGCTGGATCAAGCAGTGGGATTTAAATTACTAACAGAATACATCCTTTGGGATGAGCTGCTAAATGCTGACAAATGAAACAAGTCAGAGTTGAATAGCAAGAGAGCAAGATCAATTCACCATGATCATTCTGTTTATCTGTCTCCAAGGGTGAGAGGTGATAATTATGTATAACAGAAGACACAGAGCAGGAGACATACGATCAACCTTATTTGCATGCACACATTTGATGCATTCATGTTTTTTTTCTTGTCACTTCTTAACAGAATTTCAAGTATGATCGCTTCCTAAATGAAGACATGACAGTGAAGGATAAATTCTACAAAGATGGAAAAAGGCTTAAGTATTACACCATGCCCTGGGGTGCAGGGAGAAACATCTGCGTTGGGAAAGAGTTTGCTGTTTCAGCCATTAAACAGTGAGTGAAAAAAGCCATTGCTCTTTTTGTTTAGATTGATATCTTCTCATGATATATCTTCCTTTTTAAAATGATACATTCATGATCAAGGCATTTCCTGCTACCGTGTTTCACCCTGATTCCCAGACCAGCGAAATCCATTTCTACTTAATATGACCCCATTAACATGTCAGTCCTTCTGAACTCTGTTATTAGCAATAAGCTGTAACATAGTAATCACATTGACTCTGTAATGAACTTTATGGAAAAGGGTTATGGACAGTCATTACGAAGAGCACATTTTTGTCAGACATTGTATCCATCTGCAAAGGTTAAAGGTAAATCTTTGTTATTTACAACACACAAAGCAGAAGTAGGTTAGTTAGGGTTGATTAGGAGACAGGTAAGACTTTGGGAATCAGTTATTTTTAGGCTTTTGTGTCTTATTTCAAAATTTTAATTGACTTGATGTGATTTTCTTTACCTGCATTTGTTCATATAAATATTGTCTTAAAAGTCATGTTCATCAGCAGTTTGCAACTATTCTAAGCTGCATTTTTAATCTTTTGTCTCTAGATTTGTGTTCTTGCTCTTGACCCATCTTGATCTGGAGATGTGTGACCCGGAGGCTAAATTGCCACCAGTTAATCCCAGTCGCTATGGCTTTGGGATGCTCCAGCCAGACGGAGATCTGCAGATCCGATACAGACTGAAGAGTTCACAGCGAGAACTGTGACAGGCTAATTTGATTAAATGTAAATAACTGTAGAATTGTTGATTGATAAAGCTTTTTGTAATATGAACTGTAGGGCTATTTATACTATATTTTGTAGTGAGTGCATCTATATATCATATTTAACTTGGTTGTTAATATTTTCAATAAAAAGAAAAAAAACCTAGAGTAAACCTAACATATTTCTCATTTCACAGTTTTGCCCTCATACTTTGGCCAACACTTGCTGAACATTTGATGGCTCTAAAGTTTCCCTTTCAACCAAAAACATGTCAAGTGTTTTGTTAGTTCACTCAACCTTCACCGTGCAGATTGATTTATGTGCAAAGTTTGACACTAGATGGCTGTTTTCACATTCAGCTTTGCTCTGGGCTCACTGTAAATGTGATTTTATAATGAGCATGTGAAGATTTTCATCTTCATGCAGAGTACAAAATGTTTCCTACAGCCAGTGGTAGTGCAAAATAGGTACAATTATACATACAGTGAAAAAAAGAAAACTACAACTACAAAGAAAAAGAGCAGTATAAAACTGAGATTATCTGCCAATGTGAGGGGTTTTGGCAGTCAAGACTATAAGCAGTGTTAACAGTTATTAATACATGACTATAGATACAAATAATGCATATGTGAATTATAATAACCTTGAGGATGGTGATAGCATAAATAATGCCTAACTATTTCACTGTTTACAGAGTAAAAAAAAAAGTAAGCAAGCATCACAGCCCAGTTTACCACTCAGAAATGTTAAATTTTAAACCTCCAGCTCACATACACAAAGAATGGACTTAAAGAGTGAAGTAAAGTAGGAAATGTCGTGTGTCTCCTATTCTGTCCCTAGATTTGTCTCATGACTTCTTGGAGGGGGTTTCAAAAGGTTGGGAACCCCTGGATTAAATTACCCAACCTTAAATGTAATTGTTTGCCATTTTTTATTTCTAAGTAATTAGTTTCATAACTAAATTAAAACTTGGCTAAACAAATTGATTGAACGGCTGAACTTTGCATAAAAAAGTGGAAACTCTCGCCCCTTTAATGCACAAAATGGTTTAGTCTGCCCGCAGTGGGATTCCTCCTAGTTGAATGACTGATCATTTATGCTGCTGGAGCACTAATGTACACTGTCATGTCTGTCAAAAAGAAAAAAAAGTAAAGGAAAAGAAAGCAAACTGAGTTTTTAAAGAAAGGAAAAAATGAAAAGGTGCGAGAGACATGGATCGAAAGAGGAAGGACAGGGGGCCACAGAGGCTGCTTATGCCCAGTACCAAGTATTTGGTGCTACACTCCTGAATCTAAAAATGTAATATAGAATTATACAACACTCACAGGGGCCATTTTAGGCAGAACTTTTAGTATTGGTGCTTTGGGTGGCCTACATTTCACTGCTAATAGCTTACTTTTTCAAGCATAAAATTAAGCAGTATCAAACAGATTTAATTTCCTTATAAGATGGTCTAAATCAACCTGCAGGCCAAATCTGGCCCCCAATAGGGTGCTAGGTGGCCCCCCAACCATTTCCTAATTAACAATAAAAATGAAGTTATTTACACTGGGAATTGTTTATGTACTTTTAGTATTCAAAAGGTGTCAGAGTGCGTTAAACATCAAAATAGAGCTAGTTTGTCCTAAAAAATAACAATAAAGAAACTGCCAGTGGAGGATCCCCTGCTTCCTCCAAAACAGAGGTCCTAAGCCCCTAATGCCCTAAAATCCAAGAACTTTCCTAAAATTCAAGAAATGTTCTAAAATCCCAGAAATGCTTAAAATCCTATAAATGTACTAAAACCCTAGAAACTTCCTAAAATCCCAGAAATGTAGTAAAATCCTATAAATGTCCTGAAATGCTGTAAATGTCCTAAAATCCTAGAAAGGTTCCAAAAATCCTAGAATGTCCTAAAATCTGAAATGTTTTAAAATTGTAGAAATATCCTCTAATCCTAAAAATGTCCTAAAATCCACAAAATGTCCTAACATCATTGAAACATCCTAAAATCCCAGAAATGCCCTTAAATCCTAAAGACGTCCTAAAATCCCAGAATTGTCCTAAAATCCCAGAAAAGTGCAAAAATCTTGGAAACTGGGCTGCTGCGGTTTGCCCCTGCCTTCCTGTCATTTTGTTGAAGTGGCCCTTTTCTCTGAACATGTACTATTATTGATTCTCTCTCATGTTGGCTTTGCTTTGCTGTGCTTTCAGGTCATGTGACCCAGATCATACATAGCTATATTCACTCATCTATTTATGTGCATGCTTTGCCTCTGCCTACCAGTACACCCCGGCCTAAAAACAACAGTGCCTGCAAGTCTTCATCCAGGCGTCAAGGCGCGGTGCTGAAAGAGTTAATCAGATGTGGAAGAGAGAGCTGAGCTGACATAGATCCACCTTCAGAGAGATGCGGCGCCTCCTCGCACAGCTGACTGGGAAACACAGGTAGTCTGTCCGAATGGGCTCTCGGCGTATACTTGTTGATCTCCGGGTGAAACGCTGGTGCGATATGCGGAGCGGGAAGCCGGCGGGTGGGCAGTAGATCGTGCTGAGGATCTCTCTGCCATGTCGGAGGCAGAGGAGGAAAAAATGGATTGGGTTAGACCCTGGCAATAGTAAACCAATAACGACGTCTCTTTTCTTTTTTTTTAAATGCTACTGCTTCATCCCCGTTTGTGCCAGCGGATTGATTGTTCACAGCGGTACGTGCTTGTTTGATTCAGTGCAGGATGACAACAACTCACTACGGTATTTTTTAAGATTATTTCCATCTGTGGACTTCATATAATATGTAATCTATCATTTGTAATAGATTATTAGAGGCATATAGGACTATGCATTTAAACTGCACCAATATGGAGCAGGCAGCCTTTGGAAAATGCTTAACGATGGTGGATTTGCATTCACAACATTGCAGTTGTAGATGATCAAACATTACACAGTCTCAATTTAGCTGCGCATAACAGTGCAGTGTTTACACAAGGAGAAACACTGTTTGCTTTAATGGTTCGCGTGAAATCATTTTTTATCGACGACTTCAGTAAAACAGGAGGGTGGAGGCTCCTTGAAATTATAATTTCTTTCCTCCCTGCAGCCTGTTACTGCACGTCCAAAAGCCGACATAACAATGTCTCCATCCTCAATTATACATGCGGTGTTCGTGTTGTGCGTTGTGATGTGTGTTGACAAAACGCAAGGGCCTAATTGTGTTTGTGAAGTGCTGGAAACTTTGTGTGACAGCGATCAATGATCTACATCTGCAGGCCCGAGGTGTTGTTGGGCTTCCACGCTCTCATCATCATCATCATCATCATCATCATTATTATCATCATTATCATCATTATCATCATTCATCATCATCACACAGACATAAACAGCAGCATGTAAAAATGTGCAGACACGTCTTATAAATGGCGGATAAATAAGACGTTGGACACCATACGTCTGGAGAGAGGTGTCCAAAGGTGTAGGCTCGATATTTTCTTCTCAGCCCGCCTTTCCCCCCCAAGGGAGCTCGCCGTGATTCAGGGAGAGAGCGGCGCTTCCTGGTGTTTCAGCACCATTAGAGTGGACAGCGCTCACTTTGTACCACACTCATCACCGTGGTGTCCTGCGCCCCCACCCACAGCACTGCATGGGCGTCACACGAGCACTGAGCAAATGCTAGGGATGACAAAACAGTTATTTAGACAAATATTGTATTTTTGATATGAATATTATATCCTTAGAAGAAAAATGAAAATAAGTCAGAGAAAGTTGGTTTTAAAGTTTTAATGGGGAATATTCAACAAGGTGTTAGTCATGGTTTCCTTTATCCTGAGCCCCAATAATAATAATAATAATAATAATAATAATAATAATAATAGTTATAATAATAAAAATAAAAATAATTGCATTTATATAGCATCTTTAAAACAGAGTTTACAAAGTGCGTTTAAAACAAAAAAACAAAGCAAAGCATTAAAACAACAGAAGCCAAACAGTAATGGCAAACTAAAACAAAAATTAACATAAAATCAGACAGCCATTAAGAAATATATTTTATTGTTCATATTAATATTATATCTATATAGAATATGTCTAAAAAAAATAAGTCAGTGCAAGCTGGTTTAAATCTTCAGTGGGAACTATTGAGGTGTTGGTCATGATTCCCAAGAATCTTTTTTTTCTTAGCCCCAACAACAACAACAACAACAACAACAACAATTATTATCATTTAGTACTAATCAGTAATTAATCATAATCATGATTTTATTTGTAAAGCATCTTAAAAAACAGAGTTACAAAGTGCATAGACAAACAAAGCAAAGTGGAGGCCAGGCATTAAATTCTACAAAATTATTGTTTGAGGTTTTTTTTTTCTCGTTCAAATATTAAAACATGCACAACACTGATGGTGGACAAACGATCATGTGATCATGCACCATAAAAAGGCTATCTTTACACATATAACACCTTACATGTTATTGTGAGCCAATATGCAACTCAATTTTTATACAATATTGTAGGGGGTCCGTGCTTTGTTTCTCTTTATAGAATGTTTGTAACAATTAACAGCTAATTAGGTGAGATTCAGGAATTCTGCTGTTTTGCTTTATTCTGTCGATGATTTATGGGTTATCTATAGAGTACCTGTGACAATTCATGAACATACTTACATACTCATTGAGTGAATAGTTCAAGTTCAACTAAATCATTATATGAATATGTAGCAATTTGTCACTTATACTCTATAAATATATATACGGAGGAGCAGGAGCCTGTATTTTCATGCTGGGCTTCAGTCTGAGTGGGAAAAGTTTTTGGAAAAGTTATGGGGAAATATAAATGCAAAAAAGTTGCTCTGAGTACCTAGTCTGGATATGGACAATACAATATGGAGTCAGACTTCCATTTTTCTTCCCTTGTAAACGTTTAATATTGTGTGCATAAGCCATCTCAAGAACCTCTGCTAAAGGGTGGATTTATTGTCAATTCAAAAAAGTTTTTTATTTAAAAAGAATTCAATGATGATAATAGTGAAATATCCGAAGATAATGATACAATTTTCATCAGCTTCCTATCTCTCTCCCCTGGAGCCTTTTATATCAGTGATTTTCAATTTTTGTCTTCAGGACCCTGCAGTCCTCCAATGGTTTTCAGTGGTTTTTAAACTTTTGGTAGGAAATTAGATTCAATTAGGTCTATTTCCATAACTTTATTAACTAACAATAGTAAAGATGAGCAATATTAAGTATGAAAAAAAGATAATAAATTCCTCTTTTTGTTAACTTCTGATAGGTTTGAGTTAACTGAAGAATCCCAATCTGTGGGTAGGGAAATCATTTCCTAAAAAAACAGTAATCAGTAGTTTAATCTAGTTTAGGCTATAAATGTGGAGGTATGTGACATCATTTTTATGCTATATACTTGTCCCTATACAAATTAACATGAAATAAATAAAGATCTTAAAATTCCAATAATAGGCTACATTTTATTTTGGCATACATTTTTTTTACTGCCCAGTGATTCTCAATTCTGAAAAGAAGAACTCCTGTTTAAGTGAACATTGTCAATTGATCAGGAATTTAGAAAATAAATCATCAATGAGTTTAAATTAGATGATAATGCAGGAGCCATAATATAGCTTATACTTCACTGGCCTTCAGCCCTTTCAACCAGTGAGCTTGAAATCCTGTCCTCAGGATCCTGCAGTTACTTCAATAGTCAATATTCAGTCTATAAATCTAATCAAGGATTAGTGTAACAAACCGGGTAGTTTGTCCCTTTTTTTTGTGCATCATCATGTGGACATGAACTGTAAGCTGTTTAACCAAAGAGTGATTTTGCCTTCTTGAATTGTTTGATTTGCAGGATTTTTAGCCCCAGTTGTCAGAAGAAAATGTTGCCATTGCAAACCACGAATGAGTAACATTTGCTTTTTGTGTGTTGGCCTAACATATCAATGTTTCTGACTGAGCTGACTTTGTATCCAGAAGGTGGAACGGAGGGTAGATGGCGTGTTACCTTAGCAAGATGCCTGTCAAGCTGCAGAGCACTGTTTGATACCAACAAAAACAAAACCTGTAGCGATTTAATGAGGCATTGCTGTGTTTTTAACGGATTTTAAGCCACCAAACTTGGGTGTTTGTTTCCAACCCATCACAGCAGAGACAGTGGGTGCTGCATTGCTGCTGGTACAATGGGGATTACGCCACTGAAAGCTGATATTTTAAACCAAAACATCATCTTTTCTTACCCATAACCAAATGGCTTTTGTGCCTACACTTAACCACACATAAACCACAGCATTGTTGAAATGTAAATTTCCGACATATAGCTTAAAATACAAATGTTACATCTCCATGGTTGCTCATATAACTGGCGACCTGGTTGTCTTTTTGGGCTTGAAGTATCCGATGCTTCACAATGAAAAGGCAAAAATCAGTCAGTCATAAAAATCAAAGAAGGTTTGTGTAACAAAAATATTTCTTTTCTCTTCCTTTCTTCTCCAATCATCGTGTGACCAGTGATATTTATTCTATGCCCCTTGACCCCTGACCCCCTGCTCCAAATTACCCCTGGGGCCCAGATATAATATCTGTTCTCACCATATTAGAGTCTGATGATGGAGGTGTGGACTCTGACATGTGGAGCTAATGCTAGAATACTAATGATTTCTTTCTCTATCTTTTTTTTTTGAATCCTTTAGATTCAATAATGAAAGAGCACAGGATCACCTGTAATCCATAACCCTCAATGTTTGCCGCAGTGGATGTTTGCCTGATTCCTCAACCTAAAGTCATCATGGAGAAATCCTTGGCAGAGTTAAATAAAGCCGGCTCCCATTCAACATCATCGCTGCCACCTGAACCGGTGGACATCATTCGCAGCAAATCATGTTTCCGCAGAGTCAGGCTGAATGTCGGGGGTCTCCCACATGAGGTCTTGTGGCGAACGTTGGATAGGCTACCACGAACACGTTTGGGAAAGTTACGAGATTGCAACACCCATGAATCACTGATGGAAGTGTGCGACGACTACAACCTCGAGGAGAATGAGTACTTTTTTGACCGACATCCGGGGGCATTCACATCAATTCTGAACTTCTACCGCACAGGCAAGCTGCATATGATGGAAGAAATGTGCGCCCTGTCGTTCAGTCAAGAACTCGACTACTGGGGCATTGACGAGATCTACCTGGAGTCGTGTTGCCAGGCAAGGTACCACCAGAAAAAGGAGCAAATGAATGAGGAGCTCAAACGAGAGGCCGACAATATGAAAGACAGAGAGGGAGAAGAATTCGACAACACTTGCTGTGCTGAAAAACGAAAGAAACTTTGGGACCTCCTCGAAAAGCCAAGCTCATCTGTTGCAGCAAAGGTAAGTGTCACAGCGTGGTGGGTGTAAGAGGTGACAGTGTGATTGATTGCGGCAATCGTCCACAAGCATGATGATGATTTGTACAGGCCCCGCCACCCCCCAAAACCCCCACACACAGACACATGCAAAATTAATGACATTCCCATCATCCTCAACTGTACTTTGTGCTTAGCGCGAATTAGCAAATATTAGTATGCTAACACACTAAGATGATGACCATGGTAAACATAATACATGCTAATATCGGCGTGTTAGCACTGTCATTGTTGGCGTGTTAGCATGCTGCCTTCAGCATTTAGCTCAAAGCACCACCGTGCCGAAATATCAGGGCTATAGGAAGTGTATGGGGCTTTGAAGCTAATTCAGGCAAGCAAATTTAGGCCACTTAATCTTTTTTAATAGACCTAACATAACAATGCCTGTGCAGAAGGCGTGCGCAATGCAATGTTTTTAGTGTGAGTTCAACGAGAAACTGGACATATACTTGCTATTTCTTGCAGAGGAAAACAAAATAGGAAAAGAAAATTTTTGCACATGAGCAGACCTGCACAAACACATTTTGAAAACCAATTACATTGTTGCACAAAATAAGTCAATTAGTAAATCTCCATGTGCTGTGCTTTTGTATTTACTCGTGTTTTGATTGTTCCAAGGTTGGAGCACAAAGTATAAAGTTGAAATTATGGAGAAAAAAAAGCCAGCGGATGTGATTTGTCAGTGTGGGATGTGTGCTCTATTATCTGCCATTATCGTTGTTCAAGAGCTGAAAAAGGCATGTCTTAGTCTCACAATGAAAGCAGCTTTCCGGATGCATAGCTATTAACTATCTTTAAAACATGACACGAGGTTCATTGTCTGCATCTCCCATAATGCTCTTATTACTAAACTTGTAACAAAAGTTGATTGCTACATCATTAACTCGATTTTGAAAAATGGTTGGTTCTGTCTGTCTGCTCTTCTCTGCAGGCCCATTATATACACATTCACTAAAAACATCTTCAAACACACAGATGTAAAAATGCACAAGCATCGAGACATCCACATGTGCATGTTTACGCTCCATCTGACCTTGTGCAAAGGCCATGCACCAATGAATCATTTATACATCACTTAACTAGCCTCGCTTACAGAATGAAATGCATATGAGTCGTTTCTTATTATTGTCCTCTGCATTCCATTTGTTTGCGGTAACCCCACCCTGCATTAGCTGAGCCAAGTGAATCTGAGATATTCTGCAGAAGGCTGGCATATTGAATTATATCTTTGTGCACATAAATGACAAGTCAGAAATGATTTAGGATCGTTTGAATTATTCGGGTCAATCAATGCTCGGGAGGATCATTTTTGGATCAATAGAAGATGGTTGTGGCATCTCATTATCGAGAATATTTTAATAAACAACTACAGCAAGAGACATTGGCAAATAGAAACCCAGAAACAGTTTGTGTATACCTGTGGAGTTCATCTCATGATCGAGAAAGCTCACAAAATTTGACAAGAAGATATAACTTTAAAAAAAATCTAGGTAACCAACTGCCTTGAAAAATTGTAAGTAACTCGAACTATGAATCTTTATTTATATTCACTTTCTAATTGCTAAGTTAAGTTATTTAATTGATAATTAGTTAAATTATTAAGTTAATTAAATCGGTCTTTCTAAGTTTTAGCAACATCAATAAACCAAGTTTATTGAGCTATATCTGTTTTCTACTGCTTACAAACTAGTCAGTCATATTTGTATTTCCTTAAACATGTTAACAAAACAGAATTTGCAGATCAGAACTTTGTCATTGGAAAAATTCTCTTTGTGATGATCAAGTTCAGGCTATCTTGGTTTGCTGAAGTTGTTAACACTCAAAACCAACAACGAAATTTTAGAACTTTAGAAAACTAAGTAAATAATGCTAAATTTAAAGTAACCTTGACAATTCGATATAAAAATCAAGATTTATAGTTAAATTTACTTTCCTTTTACGGGGCAATTGGTTTCCAAGATTATTTTAAGGTCAAGTCTTAGTCTTGGTTAGTATGGTTTTGACTACAACACTACAGTCTACTGATGATTGTTTATCAGTAGCTTAGTATGTTAGTATTTGGTCGAATGAGTATGTGACCCTGCATTTTGTCTGAACATCCTTGTGTTGAAACCCCGCAGTCATAATTAGATGTTGAAGTTTTCACCCTACTGCACAACATTTCCTTATCTGAAGGCCGTGCCTAAGGGTGCTGACTTATATCCGTGTAATCACCTTAAATCAGTGCAAAAAGACAGTTGGCCCTCAGCAGGACTCTCAGAGTGCCACACCTGCAACCCGGGAGACCACAGCGGTGTTAAACACGAGCAGCCTTTGATCACACTCTTCTGGGTTGGATCGGTGGGATCAAAGAAGATGCTGTCTCTTTTCCCACACTGTTTTTTAAATGGAGCGGAGTGCCTTGTTTGGGAAATGTATAGGAAATAAAACTTTTAGCTATTTGTGCTGGCTGATGCTTTGTGGTGAGGATTTGTGAGAACTGTCAGCGCTACCCCACAAACAGACTGAGATGAGTGCTGCGAGTCTGTCAGTGAAATGTCTCCTTCATAGGAATCAAAGGGATGTAAAATCAATATTTATTGTGTTAGAGCTAAGGAAGTGCTGGAGCCTACAAAAAGGAGATGACCACTCTGAGCCGACCATATGCTGCTGTCTCCATTATCGCACCCTGATATCTGCGATTTATCAAAACATCACTAGAGAACAGTTTGGAAGTGCTTAACCAAGATGGGTCCTCTTCCCTTTGAATAATGACACAGCAAAGTGCTTGAGCATATTGTTTCCTGAAGTTCTCAATAACCACCAAATCATGAGTGGGTGCAGTGCCAGTTGAGACGCCGGAAGAAAATGTTGGCATTGTAGATTTCTGCAAATCACAAATACATTACATTTGCACATTTTATGCGTGCATGTTAATGTTTCTGCCACTTTGGTGAGACGTCTGGCAAGCTGTACACCACTGTTTGAGACCAACAAACAACAAAACCACTTGTGATATAGCAAGTCATTGCTGTTCCAGTAGTGGTTAAGGCATCAAATGTGGGTATTTTGTTGTGACCCATTGCTGTGTTTCCAGCAATGTTTTAGGTACAAAAAGTGTTGTTTTTTTTTGTTTTGTGTTGGGTTTTTTTAACCAAAAAATTGTTGTTTTTCTTGCTGTAATGGTGGCACATAACGCAGTTGTTTTTTTATATTTATTTTTTTTACCTTGACATGTTTTGACTGCTATCTCCCTGCAGTCTGCCTCAGAAGAGTCACATGTCGTGTTGCAGTAATGGCATGAAAAGCAGTTGTTTTTTGCCAAGACATCACTTTTTTTTCTGCTGGGAAAGTAGTGCAAAAAATGGTTGTTTATTTGAGACTGAGACATCACTGCTTGTCTTGCCAGGATAGCGCCATGAAAAGTGATTCATTTTTTCCAAGAACGCTTTTTCCTGACAGGATAGTTGGCACGAAAAGCAGTTCTTTTGTTTGTTTGTTTGTATTTAGACATGGCTGCTTTTCCTCCTGGGATAGTGCTTCCCAAAACCCAAAACATGATCTTTTCCTAACCATTAACAAACTTAAGCTAACATTAATCACAGCATTGTTGAAACGTAAATGTATCTGCTAAATAATAACATGCAAATGTAACTGATTCATGGTTTGCAGAAATGTACAATGGCAACATTTTTTCTGGCGACTGGGTTGGCAGCACTAACCATTAAAACAAGTGTTCATCAACTCCTCTTTTGGTATCACTGTAGCTGAGGACGGCGTGCCAATACAAAAGAGCAACCTTGACACAGCAAGAGGCAGAGTTTATCAGTTCCTAATTAGCTTAAAAGGGCAATGTGAAACCACAGACCTAACTACTAAAAGCCTTGATAGGGACTGATATATTGTCTAAGTCATTTTTAATAGGCTGGAGCACACTGTGGGCTTGTCGAGCGGTCCAGCTTCGACCACAAATTGTTAGCTCATCAGCTGTGTTCTCTTGTCCTGGGTCAGAGACGGAAATGTATGTGTAACAGCCCATAACCAGATGGTAAATGGCAGAGTTGAGTGCAAAACAAATGGTAACCAAGCAACAAAAGTATTATTTTATCATCACTGAAGGGGTGAACATTAGAGTAGGTCTATTTGTGTTTCTGTGTGTGTGAGCGTAATCACACTTCAGCTTAGTTCCTGTATTTTATTGTCAGCACAGAGCAATACAAGAAAGCTGAAATATTTGTCAATATGTTCAGAGAAAAAAACAGCCTGTGTTCTTTCTGCCCCGTCGTCCTTCCTGTCTCTCTCTTCCTTCACTGGCTCATATCTCTGCTTCCTTCCTCCCCTTCTTCAGGCTCCTCCACTATACCTCCGACTAAATGTCAGGGAAATGTCACGTTAATTATTCTCCAGGAGACTCCGGGCCCAATTTGAAGCTTCCCCCTCTCTATGTTTACATTCTTTGTGAGCCACAGCATTGTCTGTCTCTCGCTCAAATCAGATTTGAGTCACCATAAAATAAGATTGTGTCTGTCCGCTGGCAAGGCAGCGCCTAACAGATAGGCACCATGAAAAGCCCCATTTTCACCTGCAGTAGCATTTCTGTAATGCCATCTTAAATTTGGATGGTTTCATATCATTATTAACATTAAAAAATATCAGAACTATTAGACGTTACCAAACTAGGGTGCTGAGAATTCTCACATAACAAGCAAATGTTTGTTCTTTATACTGTGACATACAAAAAAGCACTAATTTAAAAAGTAGTGATGTATTCTCCTGTATTATTTGGCAGTGGTGAACGAAGTATTCAGATCTATAACTAAGTATGATCAGGAAAATGTACTTAAAGTATTAAAAACATTGTAAAACAATATAAACAAAACAGTATAAAAAACCCACAGATAAACCAACTCAAAAATTATGAGAAAAAAAGAAAAAATGTTTTTTTACAGTCAAATTTATTTTAATTGTTTTTTAAAAACTTCAAAATAACAAATAGAATAAAACCCCAAACTCAAAATTATTAATAAAAAAAAAATAGAAAAAAGGGCAAAAACATAAAAAACTCAAGATTATAAACAAATTTGTAAATAACAACCCCCAAAACTCAAAATTATTTACAGTACAGTATTTTCTGTGAGTCAACTGATTGATTAATCAACAGCTGTTGCAGCTGTACTTGTGTCAGTGGTTTGGTAATTTAATTTATAATGAAACGTAATATCTTATACACTATATTTATGATTTCTTTAATGCAAAAATCTTAATTTGTAAGTAAAGCTGTCAGATAAATGCAGTGAAGTAAAAAGTACAATATTCCCCTCTGATATGCAGTGGAGTAAAAGTATTACGTGACATTAAAAGAAAATACTCAGGTAAAGTAGAAGTACCTCAAATTCATACAAGTTCAGCACCTGAGTAAATGTTCTTTGTTATAATCCACCACTGTTATTTGGACACTACAGTATAAAATAACAATATATAATTTAGAAATATTTCAAATTATCCCCCTACCTATACCTCCATTACTGAAGGATTTAGAAACACCAAGCCCAACTGTAAATAATCACATTTGAGGTAGTTTTCAGTAACATTTTTAAGATTCGGTTTGACGCTCAGCAGAGAAATGGAATCCAGTATCAACATGCGTTTGGCTTCAACCATTTTAAAAGAGAAACCAAAGCCGTACATGAATGCTTCTGTCATTTTTGTCCACCCTGAATCCAGAAATGGAGAATTACCAGTTCCTGTTCTGTCAGGGGGTATTGTGCATCAGATGGCAGGCAACAAATTCCAATTATGCTCCTCTCATGTCACGCTTAAGATGACATATAAATGCGGATTAGCTATATTCCTACTCATAAATCAGTCTGCAGCAGAATCCAAGAAGCAACCAGACTAGAATCGATCTCTGTTTCTGACAGCTGGGAAGTCAAAGCCAGTCAAATGGATAATGATGTATAGGAAGTCACATCAAAACAAGCCTAGAATGCAGCGTCGCAAATCAGGGGCTGGATCATCCAGAGTCTGCTTTTCTCAACACTCTTACACCTAAACATCAGAAATACAGCTTGATTTCTATCAACTTTCAAAACGACATATATGACCATCCCCAATATCACTAGGTTGATACACATACTAGCATATCACACGATGTTGTTAATAAAAGAAGTCAGTGTTAACTTTGAGCCATCAAAAATGGGTGAATGTCCTGAGCCTGCTATATGCAGACTTTGTCACTTTTCATACGTCTGTTGAATTATTATAGGCGCTGCATAACAATAAATGTAAGTATGGGGCACAACAGGCTGCTTGCACAGTTGACTTAAATGGCTTTTTTTTCGGATAGTGTGCTGGCTTTTTAAGACTGAATATCTCATGAAAGACCAACAATTCCTTTCTAAAAATGTAGCTTTTTTTTTGCACAAATTTCACACAAATCCTATAAATCATTCTGTAGAAGTTGGAGCATTCAAGCAATCTTTCTCACCCTTATTCTTTTCTTATTTTTCATACAGAGATAGACAGCTTCATTTGGGGAAAAGGCGCAGGTTCAACCAAGCCTTCATATCTTGGTGAAAATCAAGCCCTGAACTGTTTTAAAAGTTTTAAATCAGATTTTACAGCCATGCCGAAATGTCCCTTGTCAAGGTCACTGGCTGTTTTTTGACAGATAAAGCCAGATATAGATTTCAGTGCTCTTTTTATAGATTCATCACTTTGATTTCTCACATCATCTGGACAGAAACTTGGGTAGGTCTTCAGGGCACAGTTTTAAACCTGTTACCTTCTCTGTTGTAACAACACACTCCTTTTCCTGTGTGAATTAGTTTATTTGCAATGTTTCCCAAGTGTCCATTCTTTCTTTCCCTTTTTCCCTTTCTCAGGTGACACAAAGACACGGTGAAGACACACAGTATTTGTTACAGTGCAATCCAATAATTCCAACAGTCTGATTTTCATCTTGGTTGTCTTAAAAATAACATCAACTGCCCATTTATGGACAAAAAAAAACTTTGATAATGATACATATAAGTTGCATTAATTTGACCAACAATTTCCACCAGCCATTTCAACAATTGCCACTTAAAGTGCAATAAAAACATGAAAGTATCAAATGACTTTTATTTTGACAAAACTGTACTTATGCACACACAAAATAACAAAATAACGTGTTTGATGCCCTCTGTTTCATGTGCCCCCTCCCACCCCCTATGTTAAAATGAAACACTCTTGTCTGAACCTTAAAAGAAAGATAATGTATTTTTGAACCCAGTAGGTGCCCCTCAGTGTCAAATTCTCCCCTAGGTTTTTTTGCAACATATGTGAGTCTTTAAACCCTACAGTTAGGAACACCACAGAGAAAGGAGGCAGTAACACAGCGAGTATCAGGTATCTCATATTACTCTCTGGCAGGAAGCTGCAGAGTGACCATGCAATGCTGAAGTCACAAATTTGTGCTTGATATGGGATTAGGGGGGAAATAACATATCAGTCTCTCCCAGGTTATTTGTCCGTGTTGTCTGTGTTTGTGTGCCGCAGAGATATAAGCTGGGATCATGTGTACTGGGGAGATTGAGTGCCTCAACGATTGCTTTCATGCCGGTCGCTCTCTCTCCCTGTCACAGTGTCTCCTCGTCAACAGCAGTGCCTCTGAGTGCTTATGTCTCTTCTAACTTGCCCTGAAGCCAGATGCAAATGCAGTTATAAAACTTTCCTGCAACCTCTGAGGGGTAAAGTTGAAATAAACTCAAAACCCCAAAACCTTATGTGATCCTTAGGCCTATATCTGTTTTGGATGTAGTGTGCTTAACCTACAGATTAACTGACAAAGAGGAGTTGAGGGAATTGATTACCAGCTCTCACCTGTGACTGATTATGTTGTCACTGTTAGGAGAACACGAGCGCGTGTGCGCGCACACACACACACACACACACACACACACACACACACACACACACACACCTATATTTGCATAATAAACAGTTTCTAGTGTAGTGGAACACAATCCCTGGAGTTTATAATGAAGTCTTATGACCCCCACCCCCTTCCCAGACTGACTGAAACCCCATTAATGTGATTAACAGTGTTACTTACATCACTACTATAAGTGTCAAGATATTAATGAAGAATAGTGACAGTAAAATAACTAACAGAGCCTACAAACCTGTACATTCAAGGGCTAAAGTGTAGGAAGCTGCTGTTGACTCATAAAAGTGAACCTTTTTAACAAGACTGCTAGCACTTGATTTTACCAGCTGAAATTAAAAGGCCACATTTTTGGACTTGTTTTGATCTGAGAAAATCTGTGAAAAAAAAAAAAAATTCAAAGGTGTCCAAGAAAGTTGTGAGCCAGAAAGTGACCTAACTTTTAGCCAGATGGATGGTGGCACATTGAGGGTTTTTGTGTATCTGCTGAGCAATTAGGATCACGATCTCCAAATGAAGAGAGATGGGTTTATTGGACTCATCGCAAATTCATTTGCAAGTCATAGCCAAACACTTTGAAGCAGCAAAATTCTGTTTATGTGCCACTGTGAAGCCATCCAGACGAATATTTTCTTCACATATGGTTAAGATTGGATTGACTTCATGGGAGAATTGAAGTAAGAAGCAAAAGTAGAAAGTTAGTTTTTGAGAAGTGGAAACTGACAAGCATATTTGCTGGGTTACATGTCATTATCTGAGACACTTAACTCACATTAATTATCTCTGCCATTAATTATCTTGAGAGTGCCGACAATGTGCACCGGTCAGTTGTTTTGTTTGTTGTTTGTTTTGGTCTACTAGTTACAGCAACAGCAGATAAAATCTTGAAATGACATTTATACATACTTTCAGAGGGAGCACTCAGTAAATGGGGATGTCCACTCTGGCCGGACTTAGCTGTTACTGTTGCAGTCAACAGTCTGCTGGGCAGATTACACAGAATACACAGTAGTTTGGTCAGATGGTGACAGTAAGAGAAAAGTGATGGGATACTCCGTTGGTTTCTTAATTGCGCATTACAAATATTGTGCTTGAAGTGAGAGGATGCACTAATTATTAAGTTGAATTTTTGAGCTTATTGTTGTGATAGAGATGAGGTCATGGGCAGTGGTGGAATATGACTAAGTACATTAACTCAAGTACTGTACTTAAGTGTCATTTTGACATACTTGTTCTTTAGAGTATTTTCTTTTCATGGCACTTTATACTTCTACTCCACTACATCTTAAAGGGAAATATTACACTTTTTATTTCACTACATTTATCTGACAGCTTCAATTACTTTACAAATTAAAATGCGTGCATTAAAAACATGAAGAATTTATAGATTAAATTACCAAACAGCTTACAGCTGCAACGGTTAGTTGATATATCAATGAGCCTATTCACAGAAACAAAAATATATTTAAAATTTTTTTTAAGTTTTATAGGTGTTTTTTTTGTCTTTTTTTAAATGTTGTGTTTTTGGGGTGTGTGAGTTCTTTTTTGTCTTTTTTTAATAATTTTGAGTTTTTGAATGTTTTGTTCTTTTGCTTAATTTTGTGGTTTGGGGATATTTTTTCTCTTTCTTTTTCTTTCTTTAATATTTTGAGTTTTTTAATTTGAATTTGGGTTTGTTATTTTTTTCCCTTTATAAAAAGATTTTTCTACATTGGGTACTTTTACTTTTAATACTTTAAGTCCATCTTTCTGATTACACTTTTACTTGCATTACCAACATTTTCAATGCAGGACTTTGGAAAGAGTTTGGGATTGTTTAGTATTTGTTTTAACATTGTGCTGCATATTTGAGCGCTCAGACACTGTTAACGTACAGAGGTCTGATTCGCTGGTGGCTGAGTCATGTTTGTGAGTATTTTACAAGTCATGTCATACATTTTGTAGTGGATAGTTCAGGATTTGTAGTGTCATCTCAGCTTTTCAGGCTTGCACTGGAGCACAGCTTTTGTATGTTTCACTGCTTCAGAGTAGGTTAAGTAAGGACTGTTTGCTCGTTTTGCTCTATTTACTGGCGCAGAATTTATTTCAGTGGACGTGTTCTGTCTGCTTGGTGACTAAAACTCACAAGTGTGTTGGAAATTAAATTATAACTGTGGTCATCTGTGCAACAGTCGTGGAGATCAAAGTGATTGCACATGTGTTGAAAAGAACGGCTTAACAAAAATAAAAATGTATGCTTTTGTCACTGATGAACAGGATATATGTTCCTCCTAGGGAAAAGGCTCTGAGATTGTGCAGCGGACGACAAGAGAATGCTGGAGAAAAAATAGTGCTCTGCCACCGCAAAGCTCGACAGCTTCTTTGTTCGTTCAATTTAGAGTTGAGCTGTTACGTGAGCACTGAGCAAAAGACACTAAGACTTCACTGTCCCAGAGAGGAGACAGCCTGAGACTGTAAGGGAGAAAAAACTGCGATAGATCAAGAGATCTGGAGAGTTAGGGTTTATTGTGGATGGAAAATCAGAATCAAGCAGATTAATATTCCCATTTCTTTAGCCTGTGGGGAGAACACTTCAAATTCTGGGTTGTCAGTGGATGACGTGGTTTTGCTCACATTTCTGTTTCCTCTGGGAATCAATATGCATCATTATGTTTTGTAGGGCCTCAAATAACAGCAACAACAATTTCTTCAGTATTTTCACTATTTCATAATTATTAACAATTCCACATTACATTATTAAGGTCAAGTTTTGGTTATGCTGTTTGAACATTCACATCACACACACAGAAATATGACTGCAATTACTATTATAAACAACAACATATTCATAAATGTATCCTATGCAGGTGTTGTTGCAGTTTGTAGACACAGTATTAAGATTAATATGGACTTATTCTTTGGGGAATCAATGACAACAAAAAAGCATTTCTGTAGTGCTATATAAAAACATATAAAATCCTTTTTTTTTTTTTTCGATATAGAGCTGCACATTTTAGAGTGACCTTTTATTGTTACCATCCCATGGCACACCTGTGTAGTAATGATGCTGTTTAATCAGCATCCTGATATGACACACCTGTCAGGTAGATTGATTACAGAGAAGTGCTTACTGATACAGATTTTAACAAATTTGCAACCAAATATTTTTGTAGAATATATCTATTGAGAGCAGAAAACCTGAAAAAAATTGCTAATCCAAACTCCCATCCACATTTTAACTTGGTGTTCATTTTGGACCTTATTTTTACAGCAAGATTTTATGTGTGTGTGTGTGTGTGTGAGCACTGGATAATACTTTTACGTGAATACTTGAATATGGAAATTACTTAAAATGCCCATTCCTAATAGCAACTAACTGCAGGCATCTATCTGTCCAGCCAAAAACAAGCAGGTGAAAGCTACCCTAAGATTCACTCTTTTTTTGAATCAAGCCTTGTCTGCTTGGCGTGTTGCCTTGCTATATTTGCCTTTTTTTCATTGCTGTGTCTGCAAGTTGCAGAACTTGGTCACCTCATCGCTCCCTTTTGGTAAAGTCCTGACCTTACCTGCTTGCTGTCAATGACTGGGGGCTACACAAAACTCAGGTCACAGCCCAGAAATGTCCCCAACACAGAAAAATAAGAAGAAAATACAAGCATAGGGCAGAGTCTTTGCAGATTAATAAAGCACCATACACTTCTACTGGGTAACGTGATGATTGAGGGGGATTACTCTTGTATGAGACTATACATTGTGCGTTTTTTTGGGTGTTTTTTTTTTAGGAAAATCCTACATAGTATACATGTAACATTATCAGTATTATTATGATTATAATTGTTATTATAAAAAGGATGTTTACAATACATGTTTCAACTTAGTAATAAAATACTCAAGTGTCCAGACCACTAATTCGATATTATTTAGATATTATTGACTCAATAACATGACTATCTCTTGACTAAAAAGTACAGCCTCAGACAAGTTAGAGACAACTGAACCTGGATAACCTGAAAACTTAGTGTTTGGGGGAAAGTCTTCGATAATCACTTTCATGGAGAGTATTAGCCATTTGAGTTTGTGGTTGCCTTTGGACTAGATTAAATTCTAAAGGATGAGGCTCATATGCGGGACAATCACCCACATTCCCAGAGGCTAAAAGAACAAAAGCATCTGGTTAGTATTTTGTCTTTGCCATGACAGCAGAAAAACAAAAGTTCAGCATTGAAGACTCAAATCTTCTTAATTAATTCTCATCACGAGTTGTTTCGATACACAGGGGTTTTGCAACAAAGTCATTTTGGGACACAGATGCCAGACTGTTCATAGGAGTAAAACAGCATGTATTGTTAAAATTATCATGAAATATTTAGCATTATGGAAGAGACAAGACTACTAATGCAATATAAGCATGGACAGGCACGTTGTGTAATACTGTTTAATGTCTTAGCACAATTTCTGTAAAGCAAAATGCATCATAAGAAAATACAACAGAGATCAACCTGTGTCTCCTCAACATGAAGACATATAGAGCCAAGTTCTGAAGTGTCAGCATGACAGCTATAATTTGTCTCAATGATTTTGAGTTAACTTGTGATTTAACAAACTAAATTATAATTTAACATAATTCATGGTACAGGCAAAAATGAACAAAAGTAGAAATAAATCATATAAATGAATCTATAAATTAACCAAAATAAAAATTAAAACTAGACATTAGAAGAAAAAGAACTAACTAAAACAACAGTTACAGATGGAAAAATACAGAAAATGTCTGAGTCTGAATTTGTTGTCTAAATTCTTTTCTCAAATGTATCAACACAACATGCATTGGTTCATAATATGTTTATTGAGACAGGGATGTAACTGTGGGTCAGTTGCCTTCACAACATGCTTTGTTTATAAAATATTATCTGTAAACTTCTTAAATTTTGCCTCTGACAAATAATCCCCATGTTATAATGAAAAGAACTAAACATGTTTTGTAGTAGTTTATTTCCATTTTATTCTGAACATCAAGCTCCTCATGTGCTGTGGTGGAAGGTAACTAAGTACTGTACTTAAGTACTTAACTACTTTACTGTACTTGAGTCTTTTTTTTCATGCCACTTCATACTTCTACTCCACTACATTTCGGAAGACAATATTGTACTTTTTCTTCATTACATTTATCTGAAAGCTTAAGTTACTAGTCACTTTACATATTAAGATTTTTGCATAAAAAGCATAAGAAAAGTTTATAAAATATGATGTTTTGTTATAAATTAACTATCCAGCTGTTAATAGAAGTATAGCTGAAATAATGAGTCCATTCATCAATTAGACAATTTACAGAATAGTAGCTATTTACTATTTTAAACATTTAAGTTGCTGTCTAATTTATTTTGAGTAATTCCTATACACTTTTTTGTTTTTGAGATTTTACTGCATTAAAAAAAATAAATAAATAAATGAAAAATGCAAAATCATAAAAACTAGCTGTAACTTGTGCTTGCTGTTTTTCAATCCAGTCTTGCTGCAACCCTCAGAGGTCCCATTTTGAAGAATGAAGACCATAATGAAAGTGTAATTGAAACACTATCAATGTTGTGAACACAGACTTTGAGTTAATATGACAGACTTTAGATCCAAAACAGAACAAGAAAAGCCAGTTTCTTGATAACAAAGGTCATTCAGTAATTTATTTTATTCTTATTATTACACTGAAATCTATAGATATATGTGCTGTTTCTGTAAGTATGGGTCACTGCAAAGAGAAAATCCCCTGCTTAGTGAATGATAAAGACATACAGACATTCAAGCAAATCACAGTGGCTCATTCAGTAAAAATGCACACTGTGACGGATATATGGATCACGACATTCCCCACTGTCTCCATGGCCCACTGTCCAGTGAAGTAGAAAATAACCACTTCAGTCATGCTAAAGTGTATATCATGACATTTTATGTCTGCGCTATGCAATTTATGGCATATACCGTAACAGGTATATATATATTTTTTGAACATTTGTTATTTCCTTTTTTTCACTATTACTTACATACACAGCAGAGAAAAAAGGCCCTGAGGCAGCTGCTGGCCTAAGAGAGGCCACGTCACCATTACTATGATATGCAACCCCCTGCACACCATATCCAATACTCGGCATTTATAAATGTATGCACAGAACAACGGGGTCTATAAATCAGTGCTCTCAGGTCCAGGAGATGCTCCACTTGTTGTTGCAGCTTTCCTCATTGAAGGATTTCGCTCCACTGTGTCGGCTATGTGTGATCAGGTGAAGGAATGACTTTAAGGAAAGTGTGAAGGGCAGAGGCAGAAATAGAAACGACGAAGGTGAAGGAGAAACCTTCATCAAGCCAATGGGCGATTGTGAGAGTGGGGAGAGAGCACTTGACTACTGGTGCGAGACGCCTTTCACCTTGATGAGCACTTTCCCCCTGAGACCACTTTCAGGTTTCAACAGGGGAGCCAAAATGCAGGCACACACACTCTCATACACACCATCACACTTACAGAATTTTCTTACATTATTTTATGTCTTTACTGTCATTGGGTATTACTAATGCTTCTTCTACATCCAAATTGATTTGCTAAGCCCCTCCCCTGAACAGTGATGGCTTAGCAACGGTAACTAGGCTTGGCAGGTTTGTCAAGCTTTGTAGTTCTCCATGCTGCAGCAATGTGCATGGGACTGTAGAAAAACTAATAGCTTTTAAAGAGTTTGGAGTGTGGTGTTTTTTCATGTGGTGGAAAACCAAAAATACAAAGGCAAAATTGTTGATTGATTTAAAGAGATAATTCCTTTTTTTAGAAAATGGGGTTGCATAGCACTTATCATAGTACTTGCACAGTACCTATCCATTGTCAGTTAGTCAGTTTAATACCAACATTTCATACCAGTTATCCTGCCTCCAGTTTGGAGAAGCAGGCTTGAGAAGCTTGGTAATGTACTGTTGTAAAGGGGTGTTTTTCTATTTTTCTTTTTTTATAATTTTGAGAGTTTTTAAAGAAAAAGAATTAAGTGTTTTTTTTGTCTTCCTTTTTACATAATAAAGAATTTTTTTGCTCTTTTAAAAGAATGATTGAGTTTGTGGGTGGGTTTTTAAAATGTATTTATTTATTTTTAAAATTTTGAGTTTTGGGGGTGTGGGTTTTTTTTTCTTCCAAGATTTTTTTTGCATTGGATACTATTACTTTAGATACTTTAGTATTTTAGTATTAGTATTACTTTGCTAGTTGCCAAATATCTTGTGTTGTGATCACTTTATTTCTGGCATAATATTGTGACAAGACAGAACTGGAATTGAACCCAAATGCACAACATTAGGTATCAAAAGTCAAAAAACACTTTATTTTAAAAGGCAGCAATTAAGTCTTTACAAAAGCAGATGCAAAACTCAAAATCACTCCGAAGAGGAAAAGTAACAGCAAAAAATCTCTCAGAAGAAGAAACGAAGTATCAACAAAAAAATCACTCAAATGAGGTGCATGAAAAATCTAGAGTTCAACAAAGTATCAAATGAAAATAGGTTTCAAACCTGCACAATGCAAAAAGGTGAGGAAAAACAAAAACTTGACTTGATGCAGTAGAGCGAGGAACAACAAAACTTGACTTGGGCATAAGTACGGCGCTGGTTCACTTGCAGACAAGACAAGACGAACTAGCACAGGACAAAGGGAGACGCAGACTATATATACACAAGGTAAGGGGAAACAGGTGGAGACAATCAGGGCGGGGCAGACAATCACAACGGCGGGAAAACACACAAAGGGAGGAAGTAAGGTGACCTGAAATGAGAGGAGTGTTAGGATTTCAAAATAAAACAGGAAATCACAAGACAACATAGACACAAGACAAAAAACAACATAATTTCCTTGACATGACATATTGTTATTTCGTTGGGTGAGAGATGTGAGTCAATCTCTGATGAGATCAACCAAAAACATTACCCCTGCGCCATCTAATCTGTGGCATTACATTTATTCACTGTCATCAGGTTTTTGAATGAATTAATCTATTTTAAGGGGAAATTCTTTGAAAATGTCAAAATTCTAAACATTTTCTTAGAAATTCGTCGCTAGGAGCAACTTTTAAGCTTTGTGAATACGGCCTCTAGTCCCTAGAAAGCAGACTGCTCTTGAAATCATAATCACTGTTTAAAAAATTACAAAAAATGATGATCTGTCACCATTCTTTTTGTAAACTGCATTATGTGCAATGTGAGAACAGAGTGGAAAGTTTGACAGGCATGGCAACAGAGACTGGGTGGGCGGGGTTTGTGATCAGTTAATTATCCTCTTGCACATTTATTTACATTAGTACAGCACAGAGCCTCCTGTACATGCTGCAGTAATTCAATTACACATTGTACATGCATATTGAGCTTATCCATTGCTACAGTATGTTCTCACATGTTCATTTGACCTAACAGGTAGTTGCATCACAGTTAGAATGATATTACATTATTTCAGTACCAAAACAATAGAGGCTGTTTTAAATATAAAAATCATGTACTTACAGCTGTCCAGTTACCACGGATTTGCTTGTTAATCTAAGTACAGCCCTCAAAGGGATTAACAGCGCTGACACTGAATGGCCACTGAGCTCTCACAAACTGTGAAATATGGACTCAGTGTAATGTTAGTAAGTAGAATATCTGCAGTAAGCATGTGTTGGAGTTCAGGATTAAGAGTAATCTTGCTTTATAGTGCTTTTGCTCCATGAGTACAATACGTGGCATTCACGTCTTGCAGTCTAGGTTGTCCAAGTCTTGTCTTTTTGTCTTGTCTTTTTGTCTCTCTGTTTGCGCTCTCTTCGTTTTTCTCTTTTATTTCCCTTTCCCTGCTGTCACCGAAATGTTTAAAAGTTCACTGTCACTATCACCATGGCAACTGTCATTTCTGTGATGCTGAGACTTGCAGCTGCCTTCTATTCAGGCATCATTGTTGATTGACTGTGTGTTCATGTCTGTGTGTGTGTGTGTGTGTGTGTGTGTATAAAGGGGTTGTGTGTGCCTTTTTCAGTCTGCATCTTTCTTTGCGTTTTAAATCAATGCTTCTCTCATGTCTACATTTTCCTTCTGTGCTGTCATCTGCAGAGTATAATGTGGCATTCTCTGGTTTCCGCAATAAATAGAATATCACGGACTGCAGGACTGCATGAACTGCATCATACATTCATTATTAGATGATGTTGAACCATCCCTGAACATTGTGATATACTGTGATATACATATTTGTGTGACTGTACACCATTGCTAAGAATGAGTTATTTTGTGCACTTTGGAGACTACCATGGGGATAAGGTGAGGGTTTTTTTTAGACATTTAATGGAAAGCAGAAAGAGGTTACACTTTTTCACACATCCCCTTACCTGCCATAACTGCTCTGCGATATTTCCTCAATCCAGAAATGCCTCTACACAACACTGACCAAGCTCTGTTCCAATAAATGCTGTGAACTCCAAGTTAAAATTCCTGATGAAGACAGCCTCCTTTGGTGTGCCAGACCAGACCCTATACTGTTTCTATTTATACTGCCACCATGGACCAGTCAGAGTTTAAATATAGATGCTGAGTCTGGATTCTCTTCTTCATCTGAAATGCATGAATAATTGAGAGGGAGAGGAGATGAGGTGGGATTCATTCAGGAGATGGATGGTCCAGGCATAGATTTCCTACCTACATTAGTAGTTTACTGAATGGGGTTGTGATGCACTTTGCAAGCACTGTATGAGTTGGGAAAAGTTTTGACAAAAAGCCCACCCCAAAAATGGCTTGTTTCTCTCTTCTGTGACCTTAAAGTAAATGGTGTTTTTAGGGGATAAATAATTAAAATACTACATATATATCTGATCCTCTGAAAATGGTGTCTCTAAAATACAGTAAATATGTGGAAAATACACAGAGCTGACGGAAAGTCAGAAGGCTTCAATGTAACGCTAACGTGACTTTCAAACTGTCTTTTATTTGTGCAGATTTTTTTTAACCCTCCCATGCTGTTTGGGTAGAATTTGACCCATTTGGACTAAAAATACTTCTTAAGTATTATCCAGGTTTTTATTGAACACAGTTTCAAGTCCTGCAACCATGAAGTAGTTTGTGTAAAGACTCACATTAGCGTTTTACTTCTGGCGATTGCATTTAGGCTTCAAAAATTACAAAAAAAGGTGTTCATTTGTAAAGGTTAAGTGGCTGAACAAATTGCCTGTTAAAAAATCATTTTGGCTTTTTGATAAGGAAATCAGGACATTAGCTTCAGCGTCACACTCAATAGTCTGGGTGATTCTGTGAATAAAATTTTCCTCAGACTGTCTTGTGGTTTGGGTTTGATCCTAAACAACTTTATTGCGATATGCCAAACTGATAAAACCCAATGCTCTCTGTTGTACAGATTTTACACTAGTTTTGGTTATTTGGTTAAATTGGATTTTAAACAGCAAGGTTATGGAGCTTTTCGACCACAAAATTAAGAGTTTCTGAATATGAATGGATATTAAGTTAATTATAAGGTAAAACACTATGTTGGGTGAAAAAAATATATATATATATTTTACGAGTACAAATTATCAAAAAAGACCTGCAAATGCAGAAGGTCCTTGCCTCTTTCTAGCACTATAGAAAAATACTCTTGACCATCATATAATATTCATAGAGACCAAGCCTTCTTCTGCCAGTCAATGAGACACATACAAGGAGGTTAGAAGTGCAGTTGCCTTAACGTTAGAGAAGCAAGGTTATATGATCGGTCACCAGTATGATTCTACAGCCCTGTGCATTTGTGTGGAAAGCTGAACTGGCAGTAGCTCCCTTGAGGAGCCACAAGATACAACTTATTCATTTTGGCAAGATGTGGGAGGTTATGATAAATGAGGCTCTGCTGTTCAAAGTTACAAGCAGAAGTGATATCGGGTGGGAAGACTACAGCTGAGCCACTGTGAATGTGTGCGTGTGTTTCAAGCTATCATGCTGGGGGAAATGTGGAAGACACAGTCTCCTCCCGTCTCCATGGAAACCCCATCTCTTTCACAGGCAGAGAGGCAGAGCCCGTCTACATTCAAAATCAGGGGTGTGAATTATTCCACATTATTTAACACTCACATTATTACCCTCGTACTATCGACTGCTGTCAATAACATCTCGATGGAGATCAAAATCAATGCCATGGCTGTGCGATGTTAATGTAATCAAATGATATACCAGGTAAAGTAAGGTGTCTGGCCTTTTTAAAGACTGACGTAGCATTTGAGTACTCCTTCACCTTTAAGAATGTTAAAATTGCATGGAAAGAAGACAGCGCAGCAGCCGAAATACAAATAGCAGTCTGACACAAATAAGACAAACCTCGAGATAGAACAGAGACTAGAGCACTACAGATGGTTCAAAGCTGGGTGAGCTTTGAATACGGCACAAATCAGGGAGAGAAGGAAGGAGAGAGAGAAGGAGGGAGAGACAGTGAGAGGAGGACTCTGTCAGACTTGCTTTTCACAAGCAGGTCCACGTAGCCACCTCCTGTCGAGCTTCAAGGGGGTTGTCATGGTGACAGTGGCTGGCAGTCGAGGCTTGGAGAGTGTTGCCTGGTATCCCTGTGGCCTCGGATGTGGCTCAAGGGATGATGGGAAAACAAGTCAGCTAGTCAGGGGATCTTAGTGATCAAGCGAGACCTGGATTTATTTACCTGAAAATAAATACATCTTTACTAAAACCTTTAAAGTCCATGCCTATTTAAGCGTTAAGTGGAAGTTTAAAGGAGTAATTTGCCACGTTTTAGGTGGATATCCAATCAGTGCTGATGGTAAATGCAATCAGCTGAAGCAATTAATCTGTCAGTATGTTCTGTATTGACAAAAAATATGAGTTTTTCTGAGTTTCCCCTCTTACACTTTGGTAGATGATGTTAACGTTGAAACATAGCAAAGTTATCCTTTAAGAGTATCACCTGTCATTCTTAGGTAGATTCAATGTGTTTCCCCTTAGTGAGTGCTGGCAGAGTTAACAGACAATGGTCTGGGGATTCACAGGAACCAGAGCTTCCACTGCTAAAGCGCAGCAGTGTGTCTGTTGCTCCTGTTGCTGCTAATGAGAAAGGTGCCAGCCGGAGCACTGGGAGTCTGGGAGTTCCTGTACTGTCACTTGGGATGCCACCAAACTTAATACAGTGTGAAAACACTAACCTGAGCTGTGCCGAACTACACAGAGGTGGCTGAACCAAATAAACAACTAAATCATGTAGGAGTGACTGCGGATGGCTGTGACATTTTAGACATTTTTTTTGTTTGTTTTTCAAGCTCTTTTAGGGTAGGGTAGGGTACCCTGGCTGCTATTAAGTTCTACTTAATGAGGAATAAGGATTTAACTGAGCATGTGCAGAGCAATTTACGTGATTCTTGTTGTTTCTGATTGGAGAATATAAAGGTGTTACAACTATTCCGCATTACAAATATCTTGCAAACTGAAACGTATTAGCCATGAAGAGTGCAGAAACCATTACATTTCTGTAACTTTCGAAGGAAAGCAGAAATACAACAATCTTTTCTTACAAATAACATGAACATCATAACATCATACTCTTGCTGATTACAAGGCACTCAGGGGGTTATCCCAACAGGATTCATTGGTTCAATAAATTCTGCATTACATATCAAATTTTTTATCAGCTGATGCCTCAATGACCACTAATTTCCCTCAGTTCTGTGCTCACATTCACATCAACAGTTTAATGGTCAACATCTGATTTATAATACTGCTCGTTTTTTTTAAAGTCTATATAAAAAGGGCAAAGTTCAAGGTTCCGCCCTTGTTGGATGAGTGCTGGGGAGACAGATGAATGGACCCGACCATGGCGAAACCCAATGTAGCGCAAAGAAAATTAATCACAGCTGCTGGGACACTGCCAGCATAAAAACAGAGCATTGTGTTTGAGCGAGAGCTAGTGGCAGAGCAAACAGCAAGTACAACTACAGCAAGAAATAATTGTAAATGAATGGGTTTGTCTTCTCTTGGAGCCCCAACTGTGCGTGCCTCTGGAGAGCAATTGTTTTGGTATATGTAGTGTGTGAGCCAATAGTCCCTGTGCAATGGATATCGTGTCTGAAGGCTTATTCCCTCTTCCCTACAGTATATGAAATAATTTATTACCCATATGTAACTCAGAGGAGAACATCACAGGGCTGTCTATGTGTTTGGGTGGGGGGTTTTAGGGCGTCATTCACATCAATTGTGTCTTGGATATCTTCTCGAACTCCCTGATGAGGGCTGGTGTCACCTTGTCCTGTAGAAGATTGGGGTCTATGTGGACTTTTGCATCTGCAGTGTGCCATCAGAGACACAAACCAGTGTGATCAGGCTTTGTTTAGAGTCACAGTGGGATTTCTTGTCAATCTGCTCTCTCTCTCCATCCTTTGCACACATGTTGTCGTTTGGTCTCCTCTAGATATAAATATCTCCCTCCCTTCATCTTTTCTTCCCTTTAGTCGGCCACCAAGGAGCGCTCGCAGGGAGTCACTCTCATTTATCTGTGTCCATATAATCTAGTTGTAATAATAGAGTTATTCATCACACCTAACTTGCATGACATTAACAGACATAATTCGGGGCGTGGCCACTATTATCACCTTTGTTGTTATGTGTGCCTCAGGGTCCACTGGGGGTCTATGAATAGCCTGTAATTGTGTTGATGCCATTACATTCATGTCTGGAACTCCAGCCAACCTTTTCCCAGACATGTGTTTTTTTTGGTGTTGTTTTTTAGCGGTCTCCTTTATGCACACTGAAAGGTTTATCTCAGCTTTAAAGTGCAATAGTTTGATGAAATTAGCCCCCGTGACATTAAACAGCCCAGCATAGGAAGAGATAAAGACAAGCGAGGCAGCATGAGCGAGTGCAGAGTGTGTAGAGGCAGGGGCAACAGGGACATAGACCAGTGGGAAATGAGCAGGGTTTCCTCGTGGAACTTGACCTCATAACCATAATGTTACGCAGCATTAGTGTGCCTTCATTAGCAACCTTTTTATAGCCTCTCAATCCTATTACCTCTGCCCTTTTTTTGTCCTGCTCTTCTGTGGCTACAATTTCCCACAGCTTTAAGTTTGGGGAATTGTTATCAGCATCTTTTTTTTCCAGCTCATTACAGTTCTGTTGCATCTGGTACACACTGGAAAAACCACACAGTAATGTGGACTTTGACCATTCAACTGTTTTCCACTATTATTGTGTCCAGGATTTTTTAGGTGGGCCTAAAATCATGGCTTGGTGATAAAGCATTCAAGCCATCCTTAACATAATCCTCTTCTACTACATACAAACTAAAGTTGGAGCACATAGCATCAGTGTCATCTTGTTCGTCCCCTGTTTATGAGCAGCAGGTTTGTAATGTTGAATGGGCTCTTCTAGCTCTTTCAGTGAATCTCACATGAAAACACATCTTAATTAAATGCCAAAATAATATAAGCACAAGCCAAATAGTTGTCACAAACATACGAGTCAATCTTTTAGCCCAAATCGGCTACCTGGCCAGGGTTAACGACTGAATGTCGCTGTATGGTGGCTCATTTATTGGATGGGGGGATGTGCTCCTTCAGTAGCAGCTAACAAGAGTCTGTTGCTGTGCAGTGGCTCGTTCTTTGTTTTTTATCCCACGGCTCAAGGAATGGGTGTGCATTGTGCTACTTCGTTTGCTACAAACGAGTCAGTTGCTTTAAAGAAGCAACCTTCAGAGCTGCCAACGCAGATGTGCCAAAAACTGTAGTTCTCAGAGCAGCCATTTGAGGCTGGCTCCCTAAAACAGTTAATCTCAATAGACCTCCATGTTAAAATGCCCAACCTTACTTTTCCCCTTTCATAACAACCGTGCGGAGAGTGAACTTTTTTATAACTCACCTGTTGTTTACATTTTATTGAAGCTTGAAGTCACGCATAATTAAGTGCAAGCGAGTAACAGGCTGTCTGCTGATGGTGTCCTCGGCTTTTCAGTCAGATCCAACTCTCGCTCCTCCCAGCCTGTATTCTTTCCGAACTTGTAAAATAATACCATTTTGTCAGTGCTTTTGGCGCAATAGTATGACACGCATGAAATGCTGCTGGATGGCGTCAGATTGAAATGCTGCAAATAATATAAGGTATGGAACACGAGGGCACCTATAGGGTGGGCGGGAGTGGAGGTTGATGGGTCGAACAAACCCCGGACTTTGATGTAGGACCCCAGTGTTTGCTTCCCGTTTGAATGTGATGTTTTTTCCTACGTCTTACCATGTGCTTCCTCCTCCTAATCCTACCCATCAACATGTGCGTCTGTTGACAAGAGGGATCCCTCCTCAGTTTCTCTTTCTGAGCTTTCTGTTTGTTTTTTTCCCCCATTAAAGGTTTTTTTTGCGGGGGGGTGTTCCTTAGTTGCTGTGACGGTCCAAGGACAGAGGGATGCTATATGCTGTAAAGCCCTCTGAGACAAATTGTGATTTGTGATAATGGGCTGTATAAATAAAATTGAATTGAATAACCTAATATAACCCACCACTGACATTTCTTGACATCACTGTGGCAGCATCAGGGAACATAAAGTGCAGACACAGAAGGGTACCTAAAACATAACATTTAGACTTGGAAGTCCACTGTAAGCTGCAATATTTGATGACTTGAGATGAAAATGTGTTGCTTCTTCACTGGCCAGCTCTCACCCGAATGTGGCCACTTCTGGATTCAGAAAAACAAGATGGCAAGGGATGTAACACTGAACTTGAGGCTTCAAAACATTCAAAACACAAACCAATAAGTGACGGCATTGTAGCTTAATCTATTTTATCATCTATGGTTACTTTACAGCAGCTTTTTCTACATTTCAGCTCCTTCCACAGAAATGCCCCAAATATCTCTGTGCATGCTTATGTTATCACGATTGTGATACCTAATTTTAAATACTTGGCCATTTTTTAAATCACTCAAATCAGCTTAGGGACACACATTTTTCTGTTGTGTGACAAACTCATGTACTTTGCACAAATAATTTTCTCTTTAACTACATCATAATTTTGAGTTCCTCACAGCACTACCTGTACTCTCTCTGTCCATTCGGTTTTATGCTACACTCGTCAGCTCCACCTTCGCTCTCCGGTCGCGGCACCTCTGCTCTTGAAGTGTTTGATTCAAATAGATTTCCTCCAGGGCAGGAGGAGAGGAGCACAGAGGGGAAGAAAATAAACAGATAGGGTCATTATTCATGTCTGCCACGACGCTATGGCAACAGTGTCCTCCTGCTCTGATTGGTCGTAGATAAGGTTGCCTCTTTAGCCATCACTTTTACTCTTGGGAATGGACTTCGAATTATTAGGCCGTTGTGAAGGCCTGCGCTGTCAATCACCTCCTAACAACCGCTGCTATCGCCCTGTTTCTGCTGCTAAGCTTTAATTTCCTCTGGACGATATATGGGGAAAACCCCCATCATATGCTCTACGCTGGCCTTTAGCGTGTTTGTTTACAGAAGTGACTGTGTGTTTAACCAGTTGATTCCAGTTCACAGATGAGGTTTTGATCAAGGTTAAAAAGAGCAAAGAGGAGGAAATTATTATTTTCATTTTATGATTCAAATTAAATCACACTGAAATAATTAATTTCATACTAATCTGTATTAAACTGTACATGGGTGTCTTATGAATATGTCTCATGCCTACACTGCATCTAAGCTGTGCTAATTTTTCAAGATTTATTTTCTTAACTTTGATTTATGTCATCATATAACATCCTAACCTCATTCGTGTGTGGGCTACTTCCAAAACAGGCTCTGTGTTCCAGCTACAACCTCCTACTCATCCTCCAAGTTGTGCTTTTTGGTCCTGTGTCAGGATTTTTTGGAGTCATTCGGGGCTATTAAAACAAGTGCAGATTATAGTTTATCAAGTAATCTTGTACTTGGTTCACTAATGCATTAATTCCCAACTAGGGGTACCTGTACCCTTGAGGGTATTTCTGCATTCCTGCAGTTACTAGAGGGACGCATGGAAAAATGATATGATAGTGTAGGTAAAACAATTTGAAAAAATTAGATAACGGTGTGTTATTATTTGTTTATTATTTATATTATTTATAATATATTATTTATTATTTATTTTATTTATATACATATATATATATATAAGTAATTAATATACAGTTCAAATAGTTGGCTATAACTTAATCTTATTCTATCTTATACTTAATATATGGATGCAAGGGTGTACGTCTGGTTGCCCACTGCACTTCAGTGACAGATGAACACCTGCCACATAGCTGAGATCACTGCTCTACAATCAGTTTTGAAGCCTTACATAAAGGGGTATTAAATGCAGATTACAGAGGCAGAGTTACACCAAATTTGTAGTTGTCTAGTCAGTAATCACAATAGTAATAAATGTGTAGAAGCATTAAAATGAGCCAGAACATCCAAGCATATGTTTGTTTATGATAAATATACACTTCTGGATTATGCTGCCACTGTGAATCATTGTCACTCAGGTCAGGCACAAGCCCTGCTCCTATACCGCAGCACATAGACCAAGAGAGAGCTGTTTAATTTGTGGCCTATATCCTCATGTTTGAGGAAAGCGGATTTTAGAGCCTCTTAGAAATAAAAATAAAAGTATTATCATTGGGATGCACACAGGAGGAGCAAATGTCATGGTTGTCGTTATACGAATAATGAAATAAACCCTTAAAAAAACGGTACACATTTATGTGGGCACAGCCCCATGGCAGCTTAAAAAATAACCCTAATGTAATATTACAGAAAAGAAAAGAATATTCGGGAGAAAAGATACTTTTTCAATTATTCCTATTGGGTAAACCACACTTTTTCTTTAGTAGGTCATATGAAAGGGACTGCAATATTCAGGAAAGTTAAATATTTCATCCACATAATTTTTCTATGCTCACCTTCCTTTGGGCTGACAGCTTTAATCTCTGTGGCAGACATCAAAATTTGGCCAAATAATACCACAATATTTGCAGGTGTCTAAGTGAGGAGAAAATCAGATTTTATCTGATTTGGTAAACTGACCTCCAATGGTGCTGTTAGCTGTTTTCTGCGGTCTCCCCTTGCCGAAAAGATAGTAAAGTGTAACGTTGCAGGCTAACATGACTTTTTTGAAAACACCTGCTAGGGATCTAATCACTGCTAACTCCTCATTGATATAAGGACGCAGGAGATCAGTCAAAGATACAAATTATGCTCTGGACAGTTGTCATTCCACTCCTCATCGATAATAATCCCAATCTCAAAATTGTCCTACTATATGTTGTTTTGACTAGGCCTGACCGAAAGCCATTGTTTCTGTTAGACTTTTAACAGTGGATGCTGAGGTGGACCACATTATATTGGGCACTGCAGACGGCTCTGTTTGTCTGTGAATTGGTGCAGCAATACTAAAATTTAAGTGCAAAGTGGTAATTAGACTAAGTAGTGCTAACAAACAAACAAACTATGGGCCCAAGGTGTAGTATGCTAATTATACAAAAAAGAAAAAAAAAAACAATTCGGGAGATAATGTTATCTTCTTCTAAGGAAGAGGAAGGCATTTTCAGACATCTCATGATCAGTATCCTAAAACTCAGTTTGCATGGGAGAGAGAGACCAAATCAAAGAGGAAAATATCTGTTTTTAGAAAAAGCTGTTTACGTGCAGACAGGACCGAAGTCTGTGATGTGACATCAATGAAATTCATGCATTTAAACAAAGAGTCTCAACTACAGCAACACGCAAAAGTGCTGCTATCAGTTCTTATTCACAAAATACACCCTTTAAACATAAAATCATTCTGGTTACTTAACATGTATCTTTTATCTGAGCTATAAGTGGGGTTGATAGGATATTACAAGCTGGATAGCTGTGCAACATTTTCTTTGTTTTTTTTTTTTCCTTATTGTCGCATGACGGAGTAGTCTTGTTCAGATCAAAAAAGCTCAAGTTACGAGAATAATATGCTTCAAAGCAAAGGCAGTGATTTTTTTTTAGATCTATGAATGCCGGTTGAGAGGGGAGCTGTCACATGGTGCTAAAACAGGTGTAGTCTACCACAGCGAACTTTCTTGTTAGCATAATCGTTAGAATGTGGGTTGGGGTAGTGTGTGTGTGTGTGTGTGTGTGTGTGTGTGTGTGTGTGTGTGTGTGTGTGCGCGTGCGTGTGCGTGTGCGCAGGGTGCTGTTTTCTGACAAATGTCCAAGTTTTCTGTACTGTGTAATGAGAATCAGCCATCACCCAGTGGTTTCTGGGGACATTCTGCTCCTAAGTGTTCATTTTTATGTTATGGCAATGCCACAGCAGTCGGTGCAGGCAGTGATAGGCATCTACCCTCTAAATCTAGAGAGTCCAACAAGATGCTTTCATACTGCCACACTGTAGCTCCCCTGACAACTGCTTGTCTGCTAGTGCATTCCCCCAAAGGGTAAAGCGTTTCTGAAAGTGGCTGCTGCCGCCATGGTCCATAGCTGTAATGTCAGGCAGGTGCTTCAGCAAACACTGGCAGAAATAAAAGCAGGACTATAGCTGCATTCTGTTGCAGGACAATAAAAACAACTGAAATTACCAAAGATTTCTATGTATTTGGACAATTTACCAGTCATTTTAAGTTTGGTGGAAATGTTATTAACGGTCCAGTTTTAATTCTGCTTGTCCTTGTAAGTTGCTGGCACTGTGTTGAACAACTCCAGGTATTCAGACCAAAATTGTTAGCTCTTCCATCTTGTCTTTTTTCTGCCTCTGTGATGCCTGCTATCAAATATTTCCAGCAAAACCCTGCCAGCAACCGCCAAAAGTTCAACACCATGAACTCAAACAATAATAGGCATGTGCACATGGGCAGCAACCGCTTCATACCCTGACGACCATGTTCAAAACTGCTTCTCCTCTACCACCTTTGACCGGAGGCGGCCGGTTACCACACAGCAGTGTGAATCCCCTTAAAAAGGAGAAACCTACGTGAAATAGCATGAGGATAATGTTTTGTAACCAGAGTTATATGATCACAGACAGAGCCCCGAAGCCTTTCACCTTGCTTTTTTATTTGACATTTACTATGTCACTGTATTGGTGAATACTGAGCAGGGTCAGCACTGTGTGAAAACAGTGGACTTGTCTGATTATCTCTGCCACTTCATGCAAATTTCAGTCTAGATGAAAATGGTTAGGAGCCCATTCATGGGTCTTTCTGTGATCATAGAATTGCATTTACATAACCTGTTTTTTTATTCTACATCCACCTTCTATTTGACCTGGCTATTCTTGAGCTTTTTATGCAAGTTAGGTCACTGATTCTAAATCTAATAAGGCCTCTTAGCCATGCTGTCAACATGGCTCTTCAAAAGACATTGTTGGGCCGCTGTGAAGCAGTTGCCAGACTAAATGTTAGCAAATGCATTGTGTGTTTCTTCAAACCACAAATATGTTAGATTAGTATGTTTCATATGGCAAATATGCTGAAACATAACAATTTTGGGTTTTTTTTGTTTCTATTTTTCATTTTATGTTGTAATAACATTTTATTAACAAGTGGTTATGTTTAGGAACAAAAAACTATTGTTTATGGTGAAGAAAAGATCATGTTTTGGCTTAAAATACCCAATATAAATTAATGAATACAACCACCACTGGAACTGTCACCACATATTGTTAAAAAACACGGCTTGACTCAAACAGTGGTCTGCTGCTTGGCAGCCAGTTCACCTGGGGCTCACAATATCCACCATCCCCTCGTCCTCCTGATAAGAAACTCAGGCTATGTACATGTCATCTGAACTACATCATTTCATAAAGTTGCTATCAATTAATATATAATGTACAAATTGTACATTAATGTACAAAAAAATGCCAACATTTTCATCTGGTGATTGGGCTGACCGTTGGTGCATCCACCACTTTGGTGCCTGTTGTTGCACATATCCAATCCATTGTTAGCACTTGGCTTGTTTACTATATTACATGAGCGCTGCTGTCACTTTGAATGTTCTGACGAGCACCATTCAATTCACTCTTAAACTCTGCATGGAAGCAAAAGAAACAAACAGTCAAAAAGCCAGATGACTGGCTGTTCAATACACAAAATTCTGAGTTGGAAAAAGTCATGTTATTAACCTACCTAAAAAGGTAGGTCCATTTGGTATCAGACAGTTGGAGATTTTGGTATTGGTATGCTTTTGCTTTTGTTCATTGGTTGCTAAACATTATTTTTCCACTCAAGTAAACTCACTCATGTGGATAAGCCTGATAAGTGAGTCATGAATAAATGAGTGGTCTAAGGCAATCCAATCCATTAGCTCTCAGCCAATCACACACTTAGTCAGGCATTTATTGAAGGTTTTTTTAGGCTGTGAGGTTATTGGAATTCACATACAGTTAGCACTTTCATTATGTAATCAAAACCCCTTTTAAATACACTGACTGTGCATTTTTTGTAATCTGTGTAGGGAATTCATTAATTCATTGAATTCATCTGATATCTGATTTTTTAACTGATATTTGTCATTCCTTGATCCTAAAGTTTTTACTCATACAACCTTTATAACTGTGTCTTTCAGATTCTGGCCATCATATCCATCCTCTTCATCGTGCTATCCACCATTGCCTTGTCTCTGAACACCCTTCCAGAGCTGCAGGACACTGATGAGTTTGGCCAGTCATCAGACAACCCACAACTGGCCCATGTGGAAGCTGTATGTATCGCCTGGTTTACCATGGAGTACCTGCTTCGCTTCCTCTCCTCCCCCAACAAGTGGAAGTTCTTTAAGGGTCCTCTAAACGTTATTGACCTGCTGGCCATCTTGCCCTACTACGTTACTATCTTCCTGACAGAATCTAACAAGAGTGTGCTGCAATTTCAGAATGTCCGCCGCGTGGTTCAGATTTTTCGGATCATGCGTATCCTGCGTATTCTGAAGCTGGCTCGTCACTCCACTGGTCTTCAGTCCCTGGGTTTTACTCTTAGGAGAAGTTATAATGAGCTGGGCTTGCTCATACTATTCCTGGCCATGGGCATCATGATCTTCTCCAGTCTGGTGTTCTTTGCTGAGAAAGATGAGGAGGATACAAAATTTAAAAGCATTCCAGCCTCTTTCTGGTGGGCTACTATTACTATGACTACAGTAGGCTATGGAGATATCTACCCAAAAACTCTGTTGGGAAAGATAGTGGGGGGTTTATGCTGCATAGCTGGAGTACTGGTGATTGCTCTACCTATTCCCATTATTGTAAATAACTTCTCAGAATTCTACAAGGAGCAGAAGAGGCAGGAAAAAGCACTCAAACGGAGAGAGGCCCTAGAGAGGGCAAAGAGAAACGGCAGCATTGTCTCAATGAACTTGAAAGAGGCGTTTGCTCGTAGCGCAGAACTGATGGATGTGGTAGTAGAGAAGAGTGAGAGGCCACATGACAACCATCTCTCTCCAAGCCGTTGGAAATGGACCCCAAAGAGAGCTGCATCAGAAACAAGCTCAAATCGTTCTTTCAATGCCCAGGAGTTAAGCTCTCCTAACAAGGCCCGAGCCACCAGTCCCCAGAGGCTAAATGTTCAGAAGCTCGAGGAGATGTACAACCAGATGGCCAAGACACAATCCCAGCCAAACCTCAATGCAAAAGACAGGGGCTCTAGAGCTGGCAAACAGAGAGATGAGATAGAGCTGGGGGCCATCCAAGACCATGGCCCAACAGTGCTAGGAACCAGAGAAGGAGTAGGGGACATGAAAAGCTTGTCCAGCATTGACAGCTACATCAGTTGTGCTACAGACTTCCAGGAGAATCCACGCTTCTCCCATAGTCCAGCATTGGACATTGGTCTTCAGGAAAGCAACCGGTTCTCCCACAGTCCGGCTACAGCTTTGACCCAGCACAGCAGTGCAAAAACAGGCCAGCAAACCGGTGGGGAGCGTGAGCCCATGCTGACTCCTGTGTCTATCACAAAGCCCTCATGTTCAGAGAATGCACGGAGATTCTTCTTTTCTGGCAACTCCTCAAAAAGCCTTATCACCAAAGGAGGCTGTCGCAGCGAGGGGGAGTCAGGCCCGTCTCCACTCTCAGACAGCTCAGTCTTGTCAGACCGCTCTCTGTTGAGCCCTGAAGTTTCTGTCTACACCACTGCCAGCAGCAGAACCCCACCAAAGTCCCCAGACAGCACCACCCTGGCCCCGACTGTCTTCACCTTCCATGACTCCTCCATCAGCAAATACATCGATGCCGATACAGATGATGATGAGCACCTCCGTGACATCTCTGACACCAGTCCCTCAGAGCGTCTTTTGGCTGGTTCAAGCCCAAAACGCAGCATTAACATCAATTACCAGAAAGGCACCAACCATTTAGAAGCAGCCCAAAAAATGCTGGGACAGAACTGTCTGTTCCCTATTGAAAGCATTCGTGGGGTAGCTCACGAGAATCACGTAGGACCTGAGATGGCACGTAGGCCAAAGGTTGAGAGGGGGCGTCAAACTACTTTAGATAAAAACCTCTGAGGCACAAGTGCAGCAGAGATAAACAGGAAGTTGGAGCTAGAGTGTTTGTAATGGAGACACTGGACAGACTAAAAAACACTCTGTAAGCCAGAGATGGAGGAAGACGGAGAGACAAAGGGTCTCTTTGAAAATTTCACAAATTACCTGAGCATGCCATCGGGCACTAAGCTCAGGGTCAATATGTGTGGTGAATACTCTGGGAGAAAAACACTTCTAAATTGGAGAATGTCACTGCCCCTCCTTCAACTCATTCCTATTAGAGGTATAACACAAAACAAAACAGCACTCCCAGGTAGCCAATGGGTCTGTTCAGAGATCCCTGCAGAGGCAGAGTCGTCATAGAAATTGAGATGTGGTTTTAAGTGGTGTAACAAAACCGAATGATGGTTTTAGCGTTAGGGGGATATCTCTCGAAAAAAAAAAAATCCCAACTGCCCACTATCCCATTACTAAATTCCAGTTCATTTTGTAGTCTTGGAGATACAGGAGAGGACCTAGAAGCCTATAAGCTACTTACTCGTGCCCTCCATTCCCAAAACTGGCCTTAGTCATTTACATTTGTAGGGGTGTGCATGTCTGCATAAATTGTAAGCATGTGTGTGAGTGAGTGCGAATGAATGTTGATGGGTGGTATGATGGTAATTCATGTACACACACTCTTGAGATTGTCTTACCTGATTTATTTTTATATAGATAAGAGAAAGTTCCTAATAGAAACATGTGATTTGCTAGTCTGCTGTCATAATCATATGTGAAGAGTAATC
The DNA here is from genome assembly GCF_026936395.1 of Plectropomus leopardus. NCBI lineage: Eukaryota > Metazoa > Chordata > Actinopteri > Perciformes > Serranidae > Plectropomus > Plectropomus leopardus. The sequence goes on from NC_142177.1 coordinate 29,090,805, forward strand.
CTGTGTAAGTTTCATCAGAAGTTATTAGAGGTTCCAGACGATTATCCTCATTATCATGAGCGCTCTTTCTTGAAGAGTACTTTGCTATCCCCTATGTTACCATGTCATAGTGAGAATGGATGATACTTTCAAGTCTTGACCACTGAATATTGTCTTAGCACCTCAGTATCATTTCTTAAGGATGTTAGTGGTAGTGGACCAAGAATTTTTGATATGGGCTAACATAAGAAGCCAGAAATAATAAGCTTGAATGCTGCATAAAGTGCACATTTATGAAGCATGCATGCATCCAACCAGTCAACATATAAAAACATGAGACGCTTTTAGATATGAAATATATAAAAATCCTTAAATAAAGTTTTTGTGTTTGAAGCATAACATCACTGACATTAAGTTTAAATTTCAGTAACAGATGTTTAGCATGCATTGGCCTTCCTTTTACCAACATGAATATCACCCTGCGGTGTCAAATATGGCAGCTTGAGCAGTGGCCATTGGTTCCTGATTCTGACACATAAGGCCCCCCTGTAGCATTTCTATGTGACGTACCATGATTTCAATTAACTAAAAAGTTAACCCATACGTGCCAAAGATGTAGTTAGAGGAAGAAAGTCTGTAGGGTTGGTGGAAGGAAGGGGTACTGGATGGGTCAAACAAACACAAGACTTTCACCTGGGAGACGGCTATTTGTGTCCTGTGTGAAGCATTGAGTTCTATATTTATCTACATAACATAGTCCATAACTTTCTTTAAAATATATATATATATATAAAACAAGCATGGAAACTTCATCTTTTTTTCTTAACCTAACCAAGTAGTTTAGTTGCCTAACTCTGAAGTGGTTTTGGAGACGAGACCTATGTTTTTACACTGAAGTTTATTTTCAAAAGACACCATGCAAGTAACAAGTGGAAATTGACCCAGCATCAAAATTTGAAGTGTAGGGCCCTTGACCAAGCTGCTGTATTTGACGAGTTGGGAGTGGGAATGTGTTGACATGAAAGCATCCAAAGCGATCTCACACTTAGCGAATGGAATAGGTGTGTATTTGATACTAGAAGCCGGGGAGTTATCCATCTCTACTTCGTTCCTTTAATTGTCAAAATAAACTTTGAAAGCACAAATATACGCCACTAGGTTTACTTTAAGTCGGTTGTAAATGCTTGACCTAATCAAACCCATGCATGAGCATATACACCCACTAGAGATGCACAAAGGTATAAAAGACCATTTTCAGGATACATAGATACACTTAGTTTCCATGGAGACAGCAGCTGTCTCAAGGACTTGCAGCAGCTCAGCAATGGTTTAGTAATTGGGGCGCCAAGGTCTAATTGCATGTTACATATGTTCAACACATACAGTATACAGGAACTCACACACAAGCATGTACCCATAAAGTGACAGGTATGCACAGTAGTTACATGTTAGCAGAGAAACTCCTCACTGTGCATATTTATGTAAGTGTAAAAGCAACATTATGATTTGAGGACCTTGTACATTGTTGTTTTTTGTCTAAAATCTGTAGTGTTTCATAAATACTGCAACTCCCAGCAATGCATTCTCTATCATGTGTTCATAGTAAGTGTCCCTTCAGACAGAATACAGGGAGACAGCAGTGCTTCCCCCAAGAGAAGCATTATAGAAATGGTCTTCATCATAGTCCCAGCATTGAAAAAATTAAATAAATCATATATTGACTTGACCTTCATATAGAGTGAGTTTAAAGAGTTAACCTACTGTTCCTCTCCATAGCCCCTTGAAATCTTTAATCACAGGCTGTTCTCATCCACTGTTTGTTACTTTTGCCAAGTATTGCACCACAATTTGTACATACCCTACTTATGATATGATGATCATCATCGAGATTGTTGATAGTCATGATCAATCCTTTCCCCAGGGGACTGGACCTGTGTGAACCTTGAGTGACGTTGAATCATTTTAAGGTACATTATCATCTCGAATCTCTTTCTAAACCTAAGTAACTTTACGTTAAGGACACAACATCATTTGGGGGACGTTAATTCATTGTATATTATATCAACTTTTGTGTGTGCATTTTCATAGGCTATCATACAAACCATTGTATGAGGATATGTTGAATTTTAGATGGGAAGGGCAAGAGTAGGTCATCACAAATGAATTAGATGAGCGAAGTAGAACTTCACTGCCAATTAAACAAACTCAAAAACGACCAAACTGGAAAAGCTCATGGACATAAAAGTAAAATGATGAAATACAAATGAAAGAGGTCATTGCCCTTTTAGAAATGCAGGTGTTGAGCAAAGTATTTAAAAGTCAACAGAAGATGAGTGACATTCATTTTTTAGTGTTGTGGCTAAGAGTCTAATCACAAACCCTGATTTCATTTCCTGTTTTAATCACAGAGTTGAACCATTTCATATTGCTCTCCCATAGTGAGAGAAGCTGAGGTGTGAAAGGAATAGCAATGACTGTGAGAGGCAGTGGGAGCCATGTGTGTGTGTGTGTGTGTGTGTGTGTGTGTGACAGCTGTAAAGCCAGGGCATTAGAGCAGTGTGGCTGCCGCTTAATGGAGAAGAATGAACTGTTTATGAATGTATGCATGTCGGGGGAATCCTGCTTCTGTTTTCTCCATATTCTATCAACAGATCTAACTCTAGCATGCAGCAGTGACACAGATTTAACTCTAACCATATGAGTGAATTTGATTACTATAGCACACAATTCAAAGTGCAGCTTCATTTACAGCTGAGAAGAGAGGGACAGCACGCACATTTTATGGATCTTATATAGAACTCATCATTATTAGGCAAGGATGGATGGTTTGAGCTGGTGATAAATTATTCAGCTTCCTAAACTATGTTACACTACATTCTTTTTTTTAAAATTCAAACAAAATCTTTAATTATTATCTTCTGTTGCACATGATCTCAAATATCTGCTAACTTTAAAAGCTACGTTTGTAAAAACAGAATTTTAAAACATAAACATAGGCATCGTCTGCAAAGGTGTTGCCAAGTAAATGATTTGAATTTTAACACAAGACAATATATCTATGGCATTACAATTGACTGCAGATATTTAACATTTTGCAGATGAGATCTGGTGATATTCAGATTGAGTCATTTTAAGGTTTCCCCAAAAACTTGCTATGAATGGCTGCTCCTATGGAGGTATTCATATATTCATTTTTTTTTTTTTCCCAGAACAAACTTGCATAATTTTTCATATCGCATTGGGAGGTGGAAGTGGTACAGGTCTAGTTCAGCTTGGTCCATTACAGTGTTTTTTTCTTTTGGTTACATGACAAGTCTTAACAAGAGAAACATTTGGTTCATTGACCACCGGTTGGATGCTAGTTCCTGATTAACTTTTCATAGCTTTTTTATCTTATGAAAGTCAAGGCCAATGTATGCTAACATATTTTACCTTATGTCACCTAAGTTGTAAAAGAAAACAAATTTCAGTCAGATATGTTCTTCTAAATGCATTTCAATTAAATTTAATATTCACCACAAAGATAAAGGGCATTCAGATCACACAACCTCGTGTGAGCTTCTTGTTCAATCATTTAGGTTTTCTATATTATGGTAGTCAGGGACCATTTTTTCACTGAAATATCTCTCAACAATATTGACAATCAATATTCCATTAATAGACAGCAAGCACTGTTTTAGAGAACTGAGATTTATTTATCCATGTGCATACACACAAACACAAGCATTGAAATCCTGCCGCCAGTATTGACACTCTTGTTCTTTTAGACAAGGTAGTGCAAAACAAACATCAAGCATGATATTGTGATTTGATACCTAGACTGTGATACTGTGACATGATACCACCATACTACAAAAAAATCATTGATTTTTACAAGTCATCCTTTTTGTTTTTTTAATTTATTTCTTTTGGGCACTTTACTATTATCCATTTCCAAGGGAGCCATTCAAATTAACAAAACCATTCAGTGAGATCCTAGTGGAGAAGTTCAAATGACTAAACCATCATGCTGTATGAAGAAAACACAATGAAGCAACTTGTTTTATTTCTCATTTATTGATTCAAACAAAAATAAAGAGCACAGATTCTCACACTTTTTCAAAACAAGGCTCCCGGCTGTACAGTAAATGCATCTAGTTGAAACCTAAAATAGAATTTGGTTGCCGTGCTAGCTTCTAAATTTAACTGTAAAGAGGTTCAAGCCTTATTCATTTTTTTAGAAACCCCATAGGACCCTGTTCAAGGACATGTGGTAGTTTCCAAAACCCAATTACAACCACCGCTTTAGCAAGTAGCCCAATTCCACATACTCTGAATCTAACACTGTATTACAGGGTTGGGGTCGATTCAAAATGCCTAGATGGAGTAAAACACACATCACACATGACACTATAAAAGGAACCAGTATTAGAGCATAACACAAATTAAAACCTAATAAAAATTAAAATCACAAACTATATTTTTTCTACGTTTTCAGCTCTCAGTGGAATTGACCCCAACCTTGCCTAAGCCATCAGTCTTTGTAAAGTACACTGTTTCCAGGGAATTGAAAAATAAAGATATTTGAACGACCTTAGCCAGCTCTTATACAATGTTGTTTGTAGGTCCTGAGGCTGTCTGTTTTGTAAAAAAAAAACAAAAAAACCAACACATTTTTACTTGTTGACTTTCTATGCTGTTGTTTCTGTATAAATGTTCTATTGTTCTGTGCATGTTGTAACTTTGGCGTTGTGACTGGTTGTGATTCACACAGAGCCAGTACTTGTCATGTAAAAAAAAGTGTCTCAGTGTCCCAAGATATTTCTATTTCTTAAGAAAAGCAACATTTCCCTTGGATGACTAAAATGAAATAAATCAGATCACTTTACATTTTAATTAGGGATTTCTGACTTTAATTTTGCTGTTAATTTGCAGTTTTTGATGCAAACTAAAATAGAAATATGTACTGTATTATAAAAGTTTTTGTTTTACAGTAAATGTATACTGAAGAAAAAATGGAAATTGTCATCGGCGAATATTCAGCCATTTTCAACCTGGGCTCACTCCCAGTTTGTCAATTTTTTTATGCTCCCAGCAACTGCCATATTATAAAAAGCAAGAAAGTCAGCATGAAGTGGGTCAAACAAACTCCGGACTTTCATCCAGGAGGCTGCTGTTTATCTCCCAAATGAATTTAAAAGTCAATCGAGTTACAACATAGTGTGCTAGTATGTGAAGCATACTACGCAAGATGTGTATGTCCTGACATATGTGATGCATGGCACATCATGTTATATAACGGCAAAAACAAAAATAGATATTTTAGGCAGACCATTATGTTTATTTCTTAACCTGAGCACATGCTTTTGTTATCTAAATCTAAGAAATCAAGCCTAAAATTGCTGTTGTTTTTTTTTTGTTTTTTGTTATTAGTTTATTTAGAGAATGTTTGCATTCAACAAGCAGAAACTGTTCATATCCTGTGAAAACAGAGGCTTATTAGGTTTAAACTGACAGGGCTATTGGTATTTTATCAACTGGGAGTAAGAATGTGTTGCCATATTCAAGAGAATGTCCATGTAACTGCACTGATCTGGAGACAAAGTCACAATGAAGCACTGACCATAACTCTTAACAGAAGATATTTATTGGCCAGTGCTTATCATTCTGGTTGGTTTCTATTTATTCTGGCAGATTGTTCTTTGTACACGAGTTTGAGTAAATATGTGCAGGAGGAAGGCTCACAGAAGGAAGGAGGAGGTTAGATGAAGAGGAAACTGTGGGCTGTTGGACAGGAACAGGCCTCCAGCCTCCCAACACGCCTCCACACACCCCTGCATCGAGGGTTCCCCACCGCCTGCCACAGGAGAGACTGTACTCTGCAGAAAGGATGGAAGAAGAAATGGGTAAGTGTTCACAAGATTTCTCTTTAAATCCAAGTGATAAACAATGTTGCCATCTAGTGGTAGTCCTCACTGTTAACAATCAGATCTAAGAGATGCGGTGGAATTCAGTGGTCTGGGACTTAAAACAAACAAAAACAAACCCTGGAAATGTGACCCAGGCTATTTGAACTGATCTATATTCAACACTGCAGCTCTCACAATACAGACCAGTGTTGTCCCAGAATCAGGTATAGCATGCTTCCTTTTTGCAGATAACAGGGCCGGGAGGTTTTGTCTATGCAGTGTTACAGTGTTTGTTGGCTGCACAGATAAGTACAATCAATCTGACAATGGTTTATTACAGTGCTTTTCATTGTTACCTGTCCTCATCCTCATATTCCTCTCCATCTCCAGCGCAGTGTGTCTGTCCAGCAGCAAGAGCAGGAGGCTGGCACTCGACACATACGTGGTGCCCCTCCCTCAGGTGCTGCATCCATTGGGTGTGTGGGCCTGAACTCTGCTGGCATCCTTTTGTCAGAGATGTCAACTGAAACTGTACGCAATACCTGTTTAACACAAACACACACATATACACACACACACATACACACACACACATATTCGTAAACCAAGCCCAGACTAAATTCATATTGAAGACACATGAGAACATCAAAGGCAGAAGGACTCTCTCAATGTGTTACCCTATAATGTCGCTGCTGTCAGGGATGTCTCTTTTCTTCCTTGCGTTGCCATAGCCACCAGTGATAATCAGTGCTGGGACTGCAGGGGGAGAGTCCATGATAAGAACATTACATGTGACCATATGTTGCAATACCTCATACATTTCAAATGAGCATGCTGGTAAATGTTCATGAAAGTATGATTTTCTGGCATGAAACAGCTTTGCTCATGTGCCTTATTAGATACAGTTTGTTCTAGAGGGGAAGTGGCTATAAATCATGCTGCATGTACTCCCACAGGAGAGACCCTATGCATCAGTTTTTCTATGCATCTTATAGTGCAAAACAGACCTCACAATAACATAGCTGCATTCACTACAGTCCCTTGTCAAAAGAAGAATAAGGTTTTAAAACACTGTCTATTCAAGATTGTATGGATGTGTTTATAAAATGTTTCTCTCTTTATACGTTTATTGTCCCAGTCAGTACTTCTGCTCTTCATACTGAGTACTTAAGTATCAATGTGGCATGGCATATTAATTAAATGCTTAAAGGGTCAGGTCAGCAAAAAATCTAAAGTACATATAATTCCTCCTACCTGTAGTGCAGTTTATCAATCTAGAATGTTTTGGCATGTGTTTCTAAATATTGGAAATAACAGAGATGCCTCCAATCTCTTGAATATAACGAACTTGAAGGCACTCAGCTTGTGGTGACCAAAGTGCCCCCCCAAAAAAGTGAACTTAATCACAATGTTTCTTTCCAGAAATAATGATCCAATTACTAATGATAATCCACAGATTTAGTTTTGAGCTGTTTAATGTAGGAATTATTTTTTATCTACCAAACTAAACCCACCTACCGCATCACTGCGCAGAAGCAAGTATGCATTTTTCTGTGATTATCTTGAATAACTGGGTAATGATTTCTGGAAGCAGACACAGCAGAATTGAATTGAATTTTTTAAAGATGTGTGTATTATTAATTTTATTGATATGTATTTTTGTATATTATTAGGAATGAAAGGCATTATTAGACCCAGAGTGTCCGATACTTTGCGGCACAAATAAAATAAATGTCAAAATATGACATGTCCAAAAAAAAGCTGGAAACCACTAGAACAGCCTGTCGATGGACACCACAGCATAGAAAGTTGCAAAAAGGACCAAAAACACCATAATTTGGCATGCGGAAAAAATGGCCGGAAATGCAAGGCTATAGTTTGACAGAAATGTAAAAATATGATGTCCCGAAAACAACTGACATTAATCCACATTAAAACACATGAAGGAGCCTTCCGAGACATGCCATAGCATAGAAATTTGAAAAAACGGACAAAAATCCAGTAATTTGGCATGTCTAAAAAATGACCAAAAATACAAGGCTATAGTATTGCAAAAATGTCAAACTATGACATGTCCCAAAAACAGCTGAAAATGACATTGACACAAAAAAGCCTTCCAAGACACACCATAGCATATGAAGTTGCAAAAAGGGCCAAAAACACTAAAATTTGGCATGTGAAAACAAAAAGACAGAAAAGGCAAGCCTATAGTATGGCAAAAATGTCAAAATAAGACATGTCCCAAAAACAGCTGAAAATGACATTAAACTACATAACATAGCCTGTCGAGGCACACCAAAGCATAGAAAGTTACAAAGAGGGCCAAAACACCATAATTTGGCATGTGGAAAAAATGAATTTAAAGTGTACTCATTCCAATTACAGGGCCTCAAAAGAGTCCTGTATTGTTATTTTTCGTCACAACCTCCCCAAGTCGGGAGTGGGTAATTTGCGCGCCTGCTGCCTTCCTTGGATGTGGTAGCCGTTTCTCATGGCAAAAATGTCAAATTATGACATGTCCCCAAAACAGCTGAAAATGACAATAAACAAAATAAAAAAGCCTTCCAAGACAAGCCATAGCATAGAAAGTTCCAAAAAGGGCCGAAAATACCATGATTTGGCATGTGGAAAAAATGCCCGAAAATGCAGGGCTATAGTATGGCAAAAATGTCAAAATATGACATGTCTGAAAAACAGCTGAAAATGACATGAAACCACATTAAAAAGCCTTCCAAGACAAGCCATAGCATAGAAAGTTGCAAAAAGGGCCAGAAACACCATAATTTGGCATGTGGAAAAAATGACCGAAAATGCAAGGCTATAGTATGGCAAATATGTCAAAATATGACATGTCCCAAAAATAGCTGAAAACCACATTAAACTACATAACATAGCCTGTTGAGACACACCATAGGATAGAAAGTTGCAAAGAGGCCAAAAAACACAATAATTTGGCATGTAGAAAAAATGACCAAAAATGCAAGGCTATAGTATGGCAAAAATGTCAAAATATGACATGTCCTAAAAAACAGCTGAAAATGACATTAAACCACATAAAAAAAAGCCTTCCAAGACATGTCATAGCATAGAAAGTTGCAAAAAAGGCCAGAAACACCATAATTTGTCATGTGGAAAAAATGACCGAAATTGCAAGGCTATAGTATGGCAAAAATGTCAAAATATGACATGTCCTAAAAAAAGCTGAAAACCACATTAAACCACATAAAATAACCTTCCAAGACGCGCCAAACCATAGAAAGTTCCAAAGAGGGCCAAAAACACCATAATTTGGCATGTGGAAAAAATGACCAAAAAAGCAAGGCAAAAATGTCAAAAATGACATATTTCAAAAACAGCTGAAAACCACATTAAATCACAAAAAAGCCTTCCAAGACAAGCCATAGCATAGAAAGTTGCAAAAAAAGGCCAGAAACACCATAATTTGGCATGTGGCAAAAATGACCGAAAATGCAAGGCTATAGTATGGCAAAAATGTCAAAATATGACATGTCCCAAAAATAGCTGAAAACCACATTAAACTACATAACATAGCCTGTTGAGACACACCATAGGATAGAAAGTTGCAAAGAGGCCAAAAAACACAATAATTTGGCATGTAGAAAAAATGACCAAAAATGCAAGGCTATAGTATGGCAAAAATGTCAAAATATGACATGTCTCAAAAACAGCTGAAAACCAAATTAAATCACATTAAAAAGACTTCCAAGACAAGCCATAGCATAGAAAGTTGCAAAAAGGTCAGAAACACCATAATTTGGCATGTGGAAAAAATGACCGAAAATGCAAGGCTATAGTATGGCAAAAATGTTAAAATTTGGCATGTCCCAAAAATTGCTGAAAAACTACTTTTAACCACATAAAATAGCCTTCCAAGACACACCATGGCATAGAAAATGTCGTGGTTTGTGTTTTAGTGGATGTTTTTGTTGTTTTTCCATCTGTTCTCCTGCACTCTTCCCCCTCCCTTTTTATTTTTTACCCAGTGTGTGATTGGCTTGGAGGCGTGGCTGGCCCACTTTGCATTCTCCTGGCTGCAGCGAGGCACACCTGAGTCTCATCATCTGCATTCAACCTGTGCATAGAAGCCTGATCTTCACTTCACCTCTCTGCCAAAAAATTCCGGTCTGTTCGGTAGTGCCTTCCAGAATTTTCTTGCTGCGCTTCTAGCGTCACCAGTCTTGAATTCTTCACGTTAAGTGTTTTCATGTTCACTCTTGTTGATCTCTCGTCTCTTTTACTGATTTTTGTAGAGTGTGCCTCACTGTGTTTTCTGCCGGCAGCTTTTTGTTCATGTCTCCAGTGTGCATACCAGAGATTCACCAACTCGTCGCCATCTTCATCGGTCGGTCAGCCTGTCTCCAGCCACCACCATTTTGTGTTTCACATTTTGGAGATTCTGTTTCTTACCTGTCTGTTCAACTGACCAAACTACCAGAACATTAAATCTGTTTTTTCATGTTCCAACTGTGTCCGTCTCTGCTACTGTGGTCCAAGAAACAAAGGCTCACACTTCAGAAAATTACAAAAAGGGCAAAAAACACCATAATTTTGCATGTCAAAAAAATGACCGAAAATGCTATATATATAAGGCTACAGTATGGAGTTAATGTCAAAATATGGCATGTCCCAAGCATAGCTGAAAAGCACATTAAACCACTTGAAATAACCTTCAAAGACATGTCATAGCATAGAAATTTGCATAAAGGGCCAATATTACCATAATTTGGCATGTCAAAAAAATGTCCGAAAATGCAAGGCTATAGTATGGCAAAAATGTCAAAATATTACATGTCCCAAAAATAGCTGAAAACCACATTAAACTACATAACATAGCCTGTTGAGACACACCATGGGATAGAAAGTTGCAAAGAGGCCAAAAAACACAATAATTTGGCATGTGGAAAAAATGACCGAAAATGCAAGGCTATAGTATGGCAAAAAAGTCAAAATATGACATGTCCCCAAAACAGGTGAAAATGTCATTAAATCACATAACAAAAGCCTTCCAAGACAAGCCATAGCATAGAAAATTACAAAAAGGGCCAGAAACACCATAATTTGGCATGTGGAAAAAATGACAGAAAATGCAAGGCTATAGTATGGCAATAATGTCAAAATATGACATGTCTGAAAAACAGCTGAAAATGACATTAAACTACATACCATAGCCTGTTGAGACACACCATAGGATAGAAAGTTGCAAAGAGGCCAAAAAACACCATAATTTGGCATGTGGAAAAAATGACCAAAAATGCAAGGCTATAGTATGGCAAAAATGTCAAAATATGACATGTCTGAAAAACAGCTGAAAATCACAATAAACGACATAAAAAAAAAAGCCTTCCAAGACAAGCTATAGCATAGAAAGTTGCAAAAAGGGCCAAAAACACCATGATTTGGCATGTGGAAAAAATGACCGAAAATGCCAGGCTATAGTATGGCAAAAATGTCAAAATATGACATGTCCTAAAAAAAGCTGAAAACCACATTAAACCACATAAAATAGCCTTCCAAGATGCGCCAAACCATAGAAAGTTCCAAAGAGGGCCAAAAACACCATAATTTGGCATGTGGAAAAAATGACCGAAAATGCAAGGCTATAGTATGGCAAAAATGTCAAAAATGACATGTCTCAAAAACAGCTGAAAACCACATTAAATCACACAAAAAAGCCTTCCAAGACAAGCCATAGCATAGAAAGTTGCAAAAAGGGCCAGAAACACCATAATTTGGCATGTGGCAAAAATGACCAAAAATGCAAGGCTATAGTATGGCAAAAATGTCAAAATGTGACATGTCCCCAAAACAGCTGAAAATGACATAAAATCGCATAAAAAAGCCTTCCAAGACGTGTCATAGCATAAAAATTTGCAAAAAAGGGCCAAAATTACCATAATTTGGCATTTTAAAAAAATGACAAAAAATGCAAGGCTATAGTATGGCAAAAATGTCAAAATATGACATGTCCCCAAAACAGCTGAAAACCACATTAAATCACATAAAAAGGCCTTCCAAGACAAGCCATAGCATAGAAAGTTGCAAAAAAGGCCAGAAACACCATAATTTGGTATGTGGAAAAAATGACCGAAAATGCAAGGCAAAATGGCAAAAATGTCAAAATATGACATGTCTGAAAAACAGCTGAAAATTACATTAAATCACATAACAAAAGCCTTCCAAGACAAGCTATAGCATAGAAAGTTGCAAAAAGGGCCAAAAACACCATGATTTGGCATGTGGAAAAAATGACCGAAAATGCAAGGTTATAGTATGGCAAAATGTCAAAATATTACATGTCCCAAAAATAGCTGAAAACTACATTAAACTACATAACATAGCCTGTTGAGACACACCATAGGATAGAAAGTTGCAAAGAGGCCAAAAAACACAATAATTTGGCATGTAGAAAAAATGACAGAAAATGCAAGGCTATAGTATGGCAAAAATGTCAAAATATGACATGTCCCCAAAACAGCTGAAAATGATATTAAATCACATAACAAAACCCTTCGAAGACAAGCCATAGCATAGAAAGTTCCAAAAAGGGCCAGAAGCATCATAATTTGGCATGTGGAAACAATGACCAAAAATGCAAGGCTATAGTATGGCAAAAATGTCAAAATATTACATTTCCCAAAAACACATTAAACCACATAACGTAGCCTTCGGAGACCAATCATAGCATACAAAGTTGCAAAAAGGTCCAAAAACATTATAATTGGGCATGTGGAAAAAATTACCAAAAATGGAAGGCTAAGTATGGCAAAAATGTCAAATTATGACATGTCTGAAAAACAGCTGAAAATAAAATTAAACCACATAAAATAGCCACCCAAGACAGTCCATAGCACAGAAATTTGCAGAAGGGGCCAAAAACAACATAATTTGGCATGTTGATAAAAAATAACAGAAAATGCAAGGCTATAATATATCAAAAAATTATAAAATTTGATGTTTCAAAAACAGCTGGAAATTGCCTGGAAATGCCTGCCGAGGCATGCCATTACATAGAAAGTTGCAGAAAGGGCCAAAAACACCATTATTTGGCATGTTGAAAAAAAGGCAGAAAATGCAAAGCTATATTAATGCCAAAATGTCAAAATTTGACATGTCCTGAAAACAGCTGAAAACTAGATTAAACTACATAGAATAGCCTGTTGAGACACACCATTGTATAGAAAGTTTTAAAAATGTGTGCTGTGATTACACATCATTCTTCTTCTACTGCATAGAAGGATTCAGCTGAAAGTTTTCTCACCAAGTGGATTGTGACAGCTCCCTTGCTGAGACCAGTACTCTGCGCAGCCAGCGTGTTCCTCCAGATGAGGACAGGGCTTGCCTGCGTTGAGCGGCTCCTGCAGGATCGTCCTGCTCCGCCTGCGAACTGTGGCCTTACAGGGTTGTGCACAGCCTGACCACTCTGTCCACTCACTCACCACACAGGACAGCGCTGAGGAAGGAGAAACAGAGTGCATGCAGCAGAAACAACAAAACCAGCACTGTAAAAAATCCCTTAATAGTTGTCAGATATCTACAGATCAGCATACCACATAAATGTCAGCAAAACAACAAACATTTTAGTGAGACTGTAGGCCTCCTGTTAAGAGGATAGTACTACCACAGACATTTGCAAGTTTGGGAGGAAGCCACCCATGGTTCCATAGCATACAAATTTTAATACAAAATTCTTATCAGTGGTGTAATGTCATAAAATAATATTTCATTGAAGCACTTAAGTATTTTGGGGAGTAACTGTACTTTACTTGTATTTTTATGTATAAATATATTTTTGTCATCTTTCACTTTTACACCACTACATTTCCCCATAAGCATCTTAATTACTTCGACAGACAGACAAAAGAAAGAATGGGAGGGAAAAACTAAATTTTGTTATTTAGATCCTTTAAATTGCAAAAATGACGTAGTTTTTTCCAGAGATGTTATGTACGCTCTTTTTTTAAAGTTGGTCTACCTTACGAAGAAATAATTCTTTAAATTCTGCTTTGTGTTTACAGAATTTATTTGTACTTCTACTTCAAATACTTAAGTCCCTTTTATATAATTACCTTTGATACTTATCAGATACTTTTACTTAAGTAATATTGTAATAGATTACTTCAATGTCTACCAAAGTCATTTTAGATATCTGTACTTTTACTCAAATGTGCCTTTAAAGTACTTTATCCACCACTGATCATAATAATTGAAATTTTGTAGATTTATTACTTCTATTTTTGATATTTTACTAATGTATTTTATTGAGGAAAGGGGAGAAACAAAGGACAACTATCATCACAATATACTGCACAGATGTCCATGGAGTATAATATTTGATAAACAGACGTTTTTCAGTCAGCACGAACCCACCTGGGCAGGCCGTCTCATAGTCGTGGCAGCAGTCCAGGGTGTGGACGCAGACTTGGTCACAGTAGCAGGTGCCATAGGATCGGTCAGACCTCCATCCTTTGCTGATGCACGACTGGTCCCGGCCAGTGCAACACAGACCTGCCTCCCGACAGCCCGACTGACACGGAGGGACCAGGAATAAAGACAGAAAGAGACAAACCAACGTGACAGAGCTGACAGTCATCACGGCGGGGCGCACAGCATGAACTTCAACACGAGCAGTGCGCTGTGCAACGATTCAGCTGTAATCGCTGTCTGAAGTTATTAACCAGAGTGTTGACAGTGCTGGCCCGTTAAAGTAAAAGTCTTAATATTAAGTCCTCATCTGTGGTCAGTTAGGTTCGGCAGCTGAAGCAATGGTTAGTGAGGTGAAAGTTATTCTGTGTCAACGCTACATCTCTTAAAGGAACAGTTCACCAAGTAAAGTTTCAGACTGAACAAGAAACAGCTGAGCCACAAAACTCAATTTGATGTACCTATCAGTGTTAGAAATATTTTAAAATGTAAAAGGTAACAGATTACTAGTTACCCTGTTAAAATGTAATTAGTAATGTAACTATTTTAATTACTTTATCAAAGTAATGTAGGCAAACTTATTGGCATTGGTGTATAAATTACGTGAAGGCCTTACTCAGTGGTGTAAGAAGTATGCTTATTAAGTTCATTTTACTTAAGTAAAAGTATCAATACCAAAAAATTGCTAAAATTCTCTCACTGCCTCTTTCTGTCTCTGTTGGTGAAGCCAGGAGCTTCCCAGGCCCATGTGTGCCTCAACATGTGAACAGAGTGGATTAATGAAACTCCATGGCTGAGGTTATTCATGCAAAAAGAACAACAGTGTGGACAGTGCAGGCCTCTGCTCGAACTAAGATTCCCAGTAGCCTTCAGCTGTGTGTGTGGAGGGAGGAGATAGGAACAGAGAGAGAGAGAGAGGGGGGAGCTGGAAAAATATACTGCTCAAAACACCAAAAGGTCAAGTTTAAGACTTGGGGAAACATATGCAGACAGTGAAAAGCATTCCCATGACAGTTGTGGTGTGCGCCCCTACCTCTTATATTATATTATATTATATTTATTTGCACAATAAAATCACAACAAAAGTACAACCACAGATTATGCAGGTGAGATAAAAACCCATAAAGGATTATAAATGTCTCACCTGAATAAACAATGCAAACAGTAATGAAGACATAACACAAACAACAGAAAAATAAAGCAAAACAAAAAAAATGTATGGGGGGGGGGGTGTCAGAAAAATCAAATGAAAACATTATGTAAGAAAATTAAACAAAATATTATAGTAGAAGAGCTGACATGAAGTGACATGTCCCTATTTAAAATGTAAACACTGCAGAGAATATATTATATATATATAATATTGGTAGAGAGAGAAATATTAAGTGTAGCTTCACAGTGTAGCTTACAGATATGATGTCCATTTACTGCTTTTTTTCCCAAACGTAAACTTGAAGAAAACCATGTTCTCAAAAACAAATTACTATTTGCTTTTTACTTTTGGACCATGTATTGTATCCCAAAAGCTGCACAGATTTGATAAACTCAGCTCTGAAAGGGCAGAAATAGTCCAGGGTTGAATGGCTTCCCGCCAATAGAAAACACTACAGTTAAAAATGTACCATTTTTTATGGCATATCCAACAGGGGAACTGGCTGGCAAGCCATCAGACACAGTTCCACACTGCATCCACATCACTTGAGCTATGTGCCAATATTCAAGTATAAGCACCAGATTTAAGACGCTCACTTTGTTTCCAAGTGTTGCTCAACAAGTCACAGAAGGGCAAAATTCTTGGCAGTATTTCAGCTAACTGCTTTACAGCTCTGACCCATTTCTGTAAATACGTTCTGTATTTTAGAGAAAGAAATATTTTCTCCATAATAATGTCAGATAAAGAGGTCGCATTTTCAACTCCACTTTCATCTCAGTTTCAACAATACAGTAACTGACAACAAACTAGATGTACCACCACGTGGCTGTATGCAGCTTGACTGGTTGTATGCACCAGTCAAACTGTGAAAACATGGATGCTTCACACACAGAAGATCAATACAACCAGCACAGTTTCAAGGTGGACAGCCAAGGTTCTTGCGTTATTCCCAAAAATATGTTTTATGAGGTCACTGTGACCTTGACCTCTGACCAGAAACTCCTCAAGGCCAACTTCAGGTATTGCATTTACAAAAATAAGACAGATGAAAGGACACAGTAACCTTGACCTTTGAACACCAAATTCTAATCAGCTCATCATTGAGTCCATGTAAATGTTTGTGTCAAATCTGAAAAAAATACTTCAAGGTGTTCTTGAGATATTGCTTCAAAAGAATGAGCCAAATGCAAGGTCACTGTGACCTTTAACCACCAAATCTAATCAGTTTATCCTTGAGTGCAAGTGAATTTTTGTTCCAAATTTGAAGAAATTCCCTCAAGGTGTTTGTAGCAACTATCTTGACCTACTTTTCAGCCGCTCAGCTGGGTGCGGGTGGAGACCTGTTCATGACGCGTTTCAGTGAGATTCCAAGAAGGCACACAGTTGGGTGAGGTTTCCGATTAATCAGTGACGCACATTTATAAACGAACAGCTTTTATTGTGATCAAAACTTGCGGTGGTGACATGATGACAATATTTATAATGATAAAACGAGCAAAACGGGCGAGCACGCAGTAAAAATCATGTGATCTTCCCATCACCCATGCATGATTACGCCGTCTGTAACACCTGTGCCTCTTGTATGCTTTACCGGCCATAATAACCTGCACTGCCACCTGTGGTGAATCTTATTTACACAAAAAAAAAATAAGCAGACATAACTAATGGCTCCTACAGTGCTCTTAAGATATCATGTTCACAAGTAGGCTATGAGCCTGATAAAGTCACAGTGACCTTGACCTTTGGCCCACAAAATCTAATAATCTCATCACTGAGTCCAAGTAAACGTTTACAAAATTTGAAAAATCTATTCGAGGCATTGGAGAGATATATAGCGTTCACAAGAATGTATCAGATGGAGGGACAACCCAAAAACACACTGCCTCCAGCCTGAGCTATCAACTGCGCAGACGCACAAAAATGCATATGACAATTGGGTAAGTTCTGCTTTCTCAAACAAATTTCAACATGTACAATAAATTGGGTTAAAACATGCAAAATCGCCCATATATGGCTCACATTCCAATACACAAAGTAAACAAGGCTGGCAGTGTTCAGCCTAAGCTAAAAACGTGATACACTACAAGCGGCCTTCTTGGGACATAAATAACAATGCAGAGATTTACAGTCCACATATACATAATCTCCTTATGAGGCAGCAGTTCTAACCTCTGAGCCACTGACTGTCTCTATCATGAGAAAAAAAGGTTATTTCACACTAATTTTCTCAGTCAATGACTGAACAAAGAATAGACCGAAGCCCAAAGCTTATTTTTGCTGATCTAATATCAACCAAAGGATAACCCAGAATAACATTGATACCAAAGAAATGAATGCAGACAGGAAGGCTTTTGTTTACAACTCGAAAAAGCATTTCTAATGTTTTTAAATACACAATTTCCACAAATTTAAAAAAGTGCACATTTTTTATACAGCCTATGTTGCGTTTCACGTGTACTGTATATGCAAGCTGTGCACAAAGACCCTGAAACTTCAAGAATGTAATGCTGCCTAGCACATGTTATTTTCCTCAGTAATGATGAAAATGCATACATTCAAAGCTTGCAACATAAGTGGTTTTATTAAAGCTCAGGATATTCCCTCTAATCCGCGAGGAGAGTGTTTAAATAAACCACAGATGGAGGCTGAGAGTCACAGAAGGGGGGAAACACCAGCTTGGCTGTCTGCATCTTTTCCACTCTATAACATTTAGTCCGGCCGTAGGAAACACGCCTTCACAGATA
Organism: Plectropomus leopardus; assembly: GCF_026936395.1. NCBI lineage: Eukaryota > Metazoa > Chordata > Actinopteri > Perciformes > Serranidae > Plectropomus > Plectropomus leopardus. The sequence continues at coordinate 29,109,011 of NC_142177.1, forward strand.
CCAGGTGTACAGTTTAAACCACTAAAGTCGATCAAGACCTTCAGCACTAAAGTAGATCAAAATGATTTTTCTAATGGACCTCCAGATGATGCTGCTGGATGTGATTTACTTCATCCTGCGCAACTCTGTGCGGGCCGTCCTGCGCCCGCGCACCAAACCCATTGATGGCGAGCTGGTGCTGATCACCGGGGCAGGTGGCGGCCTGGGGCGTCTCTTTGCTCAGGAATTCACCAAGCACGGGGCAGAGGTGGTGCTGTGGGACATCAATAGCAGCTCCAACGAGCAGACAGCCAAGCTGGTGCATGAGATGGGGGGTACGGCGCACATGTACACGGTGGATGTGACCAACAGGGAGGATGTGTATCGCAACGCAGAGCTCGTGCGGAAGGACCTGGGCCGGGACGTTACAATGCTGGTGAACAACGCTGGAGTGGTGGCTGGGGAGCGCATGCTGGACTGTCCTGATGAACTGATGGAGAGGACCATGAAAGTCAACTGCCACGCCCTCTTCTGGGTGAGACACTTTGGTCAAAATGAACTATGTTGAAGACATTTTACCAATCACACCTAAAGTGTTGCCCGCCCACTCAGAAGAGAGGTCAAACAAGACCAAACAGGAGGTCCAGCTGCCCTTGACTTATTAATAATGCTAAATTTTAGAGCTGGGCAATATGGAATAAAGCAAATATCACAATGTTTTTCACCAAAAATGTTGATATCGATATTGCGATGATATTGTATGGTTGACTATTGGTGCTTTCACAAAATATTTACATAATGAGCTTTTTGATGAATAATCATCGGTAATGTGGATATAGTGACCAAGTCGTTAAAAACAAATAACAGAGGAGCTAGAACAGTCCAGAAAAGACAACGCTTATAATATTACAACATCTAAAATCTTTGATAAAATCTAGTGATATCACAATATCAGTATAATATCTATGTATTGCCCAGCCCTGCTAAATTTCCTAGAAGGCATTAAACATCTGTTTATTTTTTTATATTAACCTTTTGAAACCTGGATAGACATCCGTTTTCTTGTACAGCGTTCAGATGCCTTTCACAAGCTATTTGGCCCTTTGAAACCTGAGCAAATTGGTCTGATTTCTTTTGATAACATGGGGAAAAAAAGGCAGGAAATGTCCCACAAATTTCAAGAAATTAGTAGTTTCCAAAGAAAATTACCTAAAATATAGTTTTAAAAAAGAGGATTACTAGAAATGATCCAAAAATAGGAAGACATGTCCTGAAAACTATATATAAAATTATAATAATTTTATATTTAAAATCATGTCACAGAAAAAAAATACAATACATACAATTATATATAATTGTATTAAATAAATACTTTTTTCCCTTTTGGTTTGCATATTTTCAAGTAATTTTCTTATAACTTTTTTATTATTTTTTGCAAACTTTTGTTTGTTAAGTTGCTTGTTGCCTTCTCCCCATGTTATTAAAAAAAAACAAAAAACAAAAAAACAATCTGCTCCAGTTTCAACCAGTTATCTCAGTGCAGGTTTGTAGGACAAAACTTTTATTCTATTAATCTGCTCATCCAGAATGATAATTGGTACTTTAATTGTGGCAAAGGAATAAAACTCTTGTTCATATTTTCCGATCAGTAGCTCTTGTTGAGAAAATTATTTCAACAAAAGACAGAGATAGAAACGTTTCAATTAAATTTTCAGAGTGGAAAAAGGGAGCACACCATCAAAACAGTCAATTCAATATCATTCAGATGCCATCCTCAGTGGATCAGCTGTGTTTAGCAGCAAATCACTGCCTCAATAAGAGAACCGAAGCTGGCATTTAAAAGTAACATAGAATTTATTTTCCCTGTAACTGATTAATGTTGTATTCAGTTATTGGTCAAGTAATTTGATTAATTTTGAGAGTAATAACTGAAACTAATTGCAAATTTCAAGTAACTTGCACAACAAACACATATATTATAGAATCAAGAGAAAGGTTGCAAGTCGTAAGCACTTTCCTTAATTGTTTGTAAGTAAAATTAACAATCGATTAATGTTATTTGAAAAAAAAAGAAAACATAAAAATGTTGCTTATTTCAAACAATACCAAACACCTTGTTTGGCACGAACACTACCTCATGCTTTGTCAGAAACAAGTCAGTAATGACATCTTAATAAAATATAAAGCTGCATACACACTGGACTGTTTTGATGGTGTGCCACCTTTTTTTTACCATTTCGTTTACAGATCTGTTAACACTAAATAATCTCTTGAAATCAATCAAATCTGCTTTTAGGTGGAACACAAAAAAATGATTCAGCATTACCTAGAAATAAAGCTTTTGAATTTCACAATAAACAATCTTTTCAGCATCAGCTGCCAAACAGAGCAGATTATTGTGCGCAGTCAGCGTGACACAACACGCAAAATGTATTGCGTTAATAGCTTTATCCGTCTCACACTATACACTATAGAGAAGGTTCCACACAGAAATCCTCTTAATATGTAGCTGCTCGCTTAACATAAGCTTCCTTCACATTGAGCAACATCTAAGTCATTATAAGTCGTATGATCACCGCACGGATTTGTTACCTTATTATAACTTGATGCCATCTTAACAATGTATGTGTGTGTGTGTGTGTGTGTGTGTGTGTGTGTGTGTGTACATGCCTCAGACAACGAAGGCCTTCCTCCCTCAGATGAAGGCCCAGAATCACGGACACATCATCACCATTGCCAGCGTCCTCGGCCTCTTCAGCACAGCTTGTGTGGAGGTGAACCAGGGAGTGAAAACATCACTGCAACTCTAAGATATAACAGATTTACTGTTACAGCCGTTCACACGCTTGTGTGCACAAGTCAGGAAATGAAGCAACAAATTCAAACAAATAACAGCAGTCTCAGTTGTTCTGGAAAATCGTAAATAACTATTAATATTTCTCAAGCTTTGATTTTTGTTTGAGACAGGATTACTGTGCCAGTAAGTTTGCTGCAGTTGGCTTCCATGAGTCTATGGCCCATGAGCTGCTGGCCGAGGAGATCGATGGAGTGAAGACGACTCTCGTATGCCCCTATATCGTGGACACAGGCATGTTTGAAGGCTGCAAGATACGGTATGTCAACAAAATTATCATACACTGCTTAATTTTAATCATATTGTACCATTAAACTGTATTTCCTAGAATCTGGATAGACTGATTCGAACCCAAGAGTTCATGACAGAATCTGAAAAAAAGCATGGCAGAGCAAGTGCTTATAGTTTGACTGTAGTTGGAAATTTAACTTTAAAAGCACTCTGTACAACTTACAAGACTTAAAGTTAAAGAAAAAAGCAGCAATGTACCTATACATCAACATACACAAAAAAGTCAGTAAAAGAACTAGGCAAAAGTATGAAATCAACATGATAAAATATCATTGTTGCAAATCTCAATATGCTTGTCACCCTCAGATCAAACAGATATGCCAAGTTGAAAAGTTGTGCTCTCATATGGGGTTTGAAGGTCGAGAAAATCAATAAATATGTCATTTTTCACTAGGTTTGGGGGCACAATGTATCATTTTTAAAAATGCTGGACTATTTCACAGCCTAAAACAATCATATAACAAAAACAGGAATATGGGTGTGTTGACTTCTGCCACCAGTGGCTGCTTATGTTTGCTGTCAAAACGCTGCATACTGACTCATAAGTGAAAGCATGTTTGCCCTCTGGTTCCACTGACAGGGAGGAAGTGGAACTGCTCCTACCCCCTCTGGAGCCCCAGTACTGTGTCGAGCAGGCCATGAACGCCATCCTGATAGACCAACCATTAGTGTGCATCCCTCGCCTCACATACCTGCCTGTCATCTCCAGAGCGTATGTACAAAGCCACACCCTCATATTAACTCTTTGAATGTAGGCTATATTAAATATGTTACACATACTGTATAGTATTTTCTTACTTATTCTTACTCATGTACATATCTGTTGGACACTGTAGCATCAAACATATTTTATATTTCAAAATTTACATATTAGTTTTATACATTGCATTGCAGTTCAAGCCAGACTTTACATACTCAGCACAAAATACATATTTATTTATACATAATTCTAAATATTCACATACTACTACTAATTGTGTCTTATAACTGTATTTGTATTTTATATTTTTACATACTTTGTGCTGGCACTTATTTCTACTTAATATAATTCTCTATGCTTGGCATCAGAGCGACTGTAACAAACGGCAATTTCCCCCATGGGATCAATTAAGTATTTCTGATTCAGATTTCTGATAACCAGAGTCAATATTTAAGTCTGGTTTTTGTACACGTCCATTGCTTTGCAGCTGACGCTTAGTATCTTATGTGTCTTTGCAGGTTGTTGCCATGGGAATCAAACGTGGTCACGTATCGTTTCATGGGATCCGACAAGTGCATGTACCCCTTTATTGATTGCAAAAAGAAAGTTTCTAATGCTGCCATTGCAGTTGCATAATTGTACCCAAGTACAGTTAGGACAACTTTTGGGAGCCATAACCTTTAAATTAAAATAAAATTAATTAAAAAAAAAATATATATATAAATAAAAATTAAAAAATTAAAGATAAAAAAAAAACCATCATCTGCTGGTTTTGACAGCAGTGAGCTGAACTTCAGCAACATAATACATACGGATGACCAGAAGTAATGCAGAAGCCAAATGGAAGGTGCTTTAGATCTTTAGTCTGATCACTCAGAAGTGTGTACTAGATGACGACTCAGCCAAGTGGTCATCAGCACCCTAAAAACATTTTGATGATGTTAAGATAAAGTTTAAAGTCCCTTCAAACTAAGTTCATTATACACCTGTAAAATACTTAGTGACTGAATCCTGGACTGGCCAAAACAGGACTTGAAGTGTCTTAAATATCTATATCTTAATAATGTAACAGACTATTGTGCTGTATTATGTTTACATAAAATAAAATGACTGAAAACCACTAAACACACTGTGTGGTGAGAGCAAGCAATTAATGTACCTGTACTATTCACAAAACATGTAAATGAGCAAAGAAGTAAGGTTGTTAAAGGCGACAGTGGAACGATGCTTGTACTAAGTCAGGGGCTAAGAAGCAAGGATGAATTATTCCAGAAACGTATTTTTTTTCTCCACTTTTATCACAGATTCCTAAAAGGGGCTTTCCAGTTGGCCAATTTTGAAGCTACTGCACTTTCTCCCTCTACCTTTCAGATTATGCACGTGTCAATGCACACACAGTTTTTTCAAGTGCTTACAAGTGTGGCTAATCTCAACAGACAGCAGTGATACAGCAAAAGGTAATCACTGCGCAAAAATGTTTTCATGCAAGAGAGCAAGCGTGACTAATGATGAGGCATTTCCCACAACATAATGTAAGGAAGTGCTGTTTAAAATGTCTCCAGTCAGAGCGTCCCAGGCAGAAAAATGCAAATAGCAAACTTTTATAAGAAAAGATTAAGATATGTTTCCTGACTTTAACTTTGTATCAAAACTAATCACCTTAATAAACACCTAAACACCTTAATATTATTTAATGTCTGCAGCACTTGCTGGCCCACTTACGATACTTTCCTACATGCGCACGTGCAGGAAAGTCTTACTTCCCATAGCAAACGTTACCACACTGTCACATAAACACATAACCTGTCCTGAAAAGGAAGACTTGGCTGAAGTTAGTCATGAATAAAGCAGCAAATTAGTTGTTTAAGTGAAATTGTCTGACTTATCATATGCCCTTCAATGTGAATATTGCGCAACACAACCTCGATGCTGAAACGATATATACTGAGCTTTGTTACGTCAACAGCTAACTAACAGAAAATGAAGAAAGATTATCCCCAAAAGATTACTGTAGCAATTAAGTTTACAACACAACAAAATTTGGTGATTTTTTAAAATATTTCAGTGATTTTTACTAATTTCATGACTTTTCCAGGTTTTTCCATGACCGTGGGAACCCTGCAAATGTTAACAGCAGAGGTATTTTATGGTTTCAACAAGGCATATATCACAAGAATCAGACCTAGGATTTGATCAAAACTTTTGATTTGAAGGACACAACTAAGAGCCGTGAAACATCAAGCCAACAGTCAGCTGTTGGTCAATGTCAGAATGATGGTGAGTATGTCTGTCGCCCTAGTTTTGGCGGTGTTTCTCATATCGCTGGCACTTGTTGGTCCTTGTTGGAGCACGTCGGAATTCACTGACTGGCAGTTCATCTCAGCGCATGAGAAACATAAGTGAGGAAAGCAGAAAAGCTGCTCAAGTCAGGAGGGAGCCTTTGAGCTCTTTAGAGACAGTTCATGATTGTGTTATCATAAGCTGCCACATGGTAAATATCCTTTGTTCTTTAATCACCAGGTTGTGTTTTTAATGTGCTAACTAGTTAACTGGCTAACCTGAGTTTTGGATCTATCCTGATGGTCTTCCCTTTTTTAATGAATACAGACTAAAACCATCTGCTGGTATGAAGTTATTTTCTCTCACGCAGGCGCAGAATTTAGGGGTTAGTTGGCTGTTTATTGTTTATGGTTTGGTGTCTGGGCCTTTAAATAACTCATTGTTTAAGTTTTTTTTTACAGTGTTAGAATCATTAATTTGGAAAGAAGCTGACACAATAAATAGGATTACATAATGATGATACACTGAAAGCTGACAAATTATACTGAATTATAGCATAGCCCTTAATATCCTATACTTTTCAGTTGTATTTTCCACCACTGGCAGGTAAATAAAAACACAAGATAACTAAGGTCTTTGTTTTGTGCACGTAAGCACGTAAAGTTTAATTACCATGGGGAGCGGAAAGAGAAGGGAGGCTGACATAAAGGGAGGAAAAGGGAGTATCGGGTAAACTGACGCAACAGGGAACCGTCCCTGCCACACACAGCAGAGACAACGTCACATTACATCACACGCTACATTTATTCACAAATTCTTCCCAGCCCTACATGGTAATGTCAATAACACTTCACTTGTGGTTGTTGATATAAAGCACTCTAGGAAAATCAACAGAGGTTCGCCAGCTGCACCCTAGACAAAGATGAGGTCCAAACCTTTATAGGATCGTGTTTAATGAACTACCTCAGCGGGGGATAAAAAGTAAAAGACTTAAAAACAAGAGTTAGAAGGTCTCACAGACAGGAAACAAGTTCTAGGCAAAACAAAAACAGAATTCACAGTTAATCGCTTCTTTTTTTTCTCCAATAAGTAAACCCCCAACTCATTGACTAGGATGCAGCTACTTTTTCTACAAAGCAACAAAATAAATACTGTGAACAATTAAACAACATCAAGGGGAAGAACCCAGTTTTTTTCCAATCAATCTTGTTTAACTGTGAACGTTTTGGAACGATGAATATGGACAGTGATGATTTAGAGCCTACAGCGCTCAAAGCTCCCTGTAGCCTTCTAAACTAAGAACACAGTGTCTGAGTTTTCTCTAGTGCTTTTACAGACAACCAAACCTGATCATCTAAACAGTGCCATCCAGGGTCTGTGCCAATGTGCTTGAGTTAGCCTGTTTGAGGTGCAAGTCACCTTCGATTTCCTGCTTGCCACACCTGTGGAAAATAAACACATATAATGTTTGCAGTTAATCTGTCCCAAAATATTCACTTGATGGCTGTGTTTACGTACACCAGACTTTATTCATTTGAATGTATGTAATTATTAGGCCCATAGGCCTATAAACACGTGCACAATGGTGAAATGTAACTTGGTACATTGACTCATGTTTTGTATTTAAGCACAAATTTGAGGTATTTGTACTTTACTTTAGTATTTTCTTTTCATGTCACTTACTACTTTAACATTTCAGAGGGAAATATTGTTCTTTTTACCTCCCTACACTGTATCTAACAGCTTTAATTACTTTACAGATTTAGATTTTTTTCATGAAAAACAAAAAATATGATTTTTTTTATATCAAATAAATTACCTAACAGTGTGTACAAGAACAGTTGCAATGATTAGTTGATTAATCAGACTATTGATAGAGGATTAATTACAAACTATTGTAATAAACATTTAAGTCTTTATCTTTTTTAAAAAAATATGTTTTTGTTTTTTTCCATTGTTTTTAAAAAATTTTAAGGCTATGAATGTTTTCCTCTTTATTTTTGTTTTTTGGCATGATTTTTTTTTTTTACACAATTTGGATTTTTTTATCAGGGTATACCCCAACCAGGGTTATTAAGCAAAAGCTGAGCCTTCTATTTATGCTATAATTATCAGATTATTTCCCAAAGTTCCCTGGGAAACATGCAGCGCTTGGAAAATTAGAGAGCACTGCTAAGTGAGGCCCAGCATCTCGAGAACAAGGCATTTCATGCTGACTGAAGTATTTACACTAGGCATTTTTATTCTAATTACTCATTATGATTATTAGCAGAATCTTTTTTGTAAACACAGCTTTATGTAAGCAGAGAGAGAGAGTTTGTCACAGCTTACCGAGAAACTGGTCCATTTCCTGTCCTTTCATTTGACTGCTGGTCCAACTCCGAGAGCAACTTCAATATATTCAATGCAGCCTGCAGAGGTGAAGAACAGCATGAGTAACTGCAGTGACCATTTCTAAGAGGCAACGACTTCTCATCTGAGTAAACCCCGTCATGTTAAGCTGCACGGTCTGGGTAGTAGGTATTCGTCCATAAAAGGGAGTGGGTGTCCAGGAAGCACTGGCACTCACTGGTGTTGCGTCCAGTTGGACATGATGTAACATTATGTAGTTAAAAAAAAACAACTCACCATATCATGACAGGATTCTACATCTTTCCCAATCCCATGACTGATGAGTGGTGTCTGGGAGGAGCAGTTAATCAGTGACACAAACTCATTCTTATTGTTTTTGGGGAAATCTTTGTATTCCACCTGCAAGCAAATGAAAATCTTTCAATTAATCTTCACAATTCTTTGTTTTCTTAATCACATGTATGCTGGCCAAAGCAGAACATGCTGTCAGTTACCTGCAGGCCCTGCACCGACGCAAGAAAGCTAAGCTGTTCCGACGGCCTGGTGAGAGGTCCGTGGGGCAGTTGGTTCAGATTATTTTTGTTCTTTAGGATAGTCTCAGCAGTCAGTGATGTCCCTGCGTAAAGCAACTCGTTTGCAATCATGGCAGTGACTGTGGCCTTGCCTGGGTTGGGTACAGCTCGACTGTAGTCCTTGGCCTGGGATGCTTGGCAGGCCCCGACTGCTTGAGCCACTTCAGGGACCATGGGCAGGATACCTGCAGGCAGCTGCTGATGGCTCAAGTAAGGCAGGCGAAAGTCCTCCTCCTTGGAACCTTGAAAGGAAAAACACATAGGTGAGCGGCGCATTAGCACAACAGAAATGACAGAGTAAATCACACAATAAACCACTGCCAAATATGTGAGTCTGGTAGATATATTGTAACTTACTCAATGCCACGTCCTCTACAGAGCCAGGTTCAAAGAAGGTCACTTTACGCCCATCACCAGGTTTTTTCACTGGAGTCTAAAGATTACAAAAACAATAAATGTACATGAAGGACAGTGTGTTACGGATGTCTTTCTTGTCTGCTAAGTTAACAAGACTTGCTCGAATAAGGTCCAGCAGTACCTTTTCATCAGTTTTGAGTGCCGGTTTCGGGGGCTGAGGCTGAGGCACTTTATATCCCAAGAGCTCCAGCATTTTCTCTGCTGCGTTCCTCTTGGCCACCTTCTTACTAGGTCCCATTCCCTCTGCAGTCTGGCCGCACACTGTCACCTGTACCAGAAAAACAAGCAGCAAACACAAGAAGAAAAAACTGAATTTAAATTAGAAATTAAAAAGCAAATCCAGTGGAAAACAGAGACAGGTGTGGTGTAAGTCACGCTGAGGGCATTCCTCTGATGATGTTGAATCACCTGCATGACAAACTCCCTGCGGCGAGGTAAACCTCGCTCTGTCACCATGCTGTACTCCGGCTCCTTCTCCTTCTTGGCCTGCTGGATCTGAGCCAGGCGGCTGATGGGATTCATTCCCTGGCCATATTCTGGGCTGGTCTGCAGCTGTTGGTGTTGACAGGTTTATCATTACTTAATTAAGAGCCTTCAGGTCTGTAATGATTATATGATTGCAGCTTAGTGGTTATGTTAACGGTTACGTTACCTTGATGATGGATTTGGTTTTCTTTTTGATGCGTGGCAGCGTCTTTTCTACACTGGGTATATGGGGTAGCCTCTTCAACTCCCCCAGCACCGCTGCTGCTGCCAGCTTCTTAGCAATCTTTTTACTCTTTCCCTCGCCTTCTCCCATGAATTCCCCAACTGTAACACATACTACAAAACTCTTCATATGGGGAGGGCCTTCTTCCTTTAAAACCTGGAAAACATAATATAGAAGAGCATTTTGGTTTTCTATAATTAAAATAGACACAGGGTTCCCACACAAATGTCAAACTTTTCTGTGACTTTTCAAGAACCCAAAACATTTTTCTTCCTTGCCCAGTGTTTTTCAAATGTATAAGATTCAATTATAATATCAGTGTCCCCAATGATGTGTTCAAGGACAGTCAGAAATTTGATAATCCAACCATAATTTCTTTTTTTACAGTATCTGGCTGTCATAACCGGTGTAATTTTGTTGGTTTTGTTTGAAGGAAACATGCACTACAAATCTGTTTTCTTACAAAAAGTGTTTTCTTTTTTTTTTTTTTTTTAATTGCCAAAATTTGAATTTAAAAGAAAACTTTCCCAAAAGTTTTGAGAAAAAAATCATAGCCAAATTAAAAAAAAAAAAGAAAGTAAAAATAAACACAAAATGTAGCCGTTTAAGCTGTATGCCTATCCCCTCAAGCCAATTTATTACAGACAACAAACTTAGATTATTTTTTCAAAAACTTTCAATGGTTCTTACTGCTCCAATACTTTTCCATGCCTGGGAAATGTTATTGCAAAATAAATACATTTAACTAAACTCTTGCATTCCTACTAACATCCATAAAAAGAAACATATAAGTCACCTCAAAGTTGACAGGTAAGTTGCGTTTCAATGCAATTTCAAACACTTGACTGATTTCTGACTTGTTGAGGTTCTCCTCCTCCTCAGGCTCTCCATTCATCTGTCAGGAGCAGAAAACATATTAAAGAAAGAAAAACAATAAGTATGAATAAAACTGCACAAAGGCTTTCGAGCGACATTTCATGCTGAATGTGCATTTCTTTTCTCACCACTGGCAACTGCTGCAATATTGGCTCCTTGTGCAGCACTTTCAGGGCCTTGGCAGCAGCATCATGTTTGGCCAACTGCCGTGTGCGTCCCTTCCCAATAAACTGCTGGCCTCCGATGGAAAGCTCCATGTGGTATATCATTGGTCCCACTGGAGGAAATGGGTAATAATACCTAGACACACAAAAAATAAAATGGCACATTTTTTCCAACTCAAAAAGAGACTTAATGAGATTCAGGGTTCCCACACATTCTCATGGACAAATTTACAAGGTACAAGGTAGAAATTAAAATTTTCCCTAAATCCTGCTATGGCACAACATTTTTCCATGACTTTTCAAGGAAGCATAGTAAAACTTCCATTTTGCAAAAGCATATGTGTCACTATGTCTGCGGCACTTGCTGGCCCGGTTACGGTACTTTTCTACTCACTCACACACACGCAGAAGAGTCTTGCGTGGCCACACTATGTCACATTTGAATGTAAACAGTCTTCAAGGGGAAGGCCTAACTGGTATTAGTCACAGAAAATGAGAACCATGCCAGTTTTCCATATCGTCATTGTCAGGCGCAAACCTCGCATCTCCACATTTTACTTTTTTTTTTTTTTTTTAATAAATTCTATTGGTCCCCCTCTAAATTGATCAGTGGGTTTTACCATTTGGTTTGGAGGTTTGTGCCCGACAGCAGCGATATGTATCAAGCAGAAAATAAGTTGTTTGAGTTAATTTGCCTGACTTGACAACATTCATTCTTTGATGCAACTACTGCACATCACTACGTTGATGCTGAAACAATATATCATGCAGCCATAGGTCGACGTATTTTAGAGCTACATTTTGTCAACAGTGAACTTACAAAATAAAATACGGTATGTTACATTATGTGGAAGGTTTTCCCTGAGAGACCACTGTAACAATTTATTTTATTGCACACAAGAAAATCATGACTTTTCCAGGTCTGGAAAATTAGATTGCAAAATTTCATGGGTTTTCCTGGTTTTCCATGACCGTGGGAACCCTGGAGATTATTTAAAATTTGAACAATGTGGCAGAAGGTTCTTTTTTCTTCAAAGTAAAGGAAACTTACTGTTGCATAGAGCGCTGGTAAGGTCCTGGAGCCCGGACATTGTAATTGAAGTTTGGTGGTCTCATCGCCGGGTATGGGTCGATGGGTTTGTACATAGGCTTTTTACCAAGCTTCATACATAGTGCATTTAACTCCATGGTATGTGTCATGCCATCTACTGTAAGGCCAACACAAAGAAAAACAAACATGAAACTATATATGAGAAAACTCTTCTCTACCAAGTGTTAACAAACATTAAAGAGACTGTGACCAGGCCAGTGGGAAGAGCCCACCTGGGTTCTTGCCTGTGTTGCGGGGTGTCCTCACAGTGGGTTTAGGGAGCGTTGTCTCAGCGAGGGCAGATGCAGCAGCGGAATGCTGGGCTTTCTTGATGCTGGTCCCCTCTGCCTCCCAGTGCTGATCTCCCAGTGTGAGCCTAACTGAGAAAATCTGATAGGCACAGGACACAGGAATTACAACAAATTCTACATTTGGAAATGTGACAAAAGAACACAACAGCAGAGTTTGTCTCTTAAAAATTACTCTCAAAGTACCTTGGAGTGAGCTGGTCCTTGCTCACACAGCAGCTTATACTCAGGTTGAATCTTGTTGAAACGGGCTAACTCATTCACCAAACACATAGGGGTCTTCTCTTTAGGGTTTGCCATGTTAGATACTGTCAGAAAACAAAAAAGAGATCCAAAATATTCACAACTGGGCAAATACATGATCATGAACGTAAAAAAACAAAGAGCTGCTCCTACACGAAAAGTCTGACAGCAAATACACAAACTCTGAGAGAGAGACATACGGGGCTTAATGATCATTTGATAACAAGAAGCGTAAAATCCTAAATATTTCAAATTAAATGACCGTGGCGTACAGAAAGCCCTCAATAGACAGCACAATCTGAAGTAGGGTTTTAATGCAAGATGTGAATCCAACAAATTCACAGAATACTTTTCCATTTGGTATTTGTAAATAAATAAGTATTTCACCAATGAAAAGAGAGTCCTCACATAAAACTAGGCCTTTTTCTGTAGTAGAAAGCTGCATACTTTTAAAATTGGTGCTACATGATCTGAGAAAACAAGAGAAAAAGGACGCTTTTGCACAAAGGTAAAAAACCTACAACTACGAGAATGCATCACACCTCACCAGACACTCCCTCAGGTGAATGACGTGATGTCGACTGGTCCAAGAGAAACAACGGTGGCCAGCAATCTTGTTTTACAGTTAAGTGGTAAGCTTACCATTTGATTATGTTTGTTTGGCCTCCATTTTCACTGTACAGGAAGCAGTATGGAACCAAGTTCCCTTTCAGAAAACTCTCACTATAACAGCTAAACACGGGCGTTAAACATGTTTCTGGAAACATTTTAGAAGAAAAAATAGAAGGGCAGTAACATGATCTTGATTAATATTTGATCAGCACTGCATAGTTTTACTGTTTGATCGAATTTCGATCTGAGTAATTCTCTTGATCAGCTGTATACTCCTTGTCCACACTGTTGGCTGCATGGGTGGTAGAAAATGCAGAATTACAGTCACCAAATGATGTAAAATATGTAATTTGGAGGAGTTATGGTGTTGGGGGAGGAGGGGTATCCAGGCTGGGTAGATGGAGGCAAGTTTACCATAGTTCATCTACACAAACTACCGACATTGTTTTGATTCAAACTTGGTTGAAAATCGGCCAACTATCTCTTTCAGGGGTGAAACAAAGGTGCTTTACTGTGCACAATTAAAAAGCCCTAAATAAATGGCAAACATGAAACACATCAAACAAACCGGTGGTGGTAGTGTAGGGAGTGGCTGAGCCCGCAGGTAGCGCAGAGCTCCTCATGGGCTGGCTGGCGCTCTCAGAGGGTAGGGTGCCTGAGGCACAGGGGATGCTGTAGCCAGGCTGCGGCTGCCCCAGCGGCAGCGGGGCTGAGGCAGCAGGCATGGGGCTGGCTGGACACTGAAACTGGAGCTGGGACATCCTCGTTGGTCTATTTTAGTCAATCGTGGGCTGAGGTCAAGATAAGAACTTTGTAGCGCAGCAATGGTGAATGCCAAAGTGGGAGGAACTGTTGATTGAGGAGGTCTGAATGTAAGCTCTGCCTAGAAAGAAAAAAGATGTGTGAAGTAACAAACTAAAATGTGCCCATTTTTCTATATGAAGATTACATAATTTTCCATTCATCTAAGATGAAAACTGTCACAGACACTGGAGCCTCCAGCACCAATACATAGAGTATTCCCTGGCAGAGACCTTACAAAGACAAAGCACATTCACATGTATGCACAATTTAGTTAGGACTGGAGGGAACCCATGCAAAGTTGGGGAGAGCATGCAAAATCTACACAGGAGGGCCCCAGCTGGCCGGGTAAGATTGAAACCAGCACCTCCTTGTTGTAAGGCAACACTACTAACTACTGAGCTTCACAGGAAGCTTCTGCACCCTTAAACTCAACTTTACACCCTGAAAATGGTGCATTTTTCAGATTAATCTTATGATTGTTAAACTAAAAATAGACCTATATGAATCCAATACACATTAACTTGGTAAGTTCTAGGTATATTTTGCTGTACAGACAAGGTTGGAAATGAACCTTTTTGTCCACAAGCCACGATGGCTGATGTATCCCAAAATCTACCAGCCATCTACAGATTAGCATTGTTTTTTTGTTTTTTTTGGCTGGTGATTAAAGCCAATCCAGCAGCCCCTTGCATATTGTACCAGTATTTGGCTGGTGCTGGTGCTAATTTCCAACCATGCATGCAGATAAGATTTACAATACAATAATCCTCTGACATGATTTTCCAGATTGTTTGGCCACAGTAAAAAAAGCACAATGCAGTGAAGAACAAAGCTTAGGCTATGTATGAAGCAGTCTTCTTAATATATGACAAAAAGCAGCAGGGTGTGCAAAATTAACATTAAAGTCAATGTTTCTGTCAAGCTTTGGTTTCTGCACTGTTGTCATTGGTCACAATTACAGAATATTTCTATTCTTGGCCATTATGAGTGTGCCACATTATTTCATTCAGGATAATACCAGAGTAACTTTTAATATGATTAACAAATCATATTGTGATAACATTCCAACATATTCACATATGCATCATAACGTCACACAAAGCAACAACAAGCATGGCTGAGAGCAATTTGCTACAGGTTACTGTTGAAATTACAGATTTCTTTTTTTTTTTTTTTACTTAATATCTAAAGGCAAACTTATGTTTATGCTGACATATAAAACTATCACACTTAATTTGTTGCAGTTGTATGTTTTTGTTATTAATAATAAAAAACCTTTTTTATATTTTTCAGTGTTTTGTCATATCATCAAGGATAGAATTATCGCAAAAATATCCTTAAATATTGTGATTTCATTTTAGGGCCGTGCTGCACACCCCTATTGGCCTTTGTGCAAATATTACACGTGAGGATATTTCTTATTTTAAGATGTTCCATCTGTGGCAACAGAGAGATAATTCATCATGAATTAGTTATTAGTTTCACTGTGATTTCTATTACTTACTTACTTTAAATTTACAGATAGGTAACTTACATAGACAGGAGCGCAAGAACAACTGACAACTCTGAAAGCTAACTTTGCATTGTTATATTCTCTTAAGCATCAGCAACATTCATAAAGGTCTCAGAATACAGACTATATGGCCCTAAAAATGCACATCAAAGGTACAGAGAAATGTGTGCAGGGTCCACAGGACGACACGCAGCACAACACAATTTTGGAGACACAAGAGGATGTGACAGAGCAAAACCTACGTTATCCCCACTAGTGTTATCTTTTCTTAGCTTGTCTCTCCACCAACATTTGCGGTACCCTGGTTGTCAATTTAGGATGCTGCTGATCCAAAAACGTCCTAATTATTTCCTCCTCATTCACGCTTGGGAGGTGTCGATTATTGTCTGGGTGTTGTGGGGCCCTTGAAGCCTTTTTTTTAAAAACTGTGATTTAATTAAACTTCACATGCACTGGTTTATGGTGTACCTCAACCCAGCGTTACTAAATGTTGGCCGTACATATCGAGTGATTTACTGATAAAAAGTCAACATACATTATTGCTAACGGTGGTTTTAAAGATTAACCGGCAAGCTAGTTAGCTGTTACAAAACGGAGCTTCAACCGTTGCAAATATGCAAAGAAAATACCTCAAACATCACCGGTCTTGTTTATTTCCTTATCATTTCACTATCTGTGTGAAAGGACCTTTGTAGCAGACATTATTATTAGTATGACATTAATACGCTGTGAATTAAATCCGGCCGACGGGTAGCTATGCGAGCTTTCCCAGAGGACCACGTTAGCAAACTAGCGTTAGCTTTTTGGCAGTACAGTAGCAGGGATGGACATGATGGAAAAACCTCTGTAAAATGAACATTAACGCCTGAATGATTGCAGCAATTGTGTCTTAAGGAAGATGCACTAACAGCTAATTGTCATCAATACTTGACATTGGTTTATTAGCTGATTAAACGTCTTATTCCTGGAGTCTGAGAAGAGCCGGTTAACTTGCTAGCTAGCTGGCTAGCAAGCTAACCCCAACCCTCTCGGCAAGTCACTGCACAAAATAAACCTCACCTCGTCGTTCCTTAGGCTCAGATTATAGTTACTCCATAGTACATGGTGGTTTACTATGGTTTCCTTCTGTTAATGGCCAGTTCCAAGAGTCAGTCTATGATATTTTTGTATCAAAATGCGGGCGGTGAGGAGGTGGACATTGGGAGAACAGGGCAAACACTAAAGAGAATGGCCCTATCTTGATTCTCTCCTCAGGAAGTGACATCAGCAGAGCGGAAGTACTTCCAAAATAATGCAGGATTTTATGGATAATGAAAAGGCGCCACGGTTTTTTTTTTTCTTAAAAAAAAATATGATAAGGGGCTGTTTGTCTGAGACTGTTGTCTTTTTGTTTTGTTTTTTTAATTTCTCAAAAATACAAATTTTTTCAGTGGTGTGATGTAAATACATAATAATACTTTGTTAAGGTGTTGAAGTTGTCAGATTCTATGTTATCTGGGTTTCTGTATTTAAGACAACTTGCATTTTCACTCCACTATGATTCCTAAACAAAATGTATAGCCTATTTGTACTCCACTACATTTCCCCCGAGCAACTTAGTTTCTTACTACTAAACAGGGAAGGTATAGAGGAAAAGAGGAGGGCCAGACAGACAAATGAAGGAGTGGGAAAGAATGAGAAACTGGATTTTGTTCTTTAAAATCCTTTAAGTTGTCCAAAGAAAAGACCTAGTTTTTTTCATGTAATGTGGGCTCCATTTTTAAGGTGACATATGTTATAAAGAAATACACTTTATAATTTTCAAAAATCAGACTGCTTGCTGCAGGATTAACTTTAGATTTTTAAAAATGTCTCATTTGATGTTAAAAAGTTTAAAAAGTGAAGACAAAATGAAGTTGAAAAAAAAGCCTTGGTTTTTCACTCTTATACTTGCTGGTTAGTTTGTTGGTTGGTTTTTTTTAAATGAGAGTAGAATAAAGTGATTTTGATAAATATCACTATTTCAAGCTTAGATTTGGTTATGTTTTATCGGAGGGAAGCATTCCTCCCACGTGTTCAAGGGCTGTTGAAAATTTTGAAATCCAACACTAATTTGTTTTTAAAGAAAACATCGCCTTCAAAGCCAAAATAAAAACATAAGTACCTCTCCAGAGATTAAAAAAATATTTGGCTTGCCTCCTCCTTGTTGCACCACTCCCTCCCCTCTCATAAATAACAAACAGTCTTTAAATGCATCTAGGCAAGCGCACTTGTTGGAAACTTACAAAAATTTAAAAACAAACATAGTATATACAGGGTATTCTTAATTTTATTTTGGTTGCATCAATAAGCCAAAAACACACACTGATTTTGCAGCACAAATAATCCTGTCGTGTAAAAAAATGAAAATGCACACACAAACATCTATCAGGTTCATTATCTTAGCTAATAAATATAAAATGGATTCACTATAAAATATTGCTTCTAAGGTGTATTATCCTTCCTAAACTCCAAAGCTTGAGGATAAGAGCAGTGGGTGAGCTGGTTACAGTGGTTAGTCCAACAGGTTACAGGTTGTATCCCTGACAGATGTTCAGAGTGTCTCTCAGCATCAGGTCACGCAGGCGCCACAGTGCGTCCGCCATGGTGGTGTGGGCTCCTTTGCTCTTTAGCCAGTGAGCTGGCAGGCGGCTCTCCTGCTCTTTGGACAGGTGAGCATCACGCCTCTGAGCTGTGAATGGAAACACAGGGTTGTAGATTAAAGTACCCTTTTATGGGGCAAATAGTTCATTTATGTTAGCATAATGGCGTTTCTCCCTATTTAATACAAAAAAACGAGACACTTGAAATTTTTATGTGTGAAAAGAAATTAATGCAAAAAAGATGTGGGCTATTTTTATATTTAAGAAAACCCCCTTATAACATGTACTTATTCTTGATTTTTATGTGAACACTAATCACACTAATAAAAGACACTCAAATCTAAGACCATGTCGGGGAATCTGTGCTATAATATGAGGTTTCAGTACTGTCAATATTGCGTATAGGAGATCGCTTGTACCCACACGCACAGAACCCAAATGAAAAGATGATTTAAGAACACCACCTTTGAGCGTTTGGTCCCACTTGCTGACGGTGTTGGACTCTGAATTCAAGCCCTCGATGTACTTCAGGTAGGCCTCTGAGTGGAGCACCCTCTGAGTCTTTGGTGGTGGAGCCACAAACATGGGAGTGGTGGGCTGCAGGTGTGAGGGCTGGCCTAACTGACCCTGTCCCGGATATGGTGGAGGAGCATGTGGTCCTGGGCTGAACATCCCGGGCTAAAATCGAACAACGACAATATACTTTCAGACACATGGAGTGCATATGTGGAATCCTGAATCCGAAAAATAATAATATGGACAAAATTTCAAAACTTTATGACTTCTCAAGGACCCTTTATATCTATATACCTCTATCTATCTATCTATCTATCTATCTATCTATCTATCTATCTATCTATCTATCTATCTCTATATATATATATATATATATATATATATATATATATATATATAAATAAAACATTTCAGATATTAACTATATTTAATCAGAATTTCAGCTAGCTGGCACACAGAGAGATAGATAGGAAGCAAAAACAAAAAGGAAGATAATTGTGTGATGGAATAAAAAAGCATCACACATAATGGTATTTAAGAGCTTCGGCACATTGACAGCAAAAGAATAATTTGCCGTTATGCTACATTACTTGGAAGGTTAGCCACAGAAAATTACTCTAACACTTTCATGGCACATAACAAAATGCCATGACTTCTCCAAAACTTTAATGGTTTTTACTAATTCCATGACTTTTCCAGGTCTGGAAAATGTGATTGTGAAATTCTATGACTTTTCCAAGTTTTCCATGACCACGGGGACCCTGTTATGCTTTATATAATAAATATGCAAAGATTTTCTTTTCAAGTGTACACCCTTTAACTCCATCTTTTAACATCCATCAGTGAAGCCACAGAGGCTGCATTCACATAAAAGTTGAAAGTATGTAAACACAGTGGTATTGTGTCGACTGGGGCTCACCTGCTGCATAAAGTTTCCTTGCCCAGGACTTCCTGCCATGCCATTCATACCAGGGCCCATCATACCTGTTACATGACAACATTTAGTTTATAAAGAGGCGTAAACTCATGCTGGTTTGCTTTATGTTAAAACCTACAACAATGTTCTACAATGACTTGTGAAAAAAATGTTAGTTTTTGAATATCAGTTGAATGTTAGTGGCTTGGTTTGTTTTTACATGCGCTATATCTATAAATGTGTATGTGGTTTTTGTATTAGGTGTGGCATGTGAGTACACATTAGGAGAGGTTGTTGGAGACCAGAGAGCTTAGACTGCTCAGTGAGTAGATGAGGCAGTGCAGCCTGTGGACCAGGTAAACCCCTCCAGCAGGAGAGACACGACTGGATGTGACTGAGCAGGTGTGGCTAGGACAGTGGCCCTTACCCTGATGAGGCATGCCAGGGTACCCGGGCATACCTTGCTGGAGATGGTGAAGAGGCATCCCTGCAGGGTGAGGTGGCATTGGGGCCACACTCAACAAGCCCTCATGGGGGCCCTGCATGGGCATATAAGGTGGGCCGTAAGCTCCCATCATGCCTTGGGGAAAGAGGGCAAGGAGAGGACAACAACATATCCATGCATAAGTGACATGCAACTGACTCTATGATAACATGCACTACTACTGCACACAGTGGCCCCTTTCACACATGCACCTTATGATACAAATAATTTGGCAATTTTATAGGTTTGCTCAGGATTAGTTGATTTTTAAGTTGACCGGGATCAGTTATTTTGAGCACGCGCCCTAACTGATCCTTTGTTCACGTCCGCTGTCACAATTACGTCTTATTGTAATGCTGCACCTACAATAAGTTGAAACAGGGTTTTTTATGTTCAATTGGAATTGAAATTTTTGTTGTTTATTGTTAGTGAACTAGTTCTACAATAATGCTGCAAAAAGCAGAATGTTAACCTATTTTAATTTGTTGTGACTGGGAATGATAAAGTTGAACTATAGTAAAGCACTACTTGGGAGTGAAATTGTGAGTAAATTACTCATTTGTAGTGTTCTGTATTTTTATTACAATGGTGGATTTGTGGATTTGAGAGCAATTTTTGGGGACACATTTTTGTTTTTTCTTACTTCATTATTTTGTTGAAAAAACAAATGCTGCACTAAGTGGAATTGTGATAGAAGCCAAATTTCTTTTGTTTACTTAGTTAATTTGTAAAAAAAAAAACCACACACACCTTAAAAAAGTGTTTGGATGCACATTTTTTTCTTGTATAGCATTGCAGAGCTATTAAATTGTAAAGCATATACACTGGATTCATTTTAATAACTTTAAAGTACTTCAAGTGTGCATTGTGCAGCTGTATTATTCAGGTAAATACAAGAATCAGATCAAGACTTGGTATCCGCAGATACTCGTTATTAAATGACCCAGATCGGTATCAGGGCAAAACAACTTGATTGGGACATCCCCTAGTTTCAAGAAATACAATCAACCCAGAGCATTTTTTTCCCTAAGTGTGGAATTATGATGGGTTTAACCAGATCGTTCTTCAGTGCTGGCAGCCTGGCACAGTGTGCAAGACTGACAAATGTGTAACCACAACTCCAGTGGGAACAGGAGCAGTAATACCCCTGTGTAAATCTTGCAAGATGTTACAATTTTCTTACTTAATTATGTTTTTTTTATGCATTTCTGATAGGAATTAAATCAATCATATGAGTAGACCCTGAAACTTCAGTACGGCCATCTTTTGTTGCACACATCTTCTTAACTCTCTTTGGTTGTCCAGCTGTGCCGAAAACCCCCACTTTCATATCCTGGACTGTCATGAAGACTGGAAACCGACTTGTGCAGTATTAGGGATCAATGTGTGGATGACCAATGCCACTGTCCTACCCAAATAACCAACTCTGATGACCTTAAAGGTTCAGTGTGTGAAAGGGGCAGACAATACAAATGGATCAAAGAATGTTAGCAGGCAAAACAAGCATGAAAGTTAAATGAAATTTAAAAAAAAAAGTTATTCATGGTTAAAAATCATGCAGTCAATGTCATGCACTTTCAGATATGGAGCTGGTGATAAAACATAAAATAATTAAAAATGCAGCAAAAGAAGAAAATTGTTCTTGCTTCAGGAATGTAGTTTTGAAATAAATAAGTTTCAAATTGTTAGAAAATTAAGAATATTAAGGTCTTTAACAGTCCAGCCTCAATTCCCCGCTGCCTTGTTTCCAAACACTCGTGCTGTCTCTGAGAGGGGTTACCTGTCACAGGTGTCATGGTCTGGTTTATCATTCCCATAGTGCTAGGCGAAGGCACCATCCCCATCAGTGCCCCTACAGGGGTACCTGCTCTAGGGGACCCTTGCTTCTGGACCGGTCTCTCACGCTCTTGTTGATCCACTATTTTGGCTGCACGTTCTGAAACAAATAAAGAATTCCTGTTTTGACATCAGTTCACACGAAAGTACCTTCACACCCACAAATTCTTTCTTCTCACCTTCATACTCTGCCTTCTTGGTTGCCTCGAGGTTCCTCCACTCGGTGCCAACGAGTCGACTCAACTCCCCGAAGGAGAAATCTGGGTGTCGAGCTTTGATGACTGCTCGCATTTCACTGCTGAACAATATATAGCCGCTCATGTTGATCTTCCTTTTGGCCCCTTCCTTCTTAGATAAGCCCTTCACCTTAGGAGTCGACTTTATGAAAAAAAAAAACAAAAAACAAAAACAGGTCATATTATTTTTTAAGTTCCCAAGAAATAAAAAAAAAGATGTTTACTGGTTGTTGTTTTTTTGTTCATTTAACACATATGTGTTGCGCTGATCGTCACTTGTACGCCAGAATCTAGCCCAAAATGACCAAAAAAACATTTTTTGGGGATGTTTTCCTTCCTTTCTTTGATAAGACAGCTACAGCAGGACAGGATAGACAGAGGGGATGACATAAAGCAAAGGGCTGTGGGGTGGAATTGAACCCACAAATGCTGCAACAAGGACATAACCTTTGTGCATGAGGTGCCCACTTCAGCACGTGGGCTGGGCACGCCGTTTTGTAGGCTTATGGGTCAGCATGGGGGCAGTTATGGGTCGTGGTTGTGCAAACTCCCACAATCTTTTCGCCTTTCATCTCTAACCTTGGCTAAAGGTTCTATTTATGAGATTTTAAACATTAATGTAGCAGCAAACAACCATTTGCTATCCTGCTGCTAGCTAATCATCATCACTCCACTGCGCACTTCTGGGCTGAGTGCATACAGGGGAGTGGTGCCACTCATGAGGTAGTTACTGCCTTCATGTCAGGACAGCGTCATCCTAAAAGCACAAGGCCTACCCTCTGGTTCCCCCTGGTTTCAGCCAGCCACCTTACATCCGACTGACTACTGTAAACGGCAATCGATATCTGCAGTCCCTTCCTAGCTTCCTTTTTATACAGGAAACACGTAAATATGCAGAATCAGATAGCAATCTGCTCGCCGTTTCATGGTAGTTGGAGTTTGGAGTTTGAAGCCTTTGGACATAAGATCTTCTTGGGTTAAGGTTTTTTTTAGGGATGTAGGTATTCGTACCTGTGAAGGAATGTATGGCATGTTGTCCATATCGCTTGCAAGAGGGGTATGCGTCTGAGGCATAGAAGGCGTCTGTGGAGCCTCCTCGTCGTCGTCCATATCTTCCATATCATCATCGGCATCCTCCATATCAGCCAGTTTAACCTCAAGCTCAGCGATCTTCTTGTCCAAAACGGGTGATGCTTCTTTCTGTGGCACCATCAACTTCCTATGTGAGATTACCAGCACAGGACAAAAAAAAGGACAAAAACTCAGCCTGGGCAAAGAACTGTACAGCCCTGAATCATTAACAGTGCTCTACTTGACAAACCAACCTGAAATAGAAGATCTCTTCCTCCACCACTTTGGAAGAGTACGAGAAGCGTTTCAGACCCTTGAACTTTTTCATCTGCTTCTCCGTGTCGATGTAGCGGCTCTCACACAGCAGGACATCCTCCTCTGAAAACTCAGTTGGTCTGCATGACAGGTAGTCCTTAAAGGAGGACACCATGCATTTGCCTGGGGAGTGGGCAGGGGGGATAAAACATATATTTTTTTAAGGTTATTGATGAGTTACTTGAGTCGGAATTTGCACAAGCAGTAAGGGCACAAAGCCTCATGTGTAACAATAAAAAAACAGGTGAATTGTCATTTTTAAATTTTAAAAAAGGCAGCTGGAAGGAATAGACAAATTCCCTGACCGCTTTGTGTGTTTCATCATGCTGCAGCGCACCGTTGCTACGGTGGAAAATCACTGTGTCTTCTGAAAGTCACAGCAGCAAATGTTGTCCTTTTTCTAATTTTTTTTCATAAAATGTAGACATTTCTGTCTGCCAAATAACAATAGAGTTTTGCACTGTTAAAAAAAGTCACTCATACTTGCTAGTACTTCTTTAAGTGCACAAGACAAGCTCTCAAAGCAGTACCTATGACACAGGTAATGGGCAAGGTCTCCTCCAGATGGCTCAGGAACACTTCTCTCTTGTAGAACATCTTTGTGGGTTCATGTTCTGTTTCTTCAGGATGAATGAAAATGGGCCCAAAGAATAAAGTAGTTCCATTCTGCACCCACAGCTTCTCCATCCTGCAGCCCAGTCAAAAAAGCATACAGTTATCGAATCCATAAGAACTACACGATACCAATATCGCATCAGACCCTGCTGCAATTAGAAGACCTCTTACACTGAAGAGGCAAACTTATTTATTTTACTTTCACTCACCTTGCAACTCGGGGCTTTGACAGACCATGTGACTGGATGTAAACACAGTCTCCCACTTTAAACCACATGTTGTTGTAGCGTAACTGTTCATAGTGCTGACAGCCGGGCTCAGCTCCACTCATCTCCATAGGGACATCCTCTCTCTCCTAAATGAATAAACATGGACACACGGAGGACTTAGGTGATGTTTATATTGTGACAAACAAACTTTCATACTTGACATTAACTATTCCTCTGCTGCCGTGCTTCTTGTCAAGACATGCCTCCTACCAAGCCGTGAGATAATGAATCCCCTGTAGTGTGTTCTTGCTCGGCGACGTTATACTGTTGATTTTATTTTTGTTTAGTTCTGAAATCCAGCCTTTTCCTTTACACTGAAGTTGACTGAAGGACTGGTGTTCTCATTCTGGAGGTCTTTTGGGACCAGGCCAAAGGTCAATCAATACTGAAGTCTGGCATCAACCCATTATTTCAACCTATAATTTGTCTTTGTTGTGTCCTTCTTCAATGATCCAGTTTCCATAAAAGTGCAATTAGTAAGGCGCACTCAGGATCAAAAGTAGCTCATACTAACTATAAGGACTTATGTAGTGCATATTCCTCTGGCCAAGGACATAAAGCAATCTAACTTTAGGTCAGAAAAAATTGAATCAGAACTATATAACAAATAAAGTACTGCCAAGTCTTAACCAATGAAATACTATGTTGCCTCACCTTTTCAACAAAACTGCCACTGCCAGCGTATGAAATTGTCAGTTTGTCCTGGTCAGGCTTGGCAAACATGGAAGCAACACGGACGACGGGCAGAGGCACCTCCCGAGGGACCAGCTTCACAGAGCTCGCCGGCACAGCCCATATCTTGATCTTCTTGAACGACTTGTTCCTGGCAGCGTAGCGGGATTCGCAGATGTACACATCCTCAGGTCTGAAGCCTTCAGGCTGCATTTTGAAATAATCCTACAGATGTGAGAGAAAAAAAAGCATGAACAGGTGAACAGATCCTTGTGTGGGAACAAAAACTATTGTCGTTTCGCAGTTAAGTTTCTGCAGAGGGTCTCACCTTTACAAACAGGACCACGCATTTGCCCAGAACTTTGCTAATAGAGGCTTTGTTGTAGTAGTCACTCTTGAAGACCTCCTTTTCCAGAAACTTGCGTGTTGCCAGGTGGAAAGTTTCACTTGGCCTGTAGAACCAGCAGCCGTAGAGCCACTTCTCACCTTCACACACAAGCAATTAGCGAATAATCAATACAAGAAATCTGCAAAAATCTTTAATAGCGAGCAACTTCGGTTGTTTAAAGTTGTTTTTATAATAATTCTGCCTGTAAATTTTGACTGGGGTGTGTCACAAAAAGTACAACATTTGCCATTTATGATGGTATGGTGCCTTGGCACACTGGTGTAGGAGCTATCGCCAATTGATAATTTTTAAGTTTCCAAAAAATAATGTGTATTACCTGCTTCATCCTCCCACAGACGTTCAATACAGACGATGTGTGGCTTCAGGTTCGGCTCTGACGGCTCCACATACACAAAGTCGCCCACGTGGTATGTGCTGTTTTCAAAACTGCAGTCTTGACTGTACCTGCGCTCCTTCTCAGACTCTGACTGCCACGCCTCTCCCGGTAGGTCTTCGGCTTTCTCACCCTCTTTAGGTGACAAAAATGAAAGAATTTTAAATTAATACCTCAAAGTCTCAAAATATCCCTCAAACGTGTTTATGATATGAGCTTACACACACACACCTTTGTTTTGCTCCCCCTCTTCCTCCAGCTTCAGCTTGTCCTCCTCAATCTCTTTGGGAATTTTCTCCCTCTTTTCCTGCTCCACGTCGCTGTGCAGGTGTTTGGACGTGTAGTTGAGAGCAGATGACAACAGGATCTCTCCATTCTTGCATAGCTCATCCCTGATCTTTATGAAAAACTGTTGTAGTTCCACTGAATCCTCAAATATCTCTGAGTCGGTCCTGCAAAGGCAAAGAAGACACCACATGTTATAGACACTTTTGAACAGTGTGGCTGTTCAACAGAGAATTACAGTATCCAAATGATGTTTGTAAACAGTAAAAACAAAGATAAGGTTAAAACAATCTGATGGGCTCTTAAGCATATTACCCTGAACAATATATACAAGTGGGACTGTAAGTAGTACACATTAGCACATTAGCAAACCTTTGTAATATGGACTGTAAGAGTCCTGTAGGACTGCAAAACCATAACAACTATAAAGGTCTATTTCACTTCAAATGCAAAGGTTAGCAAAATATTGTGAACGATTTTTTTCCCTTACAAAAAACATGAGAATAGAAGAGAGCATATTTCCTCATTTGATGTTCACAAACACTTTTCATTTACTTGTGGCTTCAGGATCAACTTTTTTTAATGTTGTGTATTCAAATATTGATAAACATTTCAATGGTATGCATTCCATTTTTAAAAAAATGTTTGTGGCCCAATCATGTGAAAACCCTTTTTCTGTTTGCTGTTTCAATGCAAGATAAATTATCTCACTGTTTTTTGTCCTTAGACTGAACATAGAAAACCACAACTGATATTTCCTCAGGCCGCCATGTGTCAGCCTTTTAAAGACAATTTGATATATACCTGTGTAGCCTCCTTGCCTTCTCCAACACTTCGAACATGTGTTCCTGGAAGACGTCCAGCCTCCTGTAGCGGCCACGGTCCACGTTCATCCTGATGACGTCAAAGTTAAGCGGCGGTTTTTCAGGGGCGGCTGGATCCACAGCGGGGATCTCTGCCAGCGAGTCACTGTAGCACCGGCCCTCTTCATCCTGGTGGCCCAGCACAGACACAAACAGGTTCCTGATGAGCTCTCGCACCAGCGGTCCCACAGCAGGAGGCCCGGAGTCCTCGCCTCCCTCCTGCTGCTTGCGTGTCTCCAGCAGCACCCGGTGCAACACCAAAGCATCCCGGTAGATCAGAGACTCAGGCTCATTGTAAATGCAGGCATTGTTGAACATGAGAGCAAAGTCCTCCACCAGGGCTTCGACGTCTTGGTATCGACCGGCCGCCATATGGCTTCGCAGGCGCTCCATATCCACAGGTCTCTTGATAGTAGCGTAGTAGTCAGGCAACTCGGCACGAGATGGCAGGCGAAGGAAGATTGTGCTCAGGCGCCGACCTCTGCGGTCAGTGAAGTTTCGCACAGCGTCATAGAGCTCGTTTAACCTCTGCTGGAGAGGGGTGAGGTATTTGGACTTCTTTGGAGAAACTCCACTTTTTCCTAGAGAAAGAAATTACATCCATTGATAATTAAAAAGATAAGAAACAATTTTAAAGCATGTTAACATTCAATGGAGTGCAGACCTCTGCAAAGACCGATTTTTCGCTGAGTTAGTTGTTTGGGATGATGCTGGTCTAGAGGAAAGATCGCATGGCTCCGAAACAAAGGATTTCTCCCTTTAAAACGATGGAGTAGAAGCGCTGCTGGGTCTTTGTGTAATTACATGTTTAGATACTTCAGGCATAATGTGTGTATTCCATCCAGGGTTCACACATTTTTACCAATTAATTTTGAAAACTTTTCCATGATATTTTATCTTATTCCCATGATTTTTTTTTAAGTAGCTAAAAATAGGTAGGTCGATATAACAACATAGCCATACGTTATTCAACACCCACTTCCCAGGTATTTGTGAATAAGCACACTGCTAGCTCGAGTGAAAACTTCACTCACACATTAGACAACTAGCTGCATATACCAACGGACCAGACCAGCACATACAGGTACTTCACAAAATGTCAAGCCCACGACCCCTTTATGGGGAAAAAATAGAAAACTGAAGGTCCTGTAGGTGGTGGGCTAAAACATGCAATAGGCTCAAACCAGCAAAAACACTGACATGCACAAACTCACTTAGTTTTAGTTTGGGGGATCCCACATCTTCTTCTTCAGGCAGCGGTCCCAACTCCTTACGCTTGTCCTTCAGTATCTTCTCCAGAATGTCAGCATCATTATACACCTGCATTAACCCCCAAAAATTGGTAGTATCAGACAAATGTAGCTCATGCCAAAATTATTTTTTTGCATTGGTTATTACTACACTGTATATTTTATGCGTATTTTACACTGTCTGCACGGTCTACCTGAGATCCTTCTTCATTGTAATGTCGGGCATTTCGGAACATCAACTTCATGTCCTCCATCAGAGCTTCCTCTGTTGCGTAGCGCTCGTTGCGGATGTTGTGTTCAATGGTCTTCAGGTCCATTGGCTCAAGGATGACTTTGTAGTAGTCAGGGTAGTCTTTCTTGGATGGTTTGACCATGAACAGATCACAAAGACGGCGATTGGTGCCTGCCTCCCTGGCCTCAGTCACTGCAGCGTATAAGGCTTTCATGCGGTTCTTTTTGACGTTTTTCTTGTGGCTTAAAAAAAAGAATCAAAATAGACTATGAATGAGATTAAACTGCAACACAGACACAATGCAAGGCTTCAAGAGTGATGCATTTAGTTTTGTTGGCAGCTAGCAAGCTATTGAATCTTCACATATGAGATAGCTACAACACAAGAGTAAAATCTATTAAAAAAACTTCTAAAAATACCTTTTCCGCTTGATGCTCCCTGCATCAGATGACAAAATGCTGTCTCCATCTTCATCGTCTCTCCTCAGAAGTTCCCTTTTTTTCAACTAAAACAACACACGCCTTAACATACAGGTTGTTACCTTGGTGGACAATGACATTAAGTGAGCTGTTTCTGTAAGATGCTTCATTGTCTGTTTCAAATTACAGTCAATTTCTTTCATGCTTGGTCTAACTAAAATAAAAACATCTTCCAGCATATCTTAACATTAAAAAAAATCAGCAGATGCCCTTACCTGCAAGATCTGCTGGAGCCTAAAGGCCCGTTTGTAAATGCTTGAGTTAGGCATGTTGTAGCGCTTTGCATTCTCAAACATTAGAGTGAGGTCAGCCTCTATCTGCTCCACAGATTCATACTCGCAGTTCTTCATCTTTGCCCTTAAAAATACAGGTTCCATGGATTTGATTTTTTGCTTTGAAACTTTGTTAAAAAGTGAATCGACCACATAAGTAAGAATTTCAAAACATAACCCTAATCATTAACTTCTAAAGAATTGTTCATTCTGCATATCTGCACCACATCAGCTGAATCTACTGAATGATCATTCCTTACCTGATCTGCTGCAGAGAAATGGGCTGTTTAATCTGCTGATAGTAGTCAGGATATTCTCTGCGAGACGGCAGCTGCTGGAAAGGTTCAGAGAAGACCTGGCCCTGGTTGTTTCTAGCGCCTCTCACTGCCTCATACAGCTGGAAGATCGGGTTGCTCATCTCCATACTAGAACTCTGACTCTCGGCCTCAGACTCTCCCTCGTCGTAGCACACAGAGCCTGCAAACATTTACATGGTGACCCATTATTTTTTCAACACAAACAAAAGGTGAATTTCTCCACTGCCTAAAGCGCTGATACTCACCAGAGAGCACGGGGTCGTCCTCACTCTCCGAGCCATATTGAAGAGCAACACTGACCCCAGAAAGTCGATCCCCCTGGCCAGATCTGCGATTCCTGAATGGTAAAGACACGCACCATTTATAAATTAAGTTTCTTGTCATAGAATAATTTCCTGAATTGTTTTTGAAACAAAAATAATACATTAAAAACCTATGCCGTTTTTTAAAAAATACCTGATTCGAAGACTAGATTTAGTGGGTTCGGCGTGCTCAAGTTCAGTCTTCCGCTGGATGAAGACTTTCTTTATGGTGTTAGCATCCTAAACAATAAAAAAGAGAAAAACTATTAATATTTGGTATGTTACAGATGATAAAAAAAATGAAAAAAAAAAATCAAGAAAAACAGTTTACCTTAAAAACCTGAGATCCTGGTTCATTGTACGTTTTGGCATTTTTGGCCATCAGATCAACATCCTTGGCCATCGCATTGACACTTTTATAGTATCCAATCTATGCAAATAATATCAATTAGTGCTGGCTACAACAAAACACCATAAAGTTATGAAATCATGAATGATGCAGAACAGCGAAATAAGTCACTACCTGTATCCTCTGAGCGATCGTTCTCAGATCTATTGGCTCCTTAATAATGGCATAGTAGTCTGGGTAATGCTGGGAAAGACAGACAGACGTGTAAATGTCAAGAATGTGTAACGATTTCAGGGGCACAAGTCCAAAGAAGCTTCAAGGACTCACCACTTTGGATGGCAATTTCTGGAACAGTTCACTGACCATACGACCTGAGGGATCAGTGTGTGACACTATGGCCTCCAAGAGTTGCTCAAACACCTCCTTCAAATTGCCAGTTGAGGTCTTCAAGATAAACATGCATGAATTAGTTCTCCTTCATTGTTAATACAAGCACAAATTTCCATTAAAAAGCATATCAATCTAGTTAAAGGTCTAGTGTGTACAAGTGATTGTTACCTAGCAGTGTGGTTGTAAAACCGAAACTTTTCCTATGTGCAAGGCGTGTAGGACACTACAGTGGCTGAAGCAAAACTTGAATGGCCCAGCCAGTGTTTGATTTGTCTATTCTGGGCTACTGTTAACTAACATAGCTGACTACAGAATATTACCAGAATTCTTAGTTTCTTAGTTAATTATAAATTACTAATAGAAACATTAAACAGCTATGATTATTATAACATTTCTGCAAAGAAGAGCTTTAATACAAAAACTAAAACATTTAAAAAGCACAAAAAAAGTTTTGTTACACTTACACATTACTCACTTTTACTTTTATTTTGTAATACGCAAAACATGGTTGTATGTATTTTTTCCTAGTCTGGCTTTTAGTTTGTTTTTGTTTTGTGTATGTGGGTTATGTGGCTTTGTTTGTTTATTTGTTGGTATGTTACTTTTTGTGATAAAAGGTAAATAAAACATTTTTTTAAAGCACTGGAAATAAACATCTTATTTCCTAAAATTATGTTAGATGCTTAAGTTCATAAGTGACATTCATACATAGGGAGAAGGAAAATAGCTTACCTCATCTTCAGTTGACATTCCTGGAGTATCCATCATGTCATCAGCATCTTCATCATCCTCATCTCCATCCCCGGGTTGCACAAACTCATTCCTTGTTTGCAAATATACCTCCCACAGCTTGCATGCAGCTTGATACTCCTCGGTGTCACTCTAAGTTGTTAAACATGAAAATAAATATGGAGTTTTGAAAACAGGGCTTAACAGAATGAATTGTCCTTTTACACTGTGTTACAGTAAAATAAATACTTAACCAGTACTTTTTTTCTCTGCCTACCTTGTAGAAGGATTTGGCATTGTTGAACATGAGCCGGAAATCTGCGGTAAGCTGCTCCACATCATTGTAATCTTCTGACTTCAGTTTATACTGAATTTTTGTCATATCAATTGGCTGGGCCACCACTTCATAATAGTCAGGCAGATTCCTGAAAAAGAACAAGGGAGATCAGGCGTCACTGTAATCTTCTAATGTCTGAGACCAACCCACCTGTCCAACTGTCAAATCTCAATATGACATGCAAAGTTTATGATGGCTGGCATCCATATAAACTGTGAGGGGGTATCGTGAACATGTCCAGATCCCAAAAAACTTCAGACACTGTGACAAATATAAGTAAAAGATAATGCAATGATTTGCAAATGCTTTTTTAAATATATTCTATTGAATACAGTACAAAAACAAGATACTTAATGTTCAAATTGCTAAACTTTGTTGTTGTTGTTTTAAATATACACATATACATAAATACACTGAGTTTGATGTCTGCAACTACGTTCAAAAGAAGTTGGGACAGCGCATGTTTACTTCTCTCTTACATCACCTTTACTTTAAGCAACATTCGGTAAGTGTTTAGGAACTACAGCCATTGATTGTTGAATTTTGAAAAAGAAATTTATTTGTCACCATTCAAAAGCAGGTCCCCAAAATCTTCAAGATTTTCAAGACTGTCTGTGTAGAAAAACAGTTCCAAATCCCTTCTGAAGACCACAAGAGATTAGTTTTTCCATACAAGAAGTATCTAGAAGCTGACATTGCAAACAAAGTCTTCCTCAAGTAATTAATAAATCCATCCACCCATTTTCATCTGCAAGCAAAAAGCTTTAGGCGTCCCTCTCCCCAGCAATGCTTTCAAGCTAGGGGACCCTGAGGCATTCCCAAACAATGCAAGCTATATAATCCCTCAAGCGAACTCTGCGTCTGCCCCGGGGCCTCCAGCCAGTAATCAATAGATGCCAGTTAGCTTCTTCATTAGTTTTTCTGTTTCATTCCACATAATTGCACATCATTATATGGACTGAAATGTTACTACTTTTTGGTCAGTGGTAGTTAATGTCTGATTGAAATTTTACATGAATAGCTGCATAAAAATGTGTTATACGAGTAGGAATTTGATGTGTTTAATACTTATTTGAATACTTCTATTTTTATGTACGTCTGACATCTCAACTTTTTGGAATTAGGGTTGTATTTTAAGCTTCACTCAGGCCTTTACGTTACAGTACCTTCTCTTTGGTACCCTTAGGAAAACTTCACAAAGTTGCCTCCCCTGGTCATCCTTGTGGTCCCTGACAGCGTTGAACAGCTCATGGCATACAGCAATCTGGAGGAGACAAGTAATCAAAATCCCACAAGTGTTTAACTTACTAACACTTACATGATATACCCAACACTGAGCTATATAAATAAAACCGACGTGACTATTGGGGAATAGAAAATGTCACGTTAGTTTAAACTCTTAAAAAACACATTTAAAGTCTGATGCAAACAAATTATACAAAAATCAACTGCATTTACCGTATCTACAGGAGGAACATTTGAGATTCTTCTTCTTTTTCTGCCACTTCCAGGTGTAGAGGAGGCATCGTCGAGGTCGCCTCCTCCACTGATGCTGCTGGAGGGTGAAGTGGCTCTTCTCCTCTTGGAG